>NC_138379.1:69159104-69234898 GCF_054177405.1 Leptonychotes weddellii
AAAAAAAAAAAAAAAAAGAATATTTCTGGCTCTTGTTCCAGATCCGGTATCCTCAGTGGACCTGGAGAACAGAGCAGAGCCTGGCTAAAGTCAGTATCGTGGGCAGCCCCATGAGGGGACATCCTTGCAGAAGGAGGTGGAATGAAAGGACCAGGATGTCAGGTAACATTTTCCCCACAGAGCCAGACAGCTTGGACCAGAAAGACTTGGGTGTTATCATCCTCCTGCTATAGCTATGTGCCCTTGAGCAAGTGCTTTAGCCTCTCTGACATTTGGTTTCCTCATCTGTTGACTAAAAAGAAAATGCTTCCTTGAAAGGTCGATCTGACACATGGAAGCAGATGGGCAAGCCTTCCTGGGGGCAGATCTCCTTCCCTTCCTACTGGAAGGAAAGAACACTGGCTTGCTGCTTCTAAGAAATAGCATTCCTTTGTTCAGAACTCTGTTTTTGGTGTTTTTCTTTATAGAGGCTTAATTGGGAAGAAAAAATATATAATCTTCTTGCATTGTTATTAAAAGCATCAGTTAATCCTGCTGTGAAGAGCTGCAATTTACTTGGGAGGGGCTGAGGAACAGTGAGTCCTCCAGAACAGAGCCATCATTGGTTTATAAGCCCTCCAGGCTCCTGGCTTCTAGCTGGGCACTCCACTGTCCCTACTGATATGCCAGGTGCAAGGGAGGGCAGGGACGAGTATGACCCTACCCTGATAGACATCCAGGAAAGGGAAGACGAGCTTGGTCCTCCCCTCACTTGGAGTGTGTCCCTCAGCTAAAGATACTTACACCCAACAAGCCGGCTTGGGTAGGGGTGTATTAGTACTTGTGGGTCCTGCGTATTGTATGCTCAGCAGCAGTTCAAGCCTCAGTCTCCTAGGTACATTCCTGTCTGTTCCCTGCTCAGCAGTTGCTTTCCTCTAGAGTCGGTACTCCCAACCTTTGCATGGACTAGAAACTTCAGTCCATACAGGAGGTCCCTTTCTACAGCCATCAGACCTTTCTGTATCAGTGTCTGATAGCCTGACCTTCTCCTGGGCTCCTCTGTGCCAAGCTCCCCTACCTGCCAGGCTTTTAGCCTACCTCAACTTTGCATTGCCTTTGTGAGCCATCTGGCTGGCTTCTCTGCGGCTAAAACCTGCTCTATTTGCTGCCCTGCACTGCCCTGCACTGCCCCATCTCTTGACCTCACCATTCCCAGATGTACTTGCTCTCAAGTAAAAGCCTCAGGTCTAGGAGACCTCGGTTCTAGAGTCTGCCCAATTCCTTTTGAATATTGTCAAGCCCATCACCATGCCTCCTTTACCTGAGGATCAAGGTTCTTTATCATTGTGATGCTAAACTGACTATACCAGACTAATTTGCTGCAGAATTACTAAGAAGTACTTAGTTTAGACATAGCCATACATGCCATCAAAGACATTTAGAATTAGGAAGATTCTTAGACCCAGCTCATCTAGACCAACCATCCCATTTCAAGGTTAAAAAGACTCAAGCCCCAAGAAGGGAAGTGAGTGCTAGAAGTCACACAGCAAGCTAATCACTTATAAAGGTAATAACGATTCCTCTAGACACTACAGCATGATGGAGATGGGTTAGGTATCTCTTGCTTGGAGACAGGAGCAGGACTAAATGGTAGGGGTGGAGGCCAGGGCTCAACAGCAGGAAAATGGAAGTGACATTTGGCTAATGGTGAGCTTCTCTGGCCCCTTCAAGGTCAGTGTTGATAGAACTTGGGTCCCAAGAGATAAAAGGAAGTTTCTGAAAAACATTTGGTCCATCCACTCCCTCCAGTCACCTCTGTGTGCTCACAGGCTCTCTTGCAAGCAAATTTGTTACCATTCTCTTTCCCTTATACTCAACTCAGCTAACATGCGCCAATGAAATGCACCCAATGGACCCGTGAACAAAGGTAAATGAGATCTGGGTTCCTGCATTCCTGAATGCTCATGGAATGTGGACATCAAGACAAGTGCAGGAGGGAGAATACACTCCTCTGGGTGACCCCCACTTTCCACCTGGTCCTTGATCCAGAGCTGCACTCCCAGGGAGTTAAGATGAGGGAGAACATCAAGCTTGACCAAAGGAACCGCATGTGCCTCTGGTCTTTTTTGTGTGTGTGAGGGGCTATAGGGCCCCAGTGCCTGATGGCTGTGTCGGTCTAATTGGGTTATAGAAGAGAGAAGGAATTTGAAGTCCCACATGCAGAAGAATCCAGCTCAGTCTGCAGCTTGTGCTCAAGAGCTAAATGACACGTAATTCAGTTAAAGGAGAAGGAAGCAAACCTCATCACAACAGTTGAAAACATGAAAACAACAAATAAACAGCTGCTTTGAGCCTTCTACAAGGAGGCCAATTTGATCTTTGCAGAAAGAAAAGTGCCATCTCGCATGTGCGTGTGTGTGCGTGTGTGTGTGTGTGTGTAGGGAGGGGCAGCTCTCTTCAAGAAGCTGCAGCTGTGAGCAGTTCAGAGCACAGCATTAACCAAGTTCCTGGAATAATTTGCTAGATTAGAACTACAGCATTCATAGCACACAGAGTAGGGTCCCGGGTTGCAATATTAATGTACTTGCTGTAATCCCCCCACCACACACACGCACACACATACCCCCTGCCATAGCTGGGCTAGAAGAGAAGATATCTGGAGTCTGAGAGCCAGCAGTCCTGGTCCTGAAAATGCACTCCCACACTCCTACCCCCCCCCCACTGCTGGTGAACTGAGACAAACTCTTCCCACTCAATGTGTACGAGGCAAATAGCCTGTCGCAGAACCATGAAGCACCAACTGAAAAGGCAGATTCCTGGGCCCCCTCCCAAATTAGTAAATCAGAATCTCCTAGGGTCCTATGAGTCTGTTTTCACAGGAACCTCAGTGATTCTTTTGTACACAAAAGTTGAAGGTATACTGAGTGATATATTGCCCCAAGAGCATCAGTTAGCTATTGCTATAATGATTCTACATAGTGAAAAGAGACCCACAAAACCTCAGTGGCTTAAAACAAGCCATTTGTCCTCACAGATGAGCAGGCCAACAGGGAGAACTCAGCTTTGAGCTATAGGTCTGCAAATGCTGGGGTTCCACATGTAGTTATTCCAGGGCCAGGTCAAGGGGGCAGCAACTCATCTCACAGCCATGGTAAAGGTAAAAAGGAGAAGAAGAAGGAGGAGAAGGAGGAGAAGAGGAGGAGGAGGAGGAGGAGGAGGAGGAGGAGGAGGAGAAGAAGAAGAAGCAGAAGCAGCAGCAGCAGCAGCTGCAGCAGCAAAGATCTACAAGGCCTCTAAGGCCCTGCCTCAGAATGGCTTGCTGTCACTTCCACCCCATTCCAATGTCTGGATTAAGTTACACGGACAGGCCTAGAGTCCAATAGGAAACTACACACTGCCAACAATAAGACTATGACTGGGGTATAGATTCAGGGAAGGGTGAAGAATTGGGGCCAACTGACCCTCACAGTGTCTTATTTTCTTCATCTACAAAAGAACCCCAGTTCTCAATTACCCTGTCTGTAAAATGGGTACATGGTAATCCCTGCCCCTACCTATCCAACGGAAACATCACAAGGCTATAACATAATCATAGTAAGGAGATAACATATCTGACAGTGATTTCTATGCTGTGTGAGATAATGTGTACATTAGCTAATATGACTATTATTGCTACACATGAGTCCAGGAAGGGAGAGGAGAGTGGCAAACGAGAGGACCTCTCCCTCCTGCAGATTCTCCAAATCTATGCCACGAGGCTGGATTGTACGGTGCTGGCCGGTGCTCATTTCTCTATTCCTCCACCTGCTGTCATTCTCTCAGTGCAGTATGGAACATGGCAGGAAGCCACCATTTGAGAGACTCAGGCCACCAAGTCTAGGCTTGAACCCAGACACTAGTTCTTAACCACTTTCTTCATTGTACATCTAGGATTTGGCTCCTTATGTGTTTCCATGGATTCATGAATATCACAGCAGGTCTGTAGCTTAAAGCCACTCCATTTCCCCCTCATCCCTTCTTGGGAATGAGGAATGATGGGACCTGTTGAATCCCTCCCAAAGCTCCTCTCAGGGTCAGTATTAAGGGTGTCAATGTGCTTAGAGATACTCATCTCCCTAGAACTGAGGGAGATGTGGTGAAGATGAAGACACACGTTTTGCCTTTCCCCAGTAGATGCCTAGGTGGGAGATTTTTGTCAGTCTCACCTAGAACTCAGTGAGCTGTTATAATCTCCAGACCCAGGTTTTTTGACAAACCAAGACAATTTTTCTGTATTATTTCTTAATTTATTGCTTCTCCATCTGTTTGGTTTTCTCCTTCTGGAACTCCTGCTATTTCCATGTGAAGTCTCCAGAATTTGTTCTTCAGGTATCTCCTTTCTTTTCTCCTCGTAATTTCCAGCTCTTTATTTTTTGCTTCATATTTGAGGCATTTCTGCCCCTTGATCTTCTAAACCACTAATCTACTTCTCAGGAGTTGCTGCCTTCTTCTTTAATTGAGCTACTGAATTTTTCAACTTGGAAAACATGAGTTTTCATCACAGAAATTTTCCATTATGCTAGGTTTAATCTCACTTGTTACTCTGGTTTTGTAGTTAGTACGGTTAGATTTCCTCTATGCTCTCTAGTAGAGCCACCTGCTCTGGGCATTCTGATTGTTCTCTCTCATGCTGAAGAGCCCCCCTCAGCGTGCTTCAACATTTCATCGCTACCCCATATTTACCTCGTGGGCTTTGCCAAGCCACTGAAGTTCCCAGTTTGAGGTGACAAACCAGAATTCCTGTGAATCGCAGGGGTAAGTTGTCAGTCCTCTGTCTTTGAGGCTCCAGAAAGAAGGCTAACTCCTTCTACCCCTGTGTCAGCTGGAGTAGCACTTACAGCTTCAGGGGTAGGGAGGGACTCAGACTATCCCTAGAACTTCCAGCAGCTTCTCTGGATCCAAGGAGATTAAATGTACCTAATTGACAACTCATAATCTTCCCTAAAGTACCTAATATTCATCTCAAACTTAATGACCAAAACAGAACTCTTGGTTTTTCCCAAGAAATCTGATTCCCTGCCCTCTAGTTCTTTGATCCACAAACCTTAATCCCTCCATTTCCCTCATCATGCATTTCTAAAACCTATCAAGTCTTCTTGGTTATCCTAGGTCTAATTAACAGATCGTCTTATCAAGATATTTTTCATATGTCTACGGTAATTAGATTTTCTTTTTATGATGTACAGTCCTAGATTTTGACTTCCTGCTTCTAGTTCTTTATTCCAGCACTCATGCATTTAAAAATATGTATTTAATACCTACTATATGCCAGGCCCTGGGTTAGATGCTTGGAAAGTAATAGTGAACCAATCATGGTACTCACTTCCAAGATGCTTATTGTATATAGGTGGGGAAATGTGTATGTAAACAGGAAATACTGCAGGGAGGGCTAAGTTCTATATAGGGATAAAGCACATATGCTGTGGGAATGAGAAGAATGGGTACCAATTTTCCAATATATGTTAAGGGATCCAATCCTTTATTTCTTCCCTTCACCTTTAACATTTCTTCCTATTCAATAGGAGTCCCTAAGAGCCTTGCTTTCTTTCTGTCTCAACTCTCCATGGTGTGTTTCCCCACGTCTCTTGACTGTTGCTTTCTTCCTCTCACATATCTCTCCTGTTACATCCTCTTTTCCCTGGTAGGAGCTAATGATATCAACTATTCTTACCCCCATGGAGCA
Source organism: Leptonychotes weddellii (assembly GCF_054177405.1). Lineage (NCBI taxonomy): Eukaryota > Metazoa > Chordata > Mammalia > Carnivora > Phocidae > Leptonychotes > Leptonychotes weddellii. The sequence goes on from NC_138379.1 coordinate 69,164,806, forward strand.
CCACTGAGAAGACCACCTCTTCTGTGCTTTTGCCTCCCACAGCAGCTCAGAGAACACATTTTATCACCTTCTCTTATCTGCTACTCTTATTTCTACTATCTGAAGGCTGCTCAGCTTAAGATAAAAAGATCTTGGCTCAGAAAAACTTAATTCTATCTATTCTTGGCTCTGCCAGCATTATGATTTTAGGCAAGTTTTTGGACCTCAGTTTCCTCATTTGTAAAATGAAAAAATCAGGCAAGATCCCTTTTGGAGGAGAGGGTCTCTTCTAAACTTGACATTCTATGAGTTTACAAAACTTGTTTACTATGAATTTAATGGAATGTAGGACTTTTATCTTAGAGAAAAGAAATCAAAATATGGACATTATCACTGCCTTCAAACTTTTATCTTGTCTTGTACCCATGAGCGAGCCTTCACCACTCAAAGTGAGCTTAGTGGACCCATGGCATCAGTATCAGTATCTGAATCAGAATTTATATTTTAATCAAATTCCAATTAGAATCGGGAGATTCCTATGTACTTTAAAGTCTGAGAGGCACTAACCTAAAGGACATGGCCCAAAGAGTTTTTAAAAAGGCAGATTTCAGTTTCAATAGGAAGAACTTTCTAATTTGGAGGCAGACTGAAGATGGAATGGGATGTCTTAAAGGGCAATGGGGCCTCTAGCATTGGGTTAACACAGAAACAAGAAAGACACCTCTCTGGGGTACTGTACAGAGGAATGGAGTATCCTATAGAGGTTTAGATGGATGGCCTGTGATTTCTTCTAACTCTGAGGTATAAGGTTTTTAAGTTCAACCTCTGCCCATTGCCTTTGTTCTATCCGGGAGTACAGCCGGAATACAAGCTCACTACTCTACTTAGCTGGTTTTGAGATACCATTACTAAATACAGATGTAATGGTAGAAGACAGCAGAATGGGGCAGAGGAAAGTGACAGGGACCCATACTGATTGTACATTATTTCTTTCCCTCCCAGAGACCCTTTCTTGGAAAGCTACTGGGCCTAAAAACCTTTTTACTGCCTGAAGTACATAAGACCCTTTTCTCCCTTCCTGGTCAAGGGCTTGGATTCCTAATTTAGAAGCTAATTCTTGTTCAAATTAGTCCATCTCATAGATAGAATTAGAAGCTGGGTGATGATTTGGAAAATACAATCAATTTAGTCCAATTGTTCTTGCATGTCAGCTCCATCCAATAATGAAGAATTTGCTCCTCGGGCTCAATGGCTGACAGTGAGCCATTATCCATAGGAGTGAGGTTAGTCTGATAGAACACAGGAACCAAATAGGTTAAGGGCTGCCTTCTTCCCCCAACAGAGGCTCCCAGCCAGGACCAGAAGGGAGGGTAGTGATCAGATTCTACCCAAGGAAAAAAACTTGAGCACAGCGGGACAATTACCTCTATGAGGTCAGATCCCAAGACAGGGCCAGGTAAAGACAAGGCACCCATCTGTGCCTCAGTTTCCTTATATATAATTGGAGGGTAATGAGACCTACCCTACCCACCTCATGAGATTATACTTAGGAACAAACAACATAATTTATGTGAAATCTCATTTATTCATTCATTCATTTTTGATAAACATTTATAATATCTGATATTCATTAGACATCTAGCATGTACCAAACACTGCTAGGTAAAAGAGCTGATTTAATAAATAAGTCACAGTCTGAACTTCCATGGAACTCATGTGAAATTATACACTTACCTAATAAATAGTAGGGATGGTGGTGATGATAATGATGACAACAATGATGATTAGGCATTCACCCCAGAAGATACTGCTAGCCAGGGCCTGATTATAATGTACAGTGAAAGATTGTTCCTTCTATTGTTCATCTTGGCTATGAGCTAAGAGAGATTAAAATGCTTTTATACAAAGCAAATAATATACATATTTTATGAAATACATTTCTCTGCCTGTTTAATTGTGGGATCTTCAAGAGAGGCAGACAGATTCACCATTCACCACTGAGATGACTGGATTAGGTTTTAGCTTTCAGCCTCAGGAGGGCCTCTGACCATTATAATGTCTTGGTTCTGCAGGCTTGCTGGGGGTCTGAGCATGCAGGAGGACCACTGACCATGCATGGCCTCAGTGTGCCTAGTTGTAAAGCGATGATGTCCACTTTCCCATTGCTCAAGTTTTCTTAGGCCTGATTTATTGCAAATAAACCTTCTGAAACTCAAAAAATGATAATAGTTTACCAGAGAACAAGGAAAATTTCATTAGAAATGGCCTATCCCACCATCTCTGGTGGTCTTCCTAATTTCTTTCACTGCCAAGACACTCCCATCCTTCCCCGTTATCCTTAATAAAGACATTCCAGTATCCTCCTTCCTCCCCAAATTTAGGAGCTTTAAAAGTGGTTTCAAATTAGAGATATGCTGAGCCTTCTTGTATAGCAACTGTGGAGTTCTACTAGGTGGTCTGTGGGTGACCGTAGCTAGGCTAGGCCTACGAGAGTACTCTGGGATTGCCCTAGCTACATCAATAGGCTAATGTCACATAACAGGTGGGTTTACCAGCAAACTGATGACCCACAGTTTGGGAGACCTCTTTTCTCAACCTCAGAGTTAAGTCATGGGAAGCCTCCTTTCGAATTCTGCCAGTTGGGCCACCAGGGTGTTGAAAGGAATGTAATTTGATTTGGGGGACCCACTGTGCCTGGACATCATCATACCTTCACTACACCAAAAACATGTCATTAATTCCATAGAATATTGTCTTTACCCACTATGCTGTATCTCCTTAGTTGTCCCTTTTCCCTATTAGACTGCAAGCTCACTGAAGGTAAGTAAAATGTACTGCCTGGAAACAAGCATCTAGCAGGCCCTCAGTAAATGTTAGTTGAATGGGTGAACAAATGAGTGGATTTTTTTTTTTAAAAAAAAAAAGGAAAAACTGAAAGAAGAGAACACATGGAAACTGATTTTTAAAGACATATAATCCTAGAAGTCAAAAGGATTTTAGATATTACCTAGTTAGCAGAAATGGCCATCCCTATATCCTACCACCCACTCAAGTCAAAATCACTAATGGGTCATGGCACTCTGTCCTGCTTACCACAGATGTAGTTTCAGAACACTTCACACATTCACAACCAAGTCACTGAAATTGGCATGCAAAATAAAATTGATTTGCCATCCCTGATCTAGGTTAGCACCCTCATTTGAAACATGGGCCCTGTTAACCTTTTCCAGTCAGTCCCCAAATATGCTGTTTCTAGTCTATGCCTTATCTACCTGTCATTTTAAAGAAGATTCTGTCTTTTTCAAAGAAACACAGTTACAGGGCCTGGAAACAGGGTTTTATGTGGATGTCAGCCTGGCTTCCACAATGTGATGCCCTCCTGCCAAGCCCAAGTTGGGCTTCCAGAGTCCTAATATTGCTTATGTCCAGATGCAAGAACATATGCCGCTCATGAGTGGCGCTGGCCTCGGTGCTGAAACATAGATATGTATATATGAGACAGTAAAACCTACATTATTGAGGATTTAGGGTGTTTGCTTTGCTGAATGAAGGATTAGAGACCAGAAAGCCCAAAATGACCATCCATTTGCAGAAAACGGAGCTGGAGAATTAGAACTATCAGATGTGTACTCTAACCCAGAGGGCCCTATTAGAGCTCTCCCTAACTCCTTTCCCCCCTTTATCCATCAGTAGGCTATTCGAGGACAGATCACCAACTCCCCTACAGAGACCCTGAATGAATGCAGCCAGGAAGTAGCCATCAGATGAAAGGCAGTTTTCCCAGTTACAGGCCTGGGTGCAGGCATCTGTGGGTGGGCTACCTGGTGAGCAGCCACAGTGGCCTGAAGGCTAATCATCTGAGCAGGAGGTTCAAGACTGCCATCTTTGGGATCTCACTGAACAGCCTACTGCTGAGTAGTGTCCAGGCTTTCACGTGGCCTTGTCTCCATCATTTCTTCCTAAAGTCTGAGGAAAAGCTTGACCCTCAACATTCAGCACACTTTCCACTCATATGTCCATACCTTTTCCTTGCTGCCCAGAAATCCTGACGGATTCTTTGCTTGTTTGACAAAACCAGAAGGGATGTATTCCTCAGTCCCCTTGGCTTCCCATGATCAATGAGGCTGTCAGAGAGTGTTTAGTGTGAATTCTCTCTTTTCCTGTCTTCCATAACACATAGATCAGTCCACATGATGTTTGGGCAAAGAGCATCAATGTCCACTGATTTTGAGTATCCCCTCCTCAACTCTGCCATTCTCATGGCTCCAGGGGAAAAAAAGGAAGAGAGAGAGGGGGTAGAGAAATAAAGAAAGAAGAAAAGAAAGGAAAAGAAGAGAAGAGAAAAAGAAAAGAAAAGAAATTCACAGGCCTAAGGAATCTAGAGAGGAAGGAGAGAGGTCTGCTTCTGACACACTAAGCACAAAAAATGATTTCTCAAACCTTTTAACACCAAACTTTTCTTTCAGAATATGCCTGATCAAAAATCACTACTTTAAGTCTGAATTTTACCTGCAACTGTTACAGCCTCCTATTCTTCCTCTCCTATCCAAAAGAAGCCATGATACCAAGCATCTTGGGCAAGAAAAAGTTTGGAGGTCATTGCCCAGTGCTTCCCCTCTCCTCCCCTCCTACATTTTGTCTTGGGCAGCATCCTTGCCCAGGTCTCAGCCTGTCATTCAGACAACCCATTCCTCTTCTTTCTTTCAGAAGAATCCAGTGGTAGGGCACATGGGCAAAGCAGATGGCAAATTGAAACACTGAAACCCCAGGCTTGAGAGGACTGCCAGACTGAAAGCAGGAGCCAAATCTTTCATTTCCCTATTTTTCAGCACCTAGTAGAGGTCCTGGCACAGAGCAGCCTCCCAGAAACTGAGTTGAATGAACGACTGAATGAAATCAAAGCACCCATAAGGGAAGACTCTTAGACCTCCTTTATGTCTTCCAAATTCCAAAAGAAGGTGAGAGCGGCTCAGGAGGAGGAAGTCACTTCTGCAGAAGCTCTGCTAACACTGGAGATCTAAGATGTCTGCCCATCACCCTGCCTGTGGAGGGGAGTCTAGGCAGAAAATTAAGCAACTACATCCATCATATTTATTGAACAGCTCCTCTCTAGAAGACATTTGTGCAGGAGGTCAGTCATGCACATGAATCCTCAAACTCTGAAAGGGAATGTTCTTCTCACTTCACATTGATCTGTGCTTGCTCTCCACACTCCAGCCTCACTTGCCTTGTTTTTGTTTCTCAAACACACTGAGCCTTTTCCTGCCTCCTAACTTTGCCTATTGCTGTTCTCTAGGACTGAGCCCCAGATCTCCAGCTCTGCATGCAACTGGCCCTACCATCCTGCAAGTTACAGCTCAACTCTGACCTCCTGACAGAGGCTTTCCCTGATCCTCCCATGTAAAAAGCCCCTCCCAGGATTCTCTCTAGCTCTTTGCCCTGTGATTTCCTTCTTATAACTCATTCAACATCTGTGTTTATTCAGCGTGTTTGCTTGTCTATTATACCCCTGCCATATAAGCTCCTGAGCTATACTGGGATGATGAACAGCATGAGTTCTAGAATTAGACTGCCTGCATCAAATGCCAACTTTGTCACTCACTAAACATGTGACCTTGATTAAATTACCTAAATACTATGCCCTGGATTCCTGACCTATAAAATGGAATTTATAATAGAACCTTATCGTTAACAGTGCCTCATAAACAAATGTCATGAAATTTGTTAATGCACACGAAGAATTCAAACATTACCTGGTACATATAAAGGGCCTAGCGAAAGTTAACTTTTCTCGTTGCTGTTATTTACTGCCACATCCACTATTACTGCTCTATCCTGGTGCCTAGCACAGAGTGGAGCATAGAGGAGCTTATAATAGACTCAGAATATCTGCTGAACAAACGAAAGCATCCATGCATGAATAAGAACCTCCAGAGAAGCCCAGAGAAGGTGTGACGCACTGAGAGGAAAGCAGCTTACTTCCTGAGGTGCCTCAGTCAGGAGAGGCTGCAGGATGAGGGCAGCTGGGCCAGAGCAGGCTCTTGGAGGAACTGAGGGAGCCCCTAGGTCTCACTGTGACTGACCCAGGCTTGGGTCATAAGGAGTTCTAAAGGGACTTGGGAGAAATGGATTCTGGGGAATAGTTAGAGAGTAGTTGGAGAGGTCAAGGGGCAACCTGGGGTGGTTTGTACTGCCCCAAGAGGACAGAGACTGTTCCCAAGTTTGCCTCAGAAAGATGCACCTCCAAGTCACAGGGCTCTGCTTCCATAGTCTCTCATGCCTCCCTCAGCCACAGGAAAAACAAAGCAAAACAAAACTGCAGTCACTTTGTGTTGGTGAGGATGTGGAGAAAAAGGAACCCTAGTACACTGTTGGTGGGAATGCAAACTGATGCAGCCACTCTGGAAAACAGTATGGAGGAAGTTCCTCAAAAAGTTAAAAATAGAACTACCCTACCATCCAGTATTCGCACTACTAGGTATTTACCTAAAGAATACAAAAACACTAATTCAAAAGGACATATGTACCCCTACGTTACTGCAACATTATTTACAATAGCCAAATTATGGAAGCAGCCCAAGTGTTCATCGATAGATGAATGGATAAAGATGTGGCATGTATATTCAATGGAATATTACTCAGTTGTAAAAAAGAATGAAATCTTGCAACAACATGGATGGATCTAGAGAGTATAATGGTAAGTGAAATAAGTCAGTCAGAGAGAGACAAATACCATGATTTCACTCATATGTGGAATTTAAGAAAACCAACCAACAAAGAAAAAAGAGATAAACCAAGAAACAGTCTCTTAACTATAAAGAACAAACAAATGGTTACCAGAGGGGAGGTGGAGCAGGAATAGGTGAAGTAGGTGAAGGGGATTAAGAGTACACTTATCCAGGGTCACCTGGGTGGCTCAGATGGTTAAGTGTCTGCCTTTGGGTCAGGTCATGATCTCTGGGTCCTGAGATCGAGCTCATCAGGGAGTCTGCTTCTCCCTCTCCCTCTGCTTCTCCCTCTCCCTCTGCTTCTCCCCCTGCTCATTCTCTCTCTCTCCCTCTCTCTCTCTGTCTCAAATAAATAGATAAAATCTTAAAAAAAAAAAAAGAGTACACTTATCCTGATGAGCACTGAGTAATGAATAGAATTGTTGAATCACTAAATTGTATACCTGAAACTAATATAAAACTATATGCTAACTATACTGGAATTTAAAAAACTGAGATCACTTTGGGGGTCTAAAGCCATGCAACTGCACCCTCCCCATGGATGCAGGGATTTGAGAAGGGCAAGGTCAGCCTTGTCACTACAGCTCAGGAAGAATGCTGGCCCTGCTGGAGAGGAAGGGAGGGAGCAGGGTGGGAGGGCTGAGAGTCCTGGACGGCAAAGGACCATTTCCAATTTGTTATGGGGAAACGAGAATATTCAAAATCCAAAGCTCTGACCAGAGACCTCCTGATGAAGAAGAGCTTAAAGGTTTCCTCTCCTTTCTCTGGGCCATGAGCTCAACCACCCAAAACACATGCACACACATCCAGCGAGAGCCACTGCAGGAATAAGCCATGTGTGCCTGCCAGATACTTCTGGGGAAGTATACTGAATTCCCCAGATACTATCCTCTCAACTCCCACCACTGTGGTGAGGGAGAGGCTGCAATAATGGGTGAGCACATGCAGCGTGTGGTGGGTGGGTGGGGAGTCGTCCTGGACCAGTACATCCACATCAGCAAAATCACTGCTATAGACTCTGAGGTGGGGGATGGCTCCCTAGAAATGGGGGCCCCAACAATTAGACAGCAAAGCCCAGCACTGGATCCCAAATAGGCAGAGCAGCTCAGCTGCCTTCTGTTATCTCTCTGGGGTGATTGGTTAGCTGAGGAGGAAGGATGGTCAGAAAAGGAAATACCATTACAAATCAGGAGAAGGCCAAAGCTCCTGCTGAAAGAGAGGCCAGCAGAGGCAGAGGGAACCCACAAGGGGAACAATTAACTGATGAGAATAAACTGTTATTCATATTAAATTAGGGCACAGGTGATTTCAAGAAAGACTACAGACCCTCCCAGATGTTTTTTGGGTTTTGCATTGCAGATGATGGTTTTATGGAATCCTTCTGGGAGTCAGATTGTAGGAGCTGGGCCAAGACCAGAGCAGGGACAGGGCTCCCATCCTGTTTAACTACACAATAAACACATAACGGCTTGTCCCAGAGGACAGATCCAGGCTCTGCATACTGAACATTTTGGTGGTAGGCTTTGGGGGCCTCTGAGCAGAGGAGCTCACTTACTCCTGTCAGGGAAGAGGGGGAAGGGGAAGATCAATCATTCAGGGAGATTCAGGGACTACTCCAGATGTTTGGAGCAAGGGCTAAATCGTGGGATGCACTAAATCCAGATGTGGACAGGGAGGATTTCCACAGATCTGCCGAGACCACGCAGGAAAACAGAGAAGGTAGAAGGCAATCATTATGGCCCCAACCACCTTGTGGAGACTGATGTGTGTGTGTGTGCACATACATGTCTATGTGTTTGGGTGTTCAGGTATACACATCTGCATGTACGCATAAACACACTCCAGGAATAGGAGACTTGTGTGTGTGTGCACGTGTATCTGCCTCTGTGCGCACATTTTGTATCTATATAGCTGTATGCGTATTTATGTGTTTCACGCACTTGGGGTGTTGCCAAAACTTCCCACCGAAACTAATGGCAGACTGTTCTCTCTTCACTGAGGCTTATCATGCTAATTTTAATCCCACATTATTGTTTTAAGTTGGCTCTAAAAATTAATATTAAAAAATTCTGTAAAAAGAGCCTGGGGCAAATTTACAAGACAGGTCCCTAGAAAGGGGTTTTATTATCACTACTGTTCTTATAAGAATAGTGAGGGTGAAGCTTGTCACGCATCCTGTTCCATCTGGTTAGCTTACCCTTAGTAAAAGGGAGAGTACCGGAGAACACCTGCAGGAAGTGTCCAACTGGCCACAGCCTGTCAGGACCAGACAGGACTGGTGACCATTTAGTCTAACACCTAGTTTTATTACTGAAAAGAGTGGCTGTGAAAGACTGACCACGCAGTCACCCAGGTAGTGTCTTCACAATCAGCCTGAAGCTCTTCATTGCCTGAGCTTACCACAAGGAGGCTGTGCCCTGTCCTGGGGGAATTGATGGCGAAATGGGTGTAATGCCTGGCATATCCTCATGCACATAGTCCACACATTGCTGATGCTGACATCTTCTGTGGGTTTCAGTTCCCTTGTTGGTAAAACGAGGGACTTGAACTAGCAACTCTACAAGGGCATTTCTATCCTACCATTTGGTGATTGTATATCCAGAACCAGCAGGTTTAACTGGGGAGACAGGCAGTTTGTACTCCATTCAAACTCATGGTCGTGTCCCTCCTCTGTGCTCTCTGAATCTGCCCTTTCCTGCTCCAGTTGGTGTGGTGGACAAGCAGAATGTGGAGACAAGGAAAACATGGTCTCTGAAAAGTCTCTCTTAGCAGAGTCTAAGGAGCAAGGGTTACTCCAAGAGGGTAAGGAAAAAACAGAGTAGGGATTGCTATAATTCATGCTTCATTAAGAGAATGAGGAAACGATCCTGCACTGTAGCAGAAGGTACTCAGGCTAGATTTGGAAGAACTTCCTTGCTGGCAAGGAGGGCTGTTAAACACAGGAAAGGAAGAGGGAATGAGAGGGTGGGACAGCTGTCCCCAGAGGCAGTAATTATATTTTCAAATATCTGTGAGATGATATGGATGATGAGGCCCCTTCCTCATCTCAAGATCTTGACCAAAGTAGCTGATTCTGAAGCCTCTGCCCCTACCCCCATCCTCCACTCACCATACATATTCAAGGAAGGAGCAGGGCAGGGCCTGCTGGGTAGTGACCAGGGAAGGTGGTAGGGGAAGGGGTCCTGTGCTTCTCAGCATCAGCCCAGGGTACATAGAAAAACAGTGCCTGGTGGTACGACTTTGATTCAGCAATGCCTACAGTGGGTCTAGAGTTGGTGGAAGAAAGAAGGCATCAGACCTTGTGGGAGAGTTTGAGCTTCTAAAAAACACTGACATCCTCTGGCCCTGCTATGACCAGAACCCCAGCTACAGAAGCTGGCCTCTCCTGGGGCTGTGAAGAGAACACGGGGTGGCCCTGACTACAAGCCTGGGGGTACAAACCCTTAAAACACGCATGACGATAGCCTCTAAGTCTCTGGCGACTTGACACAAGAGCATCTGGAAGTATCTCGACAGCTAGCTACCTGCCACGGCTATATCTGTACCCCGTACATACATGCACACACATATGCCTACACAAGGACTCCCTGGTCACACACACCCTCAGCCCATCCAGCACACACAGGCAGGAAACATGCAGGCGCTTCTTTGCCCAAGGAGCCCTGGGAAATTACTGGATAGCCCACTAGCCCCCTTCTCTCCATCTCTGCTCCTTCCTGTTCCTTCCCAGCTCCCTCTCTACCCCACGCATTGCCTCCCTGCTTTCTCTTTGGAATGTCCAGGGCACTGTGGGAGGGGGAGTGGAGGCTAACAGCAGCTGGGCATGCCCTTTGACAAGGCAGCAGTGCCTACAGGTGGGGCCGTCCTGTTGGCCGGTGCCCGAGGACCCCCATCTCTACCCCACATAGGCAGCCTGTACCCCGCCCGGCAGGTACCACCCACCCCCACCGTATCTCCCACTCCTGGGTGCCTGAAGCCAAGGAGGGAGCCTCACCCTCCCCGCTCCCCAGCTCTGCCTCCCCGTCCCGGAGAACCGCCCCCCAACTGCCCAGCCCGGAAACAATCACCCTTTGAGAAAGACTGCCAAGCTGGGCGCCAGGAACAGCCAGGATGGAGGCGGGGTGGGATGGGGGTGCAGGCAACGGGCCGGGCGAGCTTTAACTCTAGAGAGCCGAGGCCCGGCATGGCTCGGCCCCCGCCCGCAGCCCCTGCTCCAGCGCCTCAAACCGGAGCCGCCTAGGCTGGGGAGGGCTTGTGTGTAGGGGGCGGGGGGGCGATACCAATCCCGGGGGGGCTCTCCACCTCCTCCCCGCGCCCCCCGCCTCAGCTGGCGAGGTTGGTACCGCCCATTAGCAGCGCGGGTCCCGCCGGCAGCTAGCGCGCGCTCGGGGGCGGGGGCGGGGGAGTGGGGGCGGGGAGCAAGGAGTGGGGGCGGGGCGGCAGGCGCTGTCAGAGCAGCGGCTGCACCGGCGCATCCGCTGCCGCCGACGGGACTCCGCACCGGCCGGGTCGGCTCGGCTCCGGCCGCCCCGCGCCTCCCCCTCGCCGCCCCCCGGGCCTGCCCCCCTCGCTTCCCCCACCCCGTCCCCTGTGCCTCCCCCTCCCCTACTCCCCCCGCCCCCTGTCTCCCTGCCTGCGCCCTCCCGCGCGCTCCCAGGCTCCGGCTGCCGCCTCCCTGAGCCCAGAAGGAGCCGGACCGGGGCGGAGGACGGGCGCGCGGACCCCGCGGCTATGAAGTGGCCCCCGGGGGCCCGGAGCCCGAGAGCCCCCGGGGAGGGAGGTGCGCGCGGCCCAGGGCAGCAGCCGAGGGGCGCCGGGGCCGGCGCGTAGGGGCCGCCGCCCGCCATGGACCGCGCCGGGGACGATCCGGACTCGCCGCCGCAGGTCAGTGCCCCCGCGCCCCCCGCGCGCCGCCGCGGGGCGCACAGAGTCCCTTTATGCGTCCCCATCGGTACCCACGCCTTGTTCTCCCGGGTGCGAGTGTGTGTGTGTGTGTGTGCGCGCGCGCGCGCAGCGGGGGCAGCTGGAAAGGGGCCGGGAACCGGGCCGGGGCTGGGAGGCGCTGCCGCCGAGGGGCTGCGAAACAAAACCCGGGCGATGCCTGCCCTCCTACGGCCGGCCTCCAGGGGAGAGCTGGTTCTCGGCAGCTTTCAACAACTGGCCCAGGCTCTTAGGTCTTGGGCGCCTTTCCACCTCAGCAGGTGGTTCCTGGTCGTCCGGAGGAGTCAGGGGCCAGCACACCCGCCGCACCCCTGCTCCCCAGCAGTCATTCCCAGTTGCTCTGAAGCTGCATGCACTGGCAAGTTAACTCTCTTCAGGGGACCCAGCCTCTACCACTCTACTGAGGAGCCTGAGGGGCTGTGAGGTGGCAAGGGTGGCAAAGGGCCTTTGTGCCCGTCAGGGTAGCCAGGAAGGAGACATGCCCAAGTTCACCACCCACCCCTGCGCACCTGAGGTCCTGATTCTTTCGAAGTCAGAGCATACAACTTCAGAAAAGGAAGCTGAGAGGTGAGGCAGGATAGGAGAAAGGCGGAAGCCACAGGACCTAACAGTGCCAGATAAAGGAGGTGACAGCGCGGTACCAGGCAGCTAAGGTCAAGAGACATCCCCTCCCCCACACACATATGAATACATAACAAACAGTCTTGATTAGCCTCCCCTTCCCCTGCCTCCACCCAGCCAGGCCTCCTGTCAGCCATGAACTATTTGGATGAATTCTTATAGAAGCTGGAGCTAAAGGATTCCAGGGATTTCCAATTCACAGGACTCTGAAGGGGACCTCTGCTGACAGTTGCTAGCCCTGTGTTGGTGGGGTAGCTCTATCTGCATGGGTACCAGTCTGGATGGAGGACCCACTGGGACCCGGTTGGGTTCCGTGGCACGCACTGTAAAAGGATTGGGTGTGAATGTCTTTGTGCATAGCTCTGTGAAGTTATTCTGTGTTTGTGTGGAAATGGGAGGCACACAGCTTAAGTTACTGGGGTTGTGGGGGCGTGTGACTTCGCAGGACTGATGCTCTAGGGCTTTCTAAGATTTGTCTTCTGTGCCTCATGTCTCCCTACCTCTGCCAATAGCCACCACAGAGACCGAGACATTTCCTCCCAGAACTTGCTTAAATGGTGACCATTATTGGCTTACTGGGCCAAACAAGTTCTCCCTTCTTTCATATGGAATGAAGACCCTTCCCATGAGACGCTCTGAGAAACTGTCCACTCTCATGGCCAAGTCCATGCCCAGCATACCCAGAGGTTCTGGAGTTGCATGCCATTTCCCTCTGCCCCTTTAGGTGGGAACAAGAAAGCTTGCCAGGGTTAATGGAACAGGGAGGGTTAATGAATTTGTGCCCCATTCAGCACAGGAACCAGGTGGCTTGCTGTGCCCATTTCTCTACCTGATCTTAGACGCTTGGAAATCACTCTATTTTCAGGCATGTTGGAAGTTCATATGTGCTGGATTGAATATATGCATATAGGTTTCTGGATGAGCAGGCCCTAACTGGCCCACCTAAAGCATGGGGCAGGTAAATCACTGAGGTGGGACAGCTCCCGTGACAGGATTGGAGCCTGCAGCAGAGACCAGGGGCTCCAGAGGAAGATTGCGGGTGGGGGGAGTTAGCTCAGTTCCCTACCTCAGGCATCTGGATAGACCTGGATTTACCCACAGTAGTTTTCGAGGGGTGAGGGGAACAAGTGGGCTGTACTTCTCGTTGTGAAGCATAGGGTGAGGAGGCAGGGCAGGAGCTTTGCAAGTGTGAGAAGTGCAGAAGGATGAGCTGATTGGGAGTCAGGCTAAAGGATAGGGGAGCGCGTTGGTTCAGTTTGGCTAGGAAAGAGGAATGAGCAGGCGTAGAGATGCCTGAGAGCTGTCTGCTGACACTGGTGAGGGAGGCAGGGCTCAGGAAGAGAAGGAATCCGGGAGTCTGAGGCAGGCAGTGGAGTCCGCCTGAAACAACAGACAAAGACACACAGGCACGCTCACAGAGCGATGGGGCGGGGGGCCCAGAGGCAGAGGTCTGGCTTGCCCAGCGGTGCTGTTGGGGCCAGTCCAGGGCCCTCCCAATCTCCACGGTATCAGCAGTCATCCACCAGGGCAGGGAGGGCGCAGGTCCTCAGGGGAGCAGTCGGACAGGCAGGCCCTTTCCATGCCTCTAATAAATGCGGGGGGATGGTTCAGAGGGGTGCCCGAAGGCAGAGGGCTGCCCGAAGGCAGAGGGCTGGCTGTTGGATCAGGGGTCTTCAGGAAGACCTTCTGGCCCAAGCTCATCCCCCAGTGCTGAGGGCTTCCCCCATCTCCCTGCCCCTGCTCCACTACCCGTCCTGGGCCTGGGATGCAGTGGGGTGGGGAAGGGTGTGGACTCTGGAGAGACTGGCTCTGGAGAGAAGGAAAAGAAAAACCTCTTTCATGATGCCCCAGGCATGGAAGTAGTGCAGTGCAGAACACAGGTTCTCAGCCAGGCCTGGGGGACCCTCCATGACCAGTCGAGTGGACTTCAGGAAAAACTGAGCCCTCTAAGCCTTGGTTTCCTAAAGACCTAAACTGAGGAAGCCTCATCTCACCAGACTGTTTTTAGGTGAAGTGCCCGATGAATGTTAATTTATGTACTTATTTTATATACCCTCCCCCACATTCTTCCAGGATCTGGATGGCTCTAGAATTTGGAGTAGCAATTCTCTGGCCAACCCTGGAACCAATTACACCGGGATGGTTACAGTCTCTCCATCTCCCAAAGCCCCATCTGCTTTGCCACTCCTCCAGACTCTGGGCCTTCCCCAGGCCCACCTGTGATGTGCCTCTGTTGCAAGGACACTCTCATGTCTCCTTGGAACAACAGCAACTACAGTGTTTCCATGTCTAATTAGTGGTCAGTGTAATTGTTCCAGTTCATCAGCCAGTGACTGCCCAAAACGATTTATGCAACTTAAAAGAATTCTAGCTCTGTGACCTCTTATTATCCATGCTGAAAGAAGGCAAGGTGGACAGACATAACTCAAAATTCCTTTCATTTCCACAGACGTTGACTGAGCACCTACTGTGTTCCAGGCTCTGGGCCAGTGATGGGAACATAAGGCATCAAGTAATCCAAAATCAGGAGTTTTTATTTAGCCTTTGGAAGGGTTATATGGGTTGCTTTTTTTTTTTTTTTTTTTTTTTTTGCAGCTACAGCAAATTTACTTTTCTAATGAGGTTCAGCTCCAGCCAATATTAAAATGAGTCTGCGCTCCCTGCGCACACCAGCTGACAGCAGGGCAGGCAGCCTCCCAGCCAAGTGCCTGGCAGGGATTAGGGCTTTGCCACCAATAAGCCCTAAAGTGGAGAGTTTCAATCTGGATCACCAAGAGTTGACTGGGTTCAGGGATAAACCTTGCCCACGGGGCTGTGTATCTCACCAAGTATTAGAGCCATGGTCAGGGCTTCTTTCTTCTTGTATGTGCGAACTGTGATCTGTTATTATCTCTTTATGAAGGGAAGAAGGCTGGAAGGATCAGAGATAAGATAGTATGGCCTTGGTTTTTTGGAATGGAACTATAGGACCAGCCCTGAGGTTGGGGACCTGGTGCTGTCAGTCCTCCCTGACTGGCTGTGTGTGGCCAAGCTCGTCCCTTCTCCCTCCTTCACTTCTCTCCATCTTGCTTCTTTCCTTATGAGGCAGTTGGGCAGTCTGGCCTCTGAAGCCATGAGTCTCTTTAGGCTCAAGACCCTGGGCTATTCATTTGACCATCACCCAGAAACCTCCATAGCCCAACACTAGATGTGGGGTGGGCTGCTTTCCTTCCCATGGTGGGCAGTCTCCCATTCACACCAGCCACATTTCGAGAGCTCAGTAGCCACATGCAGCTAGTGGCCACCATATTGAACAGCACAGACACAGAACATTCCCAGCGTCACAGGAAGTTCTACTTAACGTGCCATTCTAGACTCGACGTGGATGGTTTAGTGGTTAAGAGCATGCACTCCAGGGGCGCCTGGGTGGCTCAGTTGGTTAAGCGACTGCCTTCGGCTCAGGTCATGATACTGGAGTCCCGGGATCGAGTCCCGCATCGGGCTCCCTGCTGTCAGCAGGGAGTCTGCTTCTCCCTCTGACCCTCCCCCCTCTCATGTACTCGCTCTCATTCTCTCTCTCTCAAATAAATAAATAAAATCTTAAAAAAAAAAAAAAGAGCATGCACTCTGGAGCCTGACTGGCTAAACTCAAATATGGCTTTGCTACTTAATAACTGTGTGGCCTTGGGACATTACTTATCCTTTCAGTGCCTCAGATTTCTCATCTCTAAAATGGGGATAATACTAGGATGTTTATGAGGAGAGAACGAGTCATTACAGTTAATCATGATAATCACTCAGAACATGCAATAGTGAGTGCTTTGCCTGGCAATTTCTATTATTCGTTTATTTAACAACTCACTTAACAAACACTTAGTGAACTACATACTTGATACCAGGCATGATGCCAGGCGCTGGGGCTGTCAGTCATCAGCATGTGACCTTGCTCCCTGAACCTCAGTTTCCTCACCTGTGATGGGAATGTGCCAGGTAATAACCCCTGCACCTCTCCCCTGGTGAGATGCAATGAGATGAGGAATGTCTTCCTTTGCCCACGATACTTCCAGATAAACAGGGGCTGACATTTTTGGAAGTGGATACAACTTAAATTCTCTTTTTATTGGAACTACTCTCACCAAAAAGCATTTCCTAAGCCTCCATAAGTTCAACATAAAAGGGGCAAATGAGGTCCCATCTACCTCCAGCATCCTGTTGAATGGGGAGGCAGCAGACTTGAGGGGCTCTTGCCTAGGCTCACCCCTTCCCCGGTCCTAAGGGAAAGAAAGCCAGGAGCCTGCTGCCCTGAGCTCAGCAGTAGGAAGAGGGAGAAGGGCCCTTGGCTGGGCAGGATGCCACCATCAGCTGGCTGACCCAGTGACTAGTCACAGCTGCGTCAGCAGCTCACTGTGTGACAATCTTGTAGAACCTCATCTTCCTTATCTAAAATATGAGGAGCAGGAACCATGTGAACATTGTTCTACCTGAATTATACCACTTGCTTTGGTAAAGGAAATGGGTCTGAGAAGCAAGAACATGCCATCTGTAGCCACAAACTGTTGGATGAACACTGAAAACTATCCGGCCTATAAGGCTTTGCGCAGAATTTGGGATTCTGTGACTCTGGGTTGCTTCCTTCTTTTTATAGATAAGAACACCAACTCCTGGAGAGGTTCTAGGCTTATCTCAGGTCACACTGCTCTGTAGTGCCTTGTCCTAGACTGTGACCTGAGTCTCCCAGCGCCCTGCTTCTCCCGCTCTGTCAGGCTGCCTGTCCTGCACCGCGTGGAAGCAGGAGTTGCCTCACCCAGGCACAGGGCAAGACGCCGACGCTTGAAACCCCAGGGCCCCTTTCATCCAGGATGGAACAAGTCTTCTTTCCCCTCCTCTGACAACTGGCCCAAGAGGACCAACCTAAACTATCCTTGACAGGACTCCAGGGAAGGTCAGATCCTTCAGGCCACTTGCAACACATTAAAAATACATAGAAAGCTTTAATTAAATCAGTGAATCATTACCCTGCTACTGTATGTCCATGAACACTGTGACCAAAAGAATAAGTTCAGCCTGGAAATCATCAGGCTGAGTGAGCTATCAGGGGCCCTCCATAGCTTGACACTGAGGTTCTGGGGCTACCTGGCTCCAGCTCAGCCCAGACCTGAAGCCCTCTGGGTCCCTATTGGCTGATTGGGGGTTGCCTAGGGGATGTCTTCTGAAGCCTGAGGAAATCTGGGTATCCTTCTCAGCCCACCTCCCCCATCACCGGCATCCTAATGCCCTAAGACAGGTAAGTGCTGATTCCTAGAGATGTCAGCACCCTGTCCCCTGGAAGGTGTAGTTAATAGAATAATGCAGCCCAGGTGAGCAGGCCACACGAGGGTCTTTGAGGAGACGCCTCTTCCCTGTGGCCATCCTGGGCGTATATATATTTTTCCCACTCAGTACCTCGTGCTCTCTTCTCCTCTATCCCCTTCATGCACGGAGCACAGACCAGGAAGGACAACCCCGTGCTCCAAAGGAGTGGCTGGCCGGCACCGACCCCCCACCCAGGGCTCCAGGATCCCCGCTCCTGGGCAGCAGGTTGCTCATGCCCCAGCCTGCTTAGGTTGACGTACAACCTCTGGGCATGTTATTTTCTTTTTCCATCAGAGCTTCTGAACTTAAGCTAAAGTATTACTAGCCTAACTCATCACTTGTCGATACTAACTTCTTCTCCCACTCATAGATCTCTCTCTGGAAACAAATGTCCCAGCTTCTCCGTCTCTGTCCCTCTCCAGACCCCATGACGGGGCGACCCAGCAGGCTGCCGTGTGCGTGTGTGCGTGCGTGTGTGAGTGTGTGTGTGCATTCACGTGTGCACACACTCCTCCGCCACATCTTGCTCACTCCTAGCAGTACACCTGGAACCTCTCCAGGGTGCTCTGTGCACGTTTCCTCACGGCAACACTCCCCCGTGGCAGCCAGCAGGCAGGTGCACCCAGCAGCCCCACTTGGGCCTACACACAGGGGCCCGCCCACTGCAGCCCTGCTGCCAGGAAAGCCCTCTGACCCTCCATCCCCTCACCCTGCCTAGTGTGCAGGCCCTAAGGGAGGTGTCATTGTTGGCAGATCTAACCGGACCTTCTGGACAACCAGTTCTTTTTGGTGTGTGCAGTAAAACAAAACAAAACACACATAACATAAAATTTACCATCTTAACATTTCTCAGTGTTCAGTGGTATTAAGTACATTCATATTGTCATGCAACCGTCTATCTCCACGACTTTTTCATCTTGCAAATTGGAAAGTATATTCATTAAACAACAGCTCTCCACTTCTCCTTCCCTCGGCCCCAGGTGACCACTCTCCTACCTTCTGATTCTGAGTTTGACTACTTTAGATATCTCATGTAAATGGTATCATACAGTATTGGTCCTTTTGTGACTGGCCTCTTTCACTTAGCATGGTGTCCTCAGGGCTCATCCATATTACAGCATCGCTCAGGATTTCCTTCCTTTCTCAGGCCAAATAATATTCCAGTGTATGTATACGTGTGTTTATCTGGTCAGCCAGTTGACAGGTTCTTTGGTGCCAGGCAATGGAGCAAAAAGTGCTTGATAATGGTGGTTCTCCCCACTTGACCCTCCTTCCCATTCAGGGGGTGTCTCAATATAAGGGCCCAGCAGAGACCTCTGTGCTCTGAGTTCACCTACATGACAGGCATCTTAGGAGCAGAGAGGAGGGAGCCCCATTTTATTTGAAGAGAATGGTGTTCTATTTTGGACCTCTGGTTGCTCCCTTCACTGCCCAGTGCTGACTGAGCATCCTCAGTGCCCAGCCCTTGTGTGGCATTCCCTAGAAGTGTACCTGGCCCAGTCCTTGAAGGTCAAGCAGGAGCTCAGCACATTTAGGAACAGTGAGGAGAAAAACATTCCAGGCAGAGATACCCGCCAGTGAAGTGATGCCAGCATCCTGTCCCAGATCCCTCCCTACCTGCCACCTTCTCAGGACCCTGAGAAAGAATCTGCCCCATACTCCCAGAGCTCTTCCCCAGGGGCAGGAGCCCTCGGTGACCCCAGAGAGCCCCTGTGTGTGTGGCAGCCTGCCTTGGCACAGGCCTTTGCATTGTGCAGCTCCTTCTTCATGATCTGTAGCCACCGTGCTGCGCTAGCTGTAGAATACACAGCCTGTAAAACATAGAGATAGTGTCAGCATAATCTAACATCTGGGGGACTAGATTTAGGGATCCTCCATTCATCACATTCATGCCTGCCTGCTCACAGGGGGAGCACACATTGCCTACTCTAGACTTCCAGGCCTGCTGAGGCTGGACTCGCCCCACCACACACACACACAAACCCCTTCAACATCTTCCCTTAACTGTTCCTCATCCAGACAATAGGGTGAGCTGATGCCAAGAGGGATCTAAGGGATAAGGCATAAGTAAGAGAGGAAGTTGGACAGCCTCCAAGGGGGGGATGAAGCTTTCCAGGAACCTGGCCTGCTTCCAGGGGAGAAAGGGCGGGGAATGACAGGGCTCGGGTCAACGGCACTAGCCCCCTGCTGATGGCCAACTCTCAGCCCCAAGGCTGCAAGAGTCTCGGTGTTCTGACAGCTCTGGAGGCAGGAGAGAGAAGGGGGGCACCAGACCTTCTTGAAATACCCAGTCCTTCCCTGAGTGCCTGTCTCAGAGGGTTGGGCAGAGACGTGGGCTGAGTGTCCCAACACCAGGGCAGGCCCGGCTGTCTACCCATAGCACAGCCTTTCAGCTCTGCACTCAGCTTCTCAATCTGTAAAAGAGGAACAGGAAAGCAGTGCCTTCCCAAGGGAGCTGTGCTGAGAGGCAGTGGTGGGCAACTGTATGCGAAAGAGCTTGCTAAACTATGAAGTGCCCGTGAGAGGGGTGAGCCCAGCCTGGAGGTCAGAGCAGGGCTGGGGAACCAGGGCCAGAGTGCCAGGTTTCCTAGGCATGGCCTCCCGCTGTGGCGAGTCTGCCTTCCCCAGGCCCTGGCATGTAGGCACCTCTGTTTATCACCCTGCTGCGTGCTGATCTGCCCACTTACATGAGGTCCAGTCTCAACCCAGCCTCATCCTTGAAGGAAGGAATCTGCTAGAAAAGCTGCCCCAGAGGCTGGTCCGTGCTGACCTGGAAGGAAGGAACTGAGATGCTCCCTCTCTCTCCCTTTCTCTTTCAGACACTTGGATTCAGCTGAATCTTTTTTTTTTTTTAAGATTTTATTTATTTACTTGTCAGAGAGAGAGAGCACGAGCAGGGGGAGTGGCAGGCAGAGGGAGAAGCAGGCTCCCCACTGGGCAAGGAGCCCGATGTGGGACTCGATCCCAGGACCCTGGGATCATGACCTGAGCTGAAGGCAGATGCTTAACGACTGAGCCACCCAGGCACCCCGATTCAGCTGAATCTTAGAACAAGGTGGTGGTGGTGGTGGTGATTGTAATTACTATTTTACTTTACATTATCTAACATTTTTAGTACTCATTGTTTGCAGGCCCCATGCTAGATGTTTTCCATGGATTCCCTCATTTGATCCAAAAAGAGCCCAGTAAGAGTTACAGATAAGGAAACTGAGTCACAGGGATATCGGTGCAGCTTCTGCTTTGTCCCAGGGCCTGGACCCTGTGGTGGGTTCCAGAGGTAAGTAAGGCCTGGTGCCCCCAGAGGAACCCATGGCCCAGGAGCTGGAGACAAACATAAAAACCAACAAGCACACAGAAGGTTCCCGGGCTGGACCTTGGCTTCATGGACACTGAGTGCTCAGGCCTGGGGAAGAGCATGGCCACGAAAGGCTTCAAAGCAGGAAGGGCAGGCTGAGGGCATAGGGCTCAGGATGGCCTCACCTAGTCAGTACCCTCACCCAGAACTGCACAGACATCAGCACTAAGGGAAACTGAGACAGAGAGTGGCCTGGACAATATGAGGGCAGGAAGGACAGTACTATGAGGACAGATTAGCATTGGCTACTCACACCTTCTCCACAAGATGTCTGAATCCCAGCCTCACCCACAGTCTGAGAGGCTCTGCTTGGCTATCCCTGCCAACCCTCGCCATGGACCCTCAGTCCCTGGGCCAGACCCACAGGATTACCTGGCCTGCTTGGTTCCAGTCCCCAGGCCCTGGTCACATGCCCTGCCCACCAGTCTGCAGGGGTCTAGTGGGGGCCAAGTCAGTCATGACCTGTTCCCAGCTCCATGCTATGGACCCTCATTGCGACCCGTGCTTGGCCCCCACTAGCCCAGCATTGGACTTGTCTCATCCTCCCTGGGCTTCCTCTATAGTCAAGGGCCCAAGAGATGAGGGCTGTGCCCTCCCGCCAACCAGAGCCCAGGACGCTAGGGTACTACAGTCTTCTGGGTTCTGGAGTGTGCCCTGACCTCAGCCTCAGCGGGTAGCAGGCTCCCCGCACTGCTCTTGCTAGGCAGCCTGGCAGAAAAGGGGGATCGTACAGCAGCCTGCATGTCTCTTGACACCACTGTTCCACTAGCAACTGTTGATTTGCTTGTCCTGCCCCACTAGCCCCTGCTGTTCGTCTTGTATCAGAATCTGCTGAGCCCTCCACTCTACTCCCCTCACTCCCACTCAGCCAGCTAGGTGCCCCTGGCGGCTTGACCCCGCGGGAGTGTGCCGCTTGAAGGCAAGGCCCCACCTTGCATCCTGAGCTGCCCCATACCTCTCCCAGAGCAAGTATTGCAGCAAGCTGAGCTGAAAGGCTAAAGAGCATTTTGCTAAAGCCACACGTGGAATCCAAGGCAGGACAATATCCTGGTGTGGCCTTGACCTGTGCTAGGGTAATACACATTGCCAGTTCTGCTCCCCTGTCTCCAGGGGGTTGAGGCGAGGCCAGGGCGGGCAGAGGATATGGGGAGGTGTTCCTAGCAGCAGTGAGAACCCCAGTGCTCCCAGAGCTCATAATGCAGAGGGCAGAGGAGCTGTTCTGGATTTGCTCACAGCACAAACCAAGTGTGTTGATTTGTGCTTTGGGCAGCCTTTGCAGGAAGACCAGTTTTGGAAGTAGGCAGAGGGGAGAAGCACTCGGTCTACACTTGGCATTCATTCCCATAACTGGGTGCCACATACTGGGTGACAGTGGACTCCAGTTAAGGGGACCGCTGCCCCCTGTGCCCAGACCAGCCCCTGAGCGTGCCTATGGCTGATGCATTGACTCCTGTTGTTTTCTTAACTCAGCACAGTCTGGAGGGCCCTGGTTTGGATAATAAATATATGGTCACACGCACTCTGATGGACAGGGCCAAGGGGGGTGACTTAAGCACAGATGCCCAGTATGGGCTCCAAGGCCAGGAGGAGGAGCCCTAGTTTCCACCCAGCCCAGCACAGAGGTGGGAGACTGCCCCCCAGAGGCAGCCTGCAGGGAGCTTGGACCAAGAGAGAGAAGGGCCGCACTTCCAGGACCCCTGGAAGGGCCACTGCCACCCAGAGAGCAGGTTTCAGGCAGGGGTGAGGCCGCTGTCTGACTGGACCCAGGATGCCTGGACACTCAACCCCTTTGTGCCTCAATTTCTTCATCTGCGAAGCATCAATAAAGCTTTGGAATTACAAGGGTTTATTGATTAAATGAGATGACCAATGTGAAATCATTTGGGAAGTTGCAAATCACTATTGAGTATGAGTTGCGCTCTCAGTAGTTTCTAGGGGAGGCTGCCCACTCCCCACAGCACCACAGAGAAAGCGAATTGGCCTGTCTAGATCTGTGTTCTAGGATCTGAGGCCATTGGAGGCCAAGGGCACATGAGGTAATCCTTCATTTGAACAGAGACCCAATCATGAGATTCTCCAGCAGGGCTCGGAGGCAATAACCAAACCAGCCAGGGGCGTGCTTGCATGTGCCAGTGAACACGCGTGTACCCGTTCAGATGGGGTGCTGGCCATGAACACAGAACTGCGTGCACATGCGTGTGAAGTGAGCTGCTGCCCTGTGGAATAGCTCTGAAGGGGGGCTCTGGAGTTTGCCGGCACAGCCTTGGGACTTGTTAGAATGGGAGTTGCCGTTAGCAGGAGATATGAAAGGTTTTGAGTGGGAGCAAATCAGTAAAGGGGGAGGGGCCAGGCAGAGAGCTAGAATCTGAAGAAAGATCACTGTGGGTGGCTGGGGGAGGAGAGATATGACCCGGACCTGCATCAGAGGGATGCAGGCCAAGGCCTAGGGGCAGGCCAGGCCAAAGGTGCTGAAGCCCAGCTGATGCAAAGAGGCGGAGGGATCTAGGGCATTCCTGGGACAGGCTGAAGTTGAATGACAGAAGGAAAGGAGGGATGGGAAGCTAGTCTAGGAGGAAAGATGATACTCGAATCTTAGTCATGTTGTATTTAAGGTCACAGTGGGATATGCCAGACAATAAAAGAGGCAAAACAGCTGGAGATGGGGAACCTGAGGCTGGAGAAATCAAAGGTACTTATCAATGGCCTCACACTGTAGAAGGCCAAGGTCAGCCCTTGAGACAGGGAGGTGTCCCTTCTGTCTAGCCCAGCCACCCGTCCTCACTTCCTCCTCCTTCGGGGGTGATCGGGCCTTTCAGGCTCTGTGGCTTCCACCCTGCTTTCCAGCAGCTAGGAGTTCGGTTGGAAGGAGTTGGAGGGAAGCAAGGCCAAGCAGACCCATCTCTGGCCCTTTCCAGGGCTGCAAGGTTGGCAGTTGTAACAGCTGCTCTTATTGGCACCAACCATGTGTCAGATAGTTTATACTGATTTTGCCTAATCACCCTATCAACCCTAGTGAGGGAAGCACTATTTTTATTCCCATTTTACAGGTGGGAAAACCAAGGCCCAGAGAGGTTACTTTGCCTAAGTCACACAGCCGAGGACGAGGGGCTCTAGTATTGTGCCCAGGGCCCTCGGACTCCAGGGCACAGGCCCTCCACTACTTCACTATCCACCTGTGTGCCACTTTTTGGGGCAGAGGAGAACAGACAAAGATGAAGGGAGGGAACAGAAGGCCGTGACTGTGGTTAGACCCTGCTGTCACCTTCAGCAGCTTTGAGGGCCAGACAGGAGCTGAGGGTCAGGAGGGGACCTGGCCTCCTTGTTTGGGTGGACAGACTCTAAGGTGTCCTCCCATGACTCCTGACTCTGCTGTTCATGCCTTTGGATAGCTTCCTCCCCTTTGGTGTGTATGGCACCTGTGACCAGCCTCTCACCAGTAGAATGAGGCAGAAGTGATGGGCTATCACTCCCATCATTATGTTATATAGGACTCCGTCTTGTTAGCAGACTTGCTCTAGATCCTCCCCTTGCTGGCTTGATGGAGTAAGTAGCTCTACTGGAGAAACCTATGCGGCAAGAAACTTCGAGCAGCCTCTAGGAGCTGAGGGCAGCCCCCAGACAACAGCCAGTAGGAAGAGCAGCCCTTGGTCCTATGCCCGAAAGGCAGAGGACTCTGCCAACAGCCTGAGCTTGGAAGCAGGTTCCTCCACGGTGAGCCCTCCAGAGGAGAGTGCAGCTCAGCCAGAGTACACTTGTGAGCCCCTGGGCCATGCCTGGGCTCCAGAGCCGCAGAAACTGAAGAGAATAGACGAGTGTATTTTAGGTGGCTAAGTGTGTGATAGCTTGTTAGATAGCAGCAGAAAACGAAGGCGCTCCTCTCAGGAGCAGTGACCTTCCTTTCGAAAAGTCGGCATGGCTGCCAGAATGGGCTTGGGGTGAAGGTGGACAGATAGCAAGGACGAGGGCAAAGGAGGTGATGGCGGTGGCACTTTGCAGGCCCAGAGCCCTCCCCTGGCCCCAAGGCCCCAGCCGAATGCCGAAGGCCGTGCCAGAAACTGGGTTGCACGGCTCTTTGCAGGGACTGCTCCCCCGTCTGTAAACTCCACAGCTAGGCGTGACCCTCACTGCTTTCCCCCAGCATGCAGGCAAGGGCTGAGTGGCCCTGTGCCCTCACTGGGACTCTCCACTATCCTGCCGGTGATCAGCATGTCACTGCTGACCGTCTTGCCCACCCAGCCCTCCGCAGTCAGCCCTCCCCACCCGCTGCATGCTAGCCCTGCACAGGGCTGCCCCGTGGGCCTGGTGGGCCGCTGCCCAGCTCTCTACAACCTCCATTAGGCCTGTGTCCTTCAGCTTGCTGTCTCCCTGGCCACTGCGCCCTCCCGAGCTGTGGTCATCTGTGTGCTTGGGCTCCAGCCTCTGCAGGCCCCAACTGAGCGTAGCAACCTATGTCCCCACAAAATGAAACATTGGGTTTTTTCTCTAAGGGCCTCCTGCCTGGAGGCTCTGGAATGAGTGGCTGCCTGTCTGCCTGAAGCCCACAAGCTACATGATTCAAGGAACTTCAGTGAAACCAGCTGGGGCCCATCTCTTGTTCTGTTTAAATTCCTACAGTGAACCAGAATGGACTTTGCCTTGCAGAGTACCACACAAAACCAAACCCCAGTTTTCATTTCTTACTGAATCCTAATCCAGATTGAATCCAAAGGCTGTTTCAGAAAAACCAAAAAGAAAAAAACAAAGGAGCTACCTAAAACAAACAAACCATGAGTTGCATTTTCTGATACTGTTGGGCTGGAAGAAAACCAAAGCCTAAGAGTATGTTTTACGCCAAGCCTGAACTGAAGGAACACTTCTTTCAGCCCAAGCCCTTGGATGGGTTTTCCTAGCTAGAAAGGAACAAGATGGTGGAAGATCGGGAATCCATGTCATCCTTCCTATCGGAAGTACCCAGGAGCGAAAGCCAGCGTTGGCCAGGCCCCAAGGCAGGAGGCAGACCTCTCCGCAGGGCCCAGGTCTTCCTCTCCTCAGCGCTGCACTGTGAAGACAGGGTGAGAGAGCCCCTCCCTGGGGCCCTCGGCCTGACCACCAGGAGGGCAGGCCAGTGGTGGGCCCCAGCCAGCTCAGGAAGCCGTGTCCCTGGGGCAGAAGTGCCGGCTGGGGGAGGCAGGAAGCAAGCACCAGTCTGAAGCGAGGGAAGCAGCATGGGCATGGGGGGCACGCTGATTCGGAGTCCAAAGGCCTGAGCATGCACTCTGCCAGTGGCCGACTCTGAGCCCTGGGCCAGTCACACAGCCCATCTAAGCCTTAGTTCCTTTGAAGATAAAATGGGGGTACGGTTTTCCTGCCTGCCTTGCAGGGCTGTTGTGAAGATCAAAGGAAGATGAATCCTGTTGGCCCAGCATTGCGCTGTTACAGGGAAGGCTTACAGTCCCAGCCAGGTGTCCCACAGGACCTCACTTTACTTCTTCTGAGGTCATGGGGGCAAGGAAGGACAAAGAGGAGCAGGAAGCCTGGGCAGTGCAGCTCCTTGGACACTCCCCCCATGAGTGTCCTGGGGAACGGTGGGCAGAGAGAGGCCCGTGCCTGTTGCTGCCATCCCAGCAGGAGCTGGTGGCTGGAAGCCAGGGCCAGGTTGGGGGGAATGGAGGGTCGGGGGGGGGGCCAGGTGGCCGAAGACTAGGGCTGGGTTAATGAAGTATGGATTGACTGGCCCAGGCGCTGATTAGCTCTGGCAGTGGGCTTTTCCTGAGCAGCGGCAGCAGAATCAATACTAATCCCTTGATCCCATTAGGGGCTCCTGCGGGTCTCTGGGACAAATCTGTGCCTCTCTTTGAGAGGGGCGCTGTCTGGGGCTAAAGGGTAAAGCTGGAACCTTGACCAGCATCCCTCCCACTCTCTTCTTTTAAAATTTCCCCTCTTTCTGCCTCCTGTTGCCACATCCCTGCTCCCATGCTCAAAGGCCTGGTGCCTTCCCTAGCCACTCTGGCTGCCCCAGCTCTCTCCACCCACCCACCCCTCCTTCTGGGCCCGAACCACTGCAGCTGCTTATGCTTCTGCCTGAGGAGGCTTCAGCATCTGCCTCATCAGCCCCAGGGGTCTCAGGCTCCCAGATGACAGAGGACAGCTTTTTCCCTTCCCACGTACAAGCAGAAGCTCTCTTAACCAACCTTTCCTCGACTGACTGAGCGCACGACTGATGTTCACCCCATCTGTAAAGCACACTACCAGCTGCCTGTGCAAGCCTGCTGCTGGACCTCCCCTCTGGTGGCCCCCTACCACTTGTACCAGCTGAACCACGTGCTTGCGGAGAGGCCAGAATGTTTGCTTCCAGCCTGCTTACAATGGTCGTGCTTGCTATCACCATCATGGGATATTACAGGGACCATGAAACATGAGCTGGAAAGAAAGAAATGTGTTGTCTCTATGAAAACGAAGTTGAATACTCTCAAAAGACTCCCTAAGATGAGTCTAGGGAAAAAGTTCTCCAAATTAGGTGAAGATGGGTGGGAAATGTCATAAAAAATCTTAAAGGATGAAGCACTTGAATTGCTTACCAGGTGTCCTTCAGGTCCTGGAGCACTTTGAAGAAATCAGCCCTGGAGGCCACAGGCAGTGCGCTGGGGTGTGGATGATGTTGGCAAGGCAACATGGAACTCGCTCAGTTGTCTTTCGGCCCTAGGAAAGGCTGAGGCCCTGTGTCAAAACAGCAGAAGCGCTACAAGCTAGCCAGTGCTGAGTGGCTTGGATTTGGGGAAAATGACCACATATGGTGCAGTCCTAGAAAAACAGCACCTATTGAGCTCTTGGCTCTTTAAAAGCTACTTTAGTTGAAACATGTATCATATGTGTGCATTTTGAAGGACTCTTCACTTTAATGGATTCCTTTGACTAGCCAACTCCTGTTCCCAAACTTCCTGGGTAACATGGCTTTATCATCCTCCAGAGACAAGGGGCTTGGATGGTTTCTGAGCTTGTTAGTAACTAACCTCCATCACACACACACACACACACAAACACACACACACACACGCACACGCCCTCTCTACAACAAGAGTACTCATCACACATCACGCTGAGTGCTGATGTGGGGGCCTCACAGACACCTGTGTGAAGTCCCTCCCTCCCTCTGGGCTGCGAGATGCTGGAAGGAAGCCATTGCCTCCCTCTCCCATGCTGCTGCATTGCCCATAGAACTTAACACAGTGCCTGCCCACTACAGATGCTGAGTTAATATTTGTTAAATGTAATTAAATAACCCTCCTTTTCGGGGACTAGGGGCATTGATGAGGTTTCCGTTGGAACACCTGTAGGCTCAGGAGGAAGCCTTTCCATGCATTTGGAATCATCCAGCCTTGAAACCAGTCTGGCATCCAGCTCTGCCTCCCCAGGCCCAGCATCTCTTGTCCAGCCTGATTGTCTCTGCCCCATTCTTGGGCACTTCCTTCAGGATGCCCCCTGGTTCTCACACACAGACCAAGACACCCTTAAACCCAGAGGCAGATTCCTATAAATAGGTCTTGGCAGACATGGCCAGTCTCCGTAGCTAATTGGTCCTTAAATCATGACTAAGTTCCATGCAAAGTTGTTAGTTTGGCTTCCTGCCTTGGATGCCCACCTGACCCCACTTTTCTCACACAGGACATTTCTTCATCGTCACAGAGGCCTAAACGTCTCAACCTTAGGTTGCTTAAAATGGCAGAACTGAAAATTCATTAGCACTCTCCCAACCCAGACTCTGTATTTTAAGATGAAGGTGGAGCCCAAGGAGGAGGGCAGGCAATGGGACCTGGTCCCCCAGTGAAGGGGGACACTGTCCACAACCCAGAACACTGTCCAGGCCACGCTGCCCTGTCTCCCTACCACAGCTGCCCAGCACCCTGCTCCTGTCGCCAAATGACTGTCCCCACCCCCCTTGGCCCCACACCCTCTACCCACAGCACAGCCTTTGTCTGTGTCCCGTGGAGGCTTCTTGGAGCACCAGGGGGTTGGAAGGGCCTCCTCATGTCTGCACTTACTGGGGGACAATTGACAGTGGAGGCTGGTCACAGACACGAGTGACGAGGTTCAGGTGGGGAGTCATGGCCCCAGCAGGCCCCTGCACTTTCCTGTCAGCCACCCCTCACAGCTTCCTCAAACATCCCATTCTTCCTGACCTGGCCTCCTCCCCTCTGTTGGCCTCAGGGTATGGCCAATCCCCTGCTCCATCTTTGTGTTGATCCTTCTGCCCTAGCCAGTGAGGGCCCGAGTAATTCTGGGGCCTGAGCTGCGGCCACAGGCAAGCCACTGCCCTCCCTCCAAGGTGCAGGCTGTGGCCAGGTGGGCATCCTTGCACTCCCATCTTACACACAAGCCCAGGTCTGGGGGTGGGGAGGGGGTTGCAGCTCCCAGGACCCTCCCCTGCCCCAGGTCCCATTTCCCACAAACCTGCCCCCTGCTGGCCAGCCAACTTTCTCCAAGGCTGGGTGCTCTCTCTGTGCTGTTTAATAACTGCCTGGTAATTAGCTCCACGATTTTGCTACTATGCTTATAATAGCCTCCATTAAAGTTATGGGGTTTTCAAGCCGTAATGGCTTCCAGAGTAATTAATGCACAACTGGGTTTATTGCTAAGTTTATTTTTAGAGCTTTTCTCCCTCATCCCCTCCTCCCTTTCCTTTCATAGATGTTTTGACCAAGAAGACTAGATGGGCCCAGAACTCTCTCTCCAGAGCCCCCTTGCACCCTTGCCTACATCCTTCCTCCCCCAGAACCCACTTCCTGCTCCCACCTTCAGGGAGGCCCTGGGACCCCACAGTGGAGGCAGCTTTCATGAAGAGGGTTGGCTCTGAAGCAGTGCTAGGCCACGGTCTGTGTAGACCTGTGCTCACTCTGCACCTGAGCCAGGTTCGAGGCTCCGGGACCTGGAACCTCTCCTCCCACGCTTCCGCGGACCACATAGAACCAAACGGTCAGGACTTCTGTCTGGCTCCACCGAGACCTGATTGCAGCTTTGGACGATCCTCTCTAGCCTCAATGGCTCCCTCGTGAAGTGGGGTTACAATGGCACCTGTGGCCAGAGGCGTCTTGAAGATTGACCGAAGAGTTGAGCATCGTTTCTGAGCATCACCCAGTGCTGCCTAACAGCTTGTTTTTACTAATGACAGTCCAAACAGACAAGCGGGAGGTTGAGCAGGTGCCAGAGGTAGGAGGCTTGGGATAAGAGGCTGCCCAGAGGAAAAAGGTGTAAATGCAGGCAAGTGCAGAGTGAGCAGGCTGGACGTGCATGCAGCAAATTGCCCTGGAGCTTGCCTCTCGGTGCTTTCTCCACCCTGGAATTAACCCTCCCCAAGATGAAGGACATTTGGAAAAGCTCCTTTTTTGAGTCACTGAGAATCCAAAAGAGATCTCGCAGCCAGGCCTCCTAGAAGCTCCCCTGTCCTCCATCAAATGTGGCCTAAGATCACCCAGCCAAACCAAGGCCTTGACTCAGCCCTTTGTAGCCTTGTCAGTGGCCTTGGAGTGGGGGGATCGGGCTGGGGCTGGGGGTGGCGAGAGGTCGCTCCGCTTCATCATACTGCACACACAAGAACCAGACAGGGCTCCTGGGGCAGGACACTGGGTTCTGTCACCTGGGGGGAGGGGGGCATAAAAGAGGAGTTTGTAGACTTACTCTCCCTGCTCGGTGCCCACATCGTTTGTCCCTGCCTGTAACACTGCAGTCTGCTGGACCTTCCATTTCCCTGAGGAAAGTGGGGCAGCCTGTTTACCACCTGCCTACAAGGAGATGGTGGAGGCCGAGCAGGCCTCTGCTAGGTAGGTGGCTGGCTGGGGCATGCTGGCCGACCCTGGGAACCACGGTGCACCTTACTAGAAGACACACCTGGCTCTTCCACAAGGTGACAGAACTATCTGGAGAGAGGACCAGACAAGGAGAGGAAAACACACTGTTTCCCAAGCTGGGGGGGTGGGGGGGAGCGGAAGTTCTCCTTGACCTTGACTCTTGACACTGCCAGAGGTGACGAGCATGTGCTCCCTGGTCTGGACAGGGCGGCTGGCTTCCCTCAGGCATGTCACTGCCCAGTGCTGGCCACCAGAGGTGGTGAGCACACCAGGACCAGCCAGGGGCTGCCCGGATCCTGCATCTTACACAGGGCTCAGCGCAGAAGGGAAAGGGAGGCAGAGAACAGGATGCGACCGTTTCCATGGTGGTCATGAGTGCACAAGACGACAAGGCCCAGAAAGGCTGCTGCTGACACACCCTCTGCAGGCATTTCTGAGGAGAAATTCTAGCAGGCTCACGCTACTCACAGAAGGGGCATCTCTCCTGGAGCCCCTGTTGTTGCCACTGTGAGTGCCGTCTCCTCAGCATATGGCAGCCCCCACAGGGACACCTCTTCACCTTCCTGATGCCCAAGCCATGTAAAATTCACAAAAATTCCCGATTGACATTGACAAAGGGAAGGCACTTGCTGCATTTCCTCCCAGGGCCTATCCCTCAAAACATGTCTAGTTGGCCCTCACCCCAGTGTTGACCCCTTTATCTCGGCTTTGAAAGAAACCATCTGGACACATGTGGACAACTAGCCAACATGTCTTGAGATACACACACATACATACGTGCCAGGCACCATTCTATGGCCTTTGTTGGTATGAACTGATTTAATTCTCAAAACCTTGTGAAGTAGGTAGTGATCGTACCCCATTTCGCAGATGAGAAAACAGGCACAGAGAGCGGCCATAACTTGGTAAAGGGCATATGGCTTGTTGGTGGCAAAGTTGGGGTTAAAACAAGACACGTGTGTCTGAAGGTCGTGCCCTTAACTTCTGTGCCCTGCTGAATCACGTAACTGGGCAGCGCCATGTCCCCAAGCCTGTGGGGGACAGAGGCTCGTTTCATTCAGGCAGGCAGGCCGGAGCAGTCCTCAGAGAGATGGCAGTCCAGGCTCTGCTGTGAAAACCCCAGTGCTGTGAGCCCCACAGCAAGGCCCCAGGTCTCTGGCCATCCTGCTCTGCTCTCTCTTGCAGGTGTCCACTTCACAGGGTTCCTGATCATGCCCTTGGACAGCCACCCCTTCTCGGTCTCCGGTCTGGCCAGACTCTGCAAACCTGCTTCCGCAATGGGTGGGTTGTGAGTGCTGGTAAGATCTGCTAGCCAACATTCGGCTTCTCTGCTCTCCCTGTGCCTGGCCTGCCCGGCCCATTCCTGTTCTTTTCTCCCCTGTGCTCGCCACTGTCTGCCGCCGTCGCCCCTGGGGCCGCCCTTCTCCTGACCTTGCCACCGCTCAGGTAACGAGGAGCTGTGGGCCCAGCCAGCCTTGGAGATGCCGAAAAGACGGGACATCCTTGCGATCGTCCTCATCGTACTGCCCTGGACGCTGCTAGTCACCGTGTGGCACCAGAGCACCATCGCGCCTCTGCTCACCACGCACAAGGGTGAGCCCCCCAACCTCCGGCCCCCAGCCCCGGCCAGGCTTCTGTCATAAGAACGACCACACCAACACTGATGGAGTTCATATTTTCATTTATGAGGCAGCTGAGAGGAGCCATAGGATGGTCCAGGCCAATGACCTTACCTTTATGGAGGTCTTGGTGCTTTCGGGAATCTGGTGAGAGCCACCACACACATGTATGCACAGAGACACACACATGCACAACTCTGCATCCAGTCTCAGGATGTGTGAGGACTGTTTGCTCTAAGCTGTGGGTAGTGAAGGATAAGGATGGACAGGGTTTCTGGCCTGTGTTTTAAAACCATTCAGGGAGAGCATATTGTTTGCTCCTTTTTCCTGTTTAGGCAACCCTAACCTAGTCAGTCCTACCTAGTGAAAATAGGCCTGGCTAGAGAAAAAGTCCCACAAAGCACTCGTGGATGAACAGGCTGGAACCAGGTTCTCCTGGCTCTGAGTCCGGAGTTTTCCCCTCCACCAGGCTGCCTTTCCTTCTCACACGGGGCTCCCCATACCCTGGCCCCTTCCATGTGCCCCATATATGGCCTACCCCCTCATTCTTTGGGCTCTCATCTCACACTCTTCTGCCCTCCAATGTACTCCATGCACGTACAGACTCAGTACTCTAAGGCAGCAATTCTCCTATTGAAACGTGCATCATATTACAGGATAAAATACAAAAGCACCCAGGCCCATCCCAGAGAAAGAGAGGATGGGTCTGGAGTAGGGCCTGCAAATCCACATGTAGCTCGTAACCCCGAGTGATTTGGATGCCAGCAGTAGTCAAGAATCATAGTCAGAAGGCAGGCTGCTCCACAGTTATGCAGTGGGTCCTGCTCAGCCCCAGCAGTTTCTGAAGCTTCCATGAGGAAGATTTTCCAGGCTGAAGATCAAGGAATTCCCACTGTCCAATGCTGGGCACTTAGAGCCTCTCCTGACATTTATCCTCCAACTTCTCTCTTTGGTGCTCTTCATTTTGGAATTGTTATCCTACAACTACATCATTCCAGAAGGGTTAAAGCTACCATATACCAAGTGACATAGTATCATGTGGATTCCATTCTTGGCAGAGCTCTAGGGTCAGAGGTGTCAGAATGTTTTACTAAGCACTGACGCTAGTGCCTGAGGATGGGGAGCTGGCGTTCTGTCTCCTCAGAGTATGCCAAGAGGGCTGAAGGAAAGCTGCAGTGAAATCATGTCAGGGTGGCCAGGAGGCCTTTGTGACTCAAAGGTTGCAGAAGCCCTGGAGCCAGCACAAAGAGCTAGGCTCACGCTGTGGCCAGGTCAGAAGGCATGGAGAACGTTCCCAGGGCCCAGACCCGCCTGTTTGGGAGGACTTGAATGGAAGAAAGGTGGGGAAGATGGCTCTGAATCTTTCTTCTCAGGCCTCAGTTTCACTGACTGCAGGATAAATAAACCCTTATATATATCTTGGTCAGAATCCCCATCATCCACCTCTTTCCTCAACTCTGTTATGTTTTCCCAGTTTGACCCCAAAACCCCTCCAAAAAGTCACCTTTGATCAACAGAGGCTGAGCATTCACACCCCTGGGGGCAGTGTGTCTCCCTCCGTGGTGCAGACTCCTCACTATCGCTGTATGTCTTACTGTGCCATTGGCCTACGTGAACTCCCCAAGAGCCCAGAGCCGGTCTTCTGGGTTCATCTGTACCTCCTCCCAGAGCCCAGTAGCACACCTCATACGAACACCACACACACACACACACACCCCATCTGCAAAGAACAGCGATGGGAAGGAAGGGAGGTGACAGAATGGCTGATTCCCAGCATCCTCCCTTGAACCATACTTCTACCCAATGGTGAGAATGCTCTTCTCCGGCTGCATGAAGCCATGCAGATGTAGGGCTGGCAACTGTCTTCCCTAGCAGTGTTCTGGGTCCTTTACATCTATTGACTCAATCCATAGAGTAACTCAATAAAGTTGATTCTATTATTGGCTCCATATTGCAGTTGCTAACATTGAGGCACCAGAAGCTAAGTGACCTGCCCAAGGGCAATAGTAAGTGATAGAACTAGACAGGGTCTGAGCCGGGGCACTCACATTCCTAGGTATGTCCTCTGACCCGTACCACCTCCTGCTGAGATGCTGTAAGAGCAGTGAGGGCCACAGAGTTGTTCAAACAGAAAGAACTTGAAGAGGAGGGGCTCATTAAAAACAAGAATACCAATGCTGCTGATTTCTCCTCTTGACAGAACTACTAGCGTCAGTAATGAGAAAGATGTCCAGGATCTAGAAAAAGCTTGGTTAGAGCTGACCCAACCGAAACAGGTTGCCCTCAGGGAGGAATGGGTTCCCCAGGACTGTGAGTGTTTCACCAGAGGCCAGAACTCCACAATGTCCTACACACCGTCCCTCATGGTGTCTTGGGGAGTAATGCATAAACACTAGCTGGATGTTAGCACAGTTGGGGTCAGTGGTCGAGTTAGTCTCCCAGATGGCTGGATGAGTCCAAAAGTACAGATCAGGAGATTGACATCGAAGCAACAGAAGAGCTAAAACAGGTTCCCGCTCTGTCTTCTTGTGTAGGCTAAAATTTAAGAACATCTAAAAGTACAAACAACGGGTTCAGGATTCAAAATTATCTTGACAACTATAGGCATGACCCTGGAAGAAAACGTGATAATTAAGTATGAAATTCTGCACCAAGACTCCTAAGACCGGGAAGGGAGAGGCCCCACTTAAGTAGAAACTTGTGAAAAATCGGGCTGAGCCACCCTCAGGCTCATGGGGTGCACAGTGTGCCGCGTCTAGGAAAGCCCCAACACTGCGCTCGGGCCCTGTGGCATCTACAGCAGTATGGGTGGCAGTGCCCTGGTGCTGGGCAACCCCAGTCCTGGGCGGGGCCGCGGGGGTGGCAAGTGCAGGCAGATGGGGAGGGCTCTAGGGTGGGAAGCGTCAGGACACTTTGTCATATAAAACCCAACACATTTAGGAAGTGAGAAGGCAGCCTTGGAACTTGGCCAGCCACACTCAAATAGCTGCAGAGCTGTCAAATGTGAGAAGGAGGGAGAGGTTATTTCTGTGTCATTTCGGGAGTCAGAACTAGGAAAATGCCCTAGAGCATTCCAGAGATGCGGCTTTCTGGGTGAGCTTACAAGCTAGAGCCCCAGGCAGGTTTCCCAGGACAATCCTGCAGAAGGAGCGGAGAGGTTCGTCTTAGCAGGGTGGGTGGCCTCCGGCCCAGTACCTGAGGCCAGAGCCGGGCCTGCGCGGCCGGTCCCCACACCGTGTGTCTCCCAACCCCACAGATGACGGCAGCGACCCCCGGCGCGATGCGCCCCCGGGCGCCGACCCCAGGGAGTACTGCATGTCGGACCGCGACATCGTGGAGGTGGTGCGCACGGAGTACGTGTACACGCGGCCCCCGCCGTGGTCGGACACGCTGCCCACCATCCACGTGGTGACGCCCACCTACAGCCGCCCGGTGCAGAAGGCCGAGCTGACGCGCATGGCCAACACGCTGCTGCACGTGCCCAACCTGCACTGGCTGGTGGTGGAGGACGCGCCGCGCCGGACGCCGCTCACCGCGCGCCTGCTGCGCGACACCGGCCTCAACTACACGCATCTGCACGTGGAGACGCCCCGCAACTACAAGCTGCGCGGCGACGCCCGCGACCCGCGCATCCCGCGGGGCACCATGCAGCGCAACCTGGCCCTGCGCTGGCTGCGCGAGACTTTCCCGCGCAACTCCAGCCAACCCGGCGTGGTGTACTTCGCCGACGACGACAACACCTACAGTCTGGAGCTCTTTGAGGAGGTGTGGGACCAGGCAGAAGGCGGGGAAGGGGCGGGAGGATGCCGGCGCAGGGCCTCTGGTGTGGGGCCCCTTGGAATGGGCACATAGAGAAACCATAGGGTTGGCGGGGGGGGGGCGGGTGCCAACTGGGGTCAGTGTAGATTAGACTGCAGGGAACCAGGAAAGGGATGGAAAAGAACTCGCTGCAAGTTTCAGCAGTCATCCCTGGTTAAAGGGAAGAAAGTGGGTGGCGGAGCTCTTAGACCAAAGTCTTTGCCTTAGAGGTATTGTCTCAGCGAAGGCCTCGAGGGGGTCTAGATTCTATGTGGAACACGCTTTCTCCGTTCTTGGGGTTTGTGAGTCATGGGAGTCTGGGGCAGGGGAAGGAGTCATTTTAGACTCTAAATTGGGAAGATGGAGGTTTTGCAGGAGAGAAAGCTGGGCTGCCAAGTCTTGTGGAGAAGCAGCATGTCAGCTGGGTGAGAGGTCAGGCCTTGTCCACAGTGAGGCAGGTTACCCTGTAGATGCCCACCATGGAGAATGCATCTGGAGACAGGGCTGGGCTGGATCCCCTGGTACGGCTTCAGATGGCCTGTCTGCATAGAGCTCATCGATTTCCCCTTCTCTGGGGCCAGGCTCCATTCCCCATCAGCAGTCCCACGTGTCCTGACTCTGGATCCCCTCTTGTAGATGCGCAGCACCAGGAGGGTGTCTGTGTGGCCCGTTGCCTTCGTTGGTGGCCTTCGGTACGAGGCCCCACGGGTCAACGGGGCAGGGAAGGTGGTCGGCTGGAAGACAGTGTTCGACCCACACCGACCATTTGCAATAGACATGGCTGGATTTGCCGTCAACCTGAGGCTCATTCTACAGCGTAGCCAGGCCTACTTCAAGCTGCGTGGCGTGAAAGGAGGCTACCAGGAAAGCAGCCTCCTCCGAGAACTTGTTACCCTCAATGACCTGGAGCCCAAGGCAGCGAACTGCACCAAGGTAAGCCCTCCCAGAACGGACTATAATGCAAGCTTTTTCCAGCCCATCCAAACCCTCCTACAGATCAGAGGGAAGGAAATAAAGACCTCAAAACAGCCCTGCAAAGGACCAGCCTAGAGCCATGCCTTCCTCAGGAAGGTGGTTTATCCTGTCAGAGGCCGTCACGCTAAAGTCAAGCAGGGAAATACAGAGGGTGGTGGTCAGTGAGCAGGGCCAAGGGTTGCCTTCCCTCCCAAATGTCAAAAGAGCTAGGCTCCACGACCGCCCTGCCAGACAAGTGTTCACGTATGTACAAACACATGCTTGCCTGGGTGCATGCACACACACCCAGGCACACACATGCATGCATGCACGCAGACACACACACACTGCTTCTAGTTTGGATTTCTCCAGCTAGGGCCTGAATTATCACTTGGCTGAGCCAAAGCCTCCTGAAAATTCCTCCCTCTCTAGAGAGACCTATGAAGAAACAGGGGAAGACGAAAAGCAAGAGGAGATCTTGGAACTGACTTGTCTATCTTCTGTAGCTACGCACTTTTTGTTTCCAACAGATATTTTGAATGCATCATTTATGTATAAACAGCAAGAATGAGGGGGGTAGGTAAAAATAAAGAACAATGGAGAAAATCTTGATGGAACAAGGACAGAACAGGAGGGGCAGGAAAAATACTTGCGGAGCGTGGGAGTGAACAGGGAGGTGGCAGGCTGAGGTCAGGAGGGCCTGCCCCATGTTGTTTCATGTCTCTGGACACACAGATCCTGGTCTGGCACACACGGACGGAGAAGCCGGTGCTGGTGAATGAGGGGAAGAAAGGCTTCACTGACCCCACTGTGGAGATCTGAGCTCCAGGATACAGGTATGGCAGGGATGAGGGTAAACCACACACGAGGCAAGGGCGCATCAAGTTGGGATGCAGAATAAATCTGCCGAGGCTTTTCCTCTTGGCTTTTAATTGTGGGAGGTCAGGGCAAAGGGGGGCAAGAGCGGAAAGGGCATAGCTGAAGTCCCCGTCCCATTGTGCCACCTGGAAGTTAACGGGAGCCAACTTGCCCCACATAGCTGGGTCCTTCTGCCACCAGCAACTTTGAAGGCCTCACCTTCTAGACATGGCCTCATGACAATCTCCTGTCATTACTGCTATTATCTTGGCCATGACACCGGTCCTGTTGCAAGGCATTGCCATGTGCACGCTTTCTCCTAGGCTCTGTCTTCCCCTGTGGTCTTCCGCCATGCTGCTGTGACAGGGACCCCTCACTCACTGCTTCTACCTCATCAAGCATGTCCATGTGTCTCTTAGTTGTAACCGTGTAGTACAGGGGTGAAAGCACGGACCCCAGAGCCTAGTTCAGCCTCCAGGCCTACCACTTTTCACCCTTTGACTTTACTTTCTTCCCGTAGGTCTCAGTTTCTTGGTCTGTAAAACGGGCTATTGGGGGCACCAGGAACAATCTTTGGTACACAAGGAGTCTTATATAAGTGTTGCTATTTTTAATTGAGTCTTTAATAAAAACTTTTGTAGTGTTCCATGATTCATACGCAAACAATGAATCATGGATCACTACATCAAAAACTAATGACGTACTGTATGGTGATTTACATAACATAATAAAAAATAAATAAATAAATAAATAAAACTTTCTATTGAAGTAGGCCACAGGACCTATCTACATTTTAGAGGTAAAGAAATGGTGTTCAGAAAAGCTAAACAAAGTGAATTGTGCCAGCTGGTTTTCCAAGTCAGGAATTGTCTGTGGGCTTTCTATGATGTCGTCACAGAGGTGGGAGCTCAGACAGTGGAATACGTATCTGTCCTCCGGCCCCAGAGTTAAGCTTCAGCGTCCCTATCATGTTTGCCACTGCCCTGCCCACAGGAGACCACAGGGTGTCCGTCGGCCTGCTTTGTGCCCTGAACCAGAAAATCAGCTTGACCAGTGCTGCTGAAAATGCACCAGTACAGAGCCCCGTTCCCTGCCTCCTCACCTGGTCACTGGAAGAACCCAGCCGCCTTGCAATAAGGGATCCGCAGAGGACCCTAGGGGTTGGGCTCTGCGGAGCTCCTGGGTGAACTCTGATGGGGCTCAGGATTGGGCAGTTTGGCCAGACTGGCTGCCCCTCACCTGCCTCCCCTCTTCATGCCTCACCCATATTCCTCCTCTCCCCTTCACAGGAGCCTCCTTCTCAGACCCTGTTCCTGGCCTTCCAACCTCTTCCCATGGCTGATGGTCCCTCCGAGGCAAACTCCTAAGGAATCACCATCACCCTCCTTTCTATTCTGAGGCTTCAGAGAGAGCCCAGCTTGATGCCAGGACAAAGGACGGAGAACCTAAAGCACAGAAATCCCAGACCTGTTGTTCTCTTCCATCCAGCACGACCAGGGGCCCAGCTGCTAGTCGAGCCATGCCAGCCAGCAAGCCGGTGCCCCAGCATGCCTCCCCAGAGCTTCCCACGCTGACAGGGCCTGCGGGAGCAGACACAGTGGGCACCGAAGCCCTGGAGTGATGCCAGGCTGGGAGAGAGGTGAAAAGACCCCAGATGTCCAGTGCAGTGTGGCCTTCCCTGGCTCCCTGCTCCTGGGGCCCAGCATGACCGCACAAGGCCATCCGGCCAGGGAATTCTGAAGACCAGAGAGCAGCCCCCTGCCCAGGCATCAGGAACACCCCCTCCCCTCCTCAGAGAGCTGTTCTCAAGTAGACATACCTCTCTGGCTTTCCTCTGGTTCCTATTTCCAGAGCATAAGGCTGTCTTTGATCCCAACAGGTGACCACCCTGCATGAGGGGAGCCTGGGCCTGTCATCAGGCTCCCCCATACCCCAGGCTGTGGTAGGAGTAGAGCCCCTTACTCTGGCCACACATCCCTCAAACCTGCTCCTTCCAGCACAGAGAAGGAGGTGGGCCCTCAAGCCAGCACAGGTCATGGACTGACCTGGACTAAGACCATGCAGGCCCCAGCCTACACACTGCCTCCCCCCTGCCCACTGGGCCCCAGGGCCCTTTGCCTGGGCTGGGACTGGGGCGGCCAGGAGCCCTCTTTCCAGAGCTCTTGAGAACCACAGACCTCAGGGGCTGAAGTGAGCCCGGGTGGGCAAGGTGGAAAGAGGAGGGAGGCAGGAGCAGTTCCATACTCCTTTCTGCCCCTGGTTGCGGGGGATGGGGGCTTTGGGTTAACAGAGGGATTTGTGGAAAAGGGGCAGAGATCATTTGGACCCTGAGGGGAAAGGAGACCTGAGCACACACTACTTTGGAAATCATTCTATTTTAAACATAAAATGGGAATGAAAACCTCGCTTGTCCCTGAGTTGGGAGCACGAGGAACAAGGCTGCTGCTTGTCCCCTCTCCCCCTCTGCCCCCCCAGAGAAAGAACAGTGTGCATGTACTGCTTCCTGCACCAGGACAGGCCACTGACAGAGACAGCCCTCTTCTGATTCTCTCACTCATGCTCCTGAAAGTTGGAAGCACAATTTCCCTCCCAAGTGGAGGAAAAGGAAAGGCCTGAGCCTACTGAAGAGGTGTTTATTTTTTAACGCTAACAGCCCCCACTCCGTTTAAACTCACAGGACCGGTCTGAGGACCGCTGAGAACCCATTCCTGGGTGGGTGGGTAGGATTCAGTCCAGCAACCTAACATTCAAAAATAGCATTGGCTGCCAATTTTGAAATGGATTTAACTTCCCACGGCATTCGTGAAACCACCCGACGGGATCGCATCCCTGAGAACCCTGAGCCACCTTGCAGGACGTTCCCCAGCCTCTTACACTTTCAATGGTGGCTCTGGAATCAACCCCTCAGAACCAAGTGGGGTGGCGTGGGAGGGGAGGGAGGAGGTGTGCACAGGGCACCCCCCAAACGAGTGAATTTATGCCCAGGCACGGCACTGCCTCACTCACCAAAACCAGCCCTGAATGCTCAGGTCAGCCTGGCTGGTCTTAGGCCACCTTCTTAGCCAAAAACCCAGGGCTCATTTTTCAGGAAATCGATAATGAACAACAAAATGGATATCCTCCCTCTCTCTGTTTTTGTTTTTGTTTTTTTGGCGGATGCTACTTCCGTTGTTTTCACCTAATAGCCTCTCTTAGCTGCATGTGTATTTATTTATAATTATAACCCTGGTGGACTGCAGCTTTCATCTTTGTTGGGAAAGAGTTTTTTCCAAATCAGAGTTGGGTTCATGACTACAAGTTGTTTCCCAGACCCAGTCTGTTCCTGCCCCCCACTGCAAAGGAGTGAGGCTGGGGGCTCAGAGCCCCGAGAACAGAGCCGAAGGAGCTGCACCATCTGGTCGGTTTTAATTTAACTGTATTTAATTTGTTTCCAAAATTAAAAGTCAGACATGGTTTTTAACAGCCCTAACCCTCCGTAGCCATGCCTTATTCTCATATACTGTTTTAACCATCCAACAAGTAGTTATTTGGCAGGCATGATTCTAGGAG
Source organism: Leptonychotes weddellii (assembly GCF_054177405.1). Lineage (NCBI taxonomy): Eukaryota > Metazoa > Chordata > Mammalia > Carnivora > Phocidae > Leptonychotes > Leptonychotes weddellii. The sequence continues at coordinate 69,206,360 of NC_138379.1, forward strand.
CGAGGACAGAGCAGCAAAAAACCAGAGCACTGGCTTCATGGAGCTTCCCTCCTTGGGAAACGAGACACACGGACACTAGGCAAATCTACAGTATTTCAGATGCGATCTGGTCTAAGGAGAAGTATGAAGCTGGATGCGGGTGTCAGAGTGGAGCTGAGGAGAAGCTGATCCCTGCCCCAGGGCCGTAAGAGCCTCCCTGATAAGGGGACAGAGTAGTGCAGCAGTTACTTTGGTCAGAGCTTTCCAGAAAAGAACTCGCTCCCATGCAGAGTATTTAGCATGTTTAAAGATCAGCAAAAAGGCCAGTGTGCCTGCAAGTGACTGGCAAGATGGGAGGGGGTAGGATGGGAGGGGGGATGGACGCAGTTGGTGGAGGGTGCGGAATACGTTGGCCCTGGGAACCAGGGCAATGCTTTCGGCTTCTCCCCCGAGGGAAAAGGGAATTGGAACCATGGGAGGGTTTGGAGCAAAGGACCAACACGATCTAACTGGCCTGTAAAGAAATCACTCCCCTTCCTGTGCTGACGATAAACAGAGGGCAGGGTAGGCTAGGGGAGGCCGCTCCTGCCATGATTCAGGCAGGAGAGGACAGTGAGTCAGAAGAGCAAACCTTGGGGCAGAGAGAAGTGGTCAGGTTCTGGACGTGTCCGAGGTACAGCCAGGAGAATCACCTGATGGAGTGGCTATGCAATATGAAAGAGAGGAGCCAAAACGAATCTGAGACACAGAATAGAACTGCCATTTTGTGCTACAGGGCGGAGTGCAGGAGGGATCACGGGGGAGTCATCGGAGTTTGGTGTCACACGCAGGAGAGAAGGTGAGTGGACTGTGAGTGGGCCTGGAGCTTGGATGGAGAAAAACATCAGAGAGCATGAATGTTGAGGCTATTTACAAACCCCCCAGTCAGTGAGGCCCCCCCCACAGTGAGTGTGGACAGAGGGAAGAAAAGGCCCAAGGAGCAGGCCTGGAGACCCTCAGCGTTTAGAGGTAAGGGTTATGAGGAGTCTTCTAAAGACTCTGTGATGAGGCCATTCAGTAGGAAGGTCTGGACAAACCATGAATAAACTCTGGAAAACGAGCTCTGCCAAGGGGCTTTGACAGAAGCTGCAGGGTCAGCTGGCAGATAAGAAGGTCAAGAACAGTGAGTTGGTGCAAGAGGACCAATACAGCCCTGCACAGATGTGGATGAAAGCAATTCAAGGGGATTCTTCACTTTGCAAAAGGATCACCGTAAGATTCATTTAAACACCAGTTCCCTATTACATTTTCCAACAGAAGCCAGCTTTTACGTACACCTTTGTAAAATCATGCTCAGGTGTAAAGTAAGGTGCGATGACACACTCCCCAGTGCCGGCCATGCCCGAGCCCTGGTCTCATCCGAGTGTCAGCTGTGTGCCTTCCGTTCCAAGGCAATTCAGGAACAGTAGAGGAGTTTGAGCAAGACTGGGGACTTACCTGTATCTGGCTCCCCAGCCCCCGTCCATGAAACTCACTTTCCTAAGCTCCATTTCTCTGCCCCTAGTGGACCCTTGGGCCCAGCTGTCTGTCCTTGACCCAGGCTCAGCTCTTGGGCCCAGTGGCCACACACTACAAATGCCCCCTTCCTTAGGCAGGCCCTAGATGGGAGCCATGGGGCTGCTGGGAGCCTCCAAGGCCTGCTATTCCCCAAAGGTCTTTATGGGCTCCTAGCACAGGCAGTGTTCCGAGGAGGCGTTGGCTATCTAACTTCGATTACTACTGAAGAGAGTCTGTGGCAGTGCAATCCAGATGTTACATTGAGGAAAACTCACCCGCTACCTCACATGGAGAGCTCCTGGCTGTCCAGCAGATTCTTACCACCTGCCTACCAGCACCAGAACGGATCTGTATAGGACTTCTCCTCCCCAAGGGCACTGCCGATTCACGATGACATTTCAGGCAGAATGAAGGTCGGGAGGGAGGTGGTAAGGAGACAGGGGCTGGATCATCCACTAACTGGGTCAAGTCTGTCTAGACTCTGAGTGCCGGATGGGCTAAGTGGGTACCTGACCCCACGATGCCTTTGCCTGTGATAAACAGGGGCACAGACGGGACCAGGAAAGTATCACCAAAAAGGGTTTGATTCAACTCTGTTGCTTTATTGCAATTCAGGACAGGGAACCAGAGCTAACCCAGTGGATTCAATCCCCAGAACAAGCGCCTCAAATTTGGACAGACAACTGCAAAGGAAGGCTGCTTCTCCTCCCTGCTGCTTAGTTACAGGGAGTTGAGGGAGAGAGACTGAGCTGGAGGCAAGATCTGGACTAGGCCTGTGGGCCCCGTGGCTACACCAACATTCCGGGGAGACTACCTGCCCGTGCCCCCAGAGCTGGGCCTTCAGACCAGGGTGTGGTTCTTACTAGGGTCTGCATTCCCTCCTCAGCTGATGCTTCTTCTCATTGAGTTAAACTGGGAATACTCTCTAATTCAGGAAACTAAGTGGCTGAGTATTTCTGTTTTTCCTAAGCTTGGGTTGTCATCCTGTCAGATGCAATTAGAGTGGAAAATGAGAAGAAAATGTGTGTGTCTCTCAGAGCTTCTTCCAGAATCCCAGAGAAGGCTTGGGGAGGGTTGAGAAGAACAAAGATGATTCAGGTGAAACACCCACCCGCTTCCCTATCCTCTACAAATGGTGACAAACCTTCTATTTCAGATGAAAAGGGGCCAGGAGGGGCATGGTTGAGCACAGGTGAGAACATCATAGGAGCAAACCTGTGTCTAGAAGTTATGCCCAACTGAGGGCCCCAGGCATCATCACGTGGACATCTGATTAGACATTCCTACCCTAGAGAGGCGTCCCTCTGTCCTCTCCCAGAAGAGAAGGGAAGTAGGACAGGTGCCAGCAACAAAGCCCAGTCAAGAAGCCACTTAGGACATCAAAAACTAATGATGTATGGTGATTAACATAACAATTTTTTTTTTTTAAAAAGCCACTTAGGTAAGGAGGGGGTCCCACCCTCCTATCCCACTTTTCTTCTTCAGTTCTTCCAAGTTTAGGGTCTTGAACTGAACGAGTGGGCCTTGCTGTAGCCACATGGCTGCCTGAGGATGCTACTTAAAGAAACTCTCCTGCGTGGGAGGGTGTGAGGGAGCAGAGCACCAGGCTCCGGTCAGCTGAGGGGGACAGTGGTGCTCTCCTGCTTCCCGCCACCAGGGGGTGCGGGGCAGTGCTGCTCAATCAAGGTACTGGCTCCTGCCTAGGTGGGGTGTTTCAGTGAACTGTATCACAGGGCCTGCCATCTTCTCCTCGAAAACAATAACCTGGGGGAGAGAAGGGCTGGTGTATGACAGCAGCAAAGGTTTGTCTTGGAGCCAGATGAGGGTGCCTTAGGGGAAGGGATTGAGAGCCACACTGGAAGGAACAGGGACCCACAACTCCTCATCACCCAGGAGGAATGCAGAAGGGGCTGGCTAAACCTTCTGCCCCATCTCCTACCGTAATGAGCTTAAATAGACTGTTACCTGAACCCCACCCCCAGGAAAACACTGTGATACCAGGGAGGGCTGAGTCGAGGGAAGAAGCTGCAAGTGCTCCCACCTGGTTGATGCCTTGGTCCAACCAGGCACCTGGGAGGTAGAGGGTCTCCTGGGGTCCAATGTTCCAGTAGCGTCCAAGGTTTTGGCCATTGATGAATACAACCCCCTTCTCCCAGCCCTTTAAGCAGAGTGGGAAAAGGATTAGTTGACCATGACAGCCACTGAATATAAAGTCACATGGGAAGACAGAGACAGACACATGCCATGAGTGCTTCTCTCAGCTTCCAAGATACCAGTGTGAATGAGTATTTCAACAGCCATGAGGTTAACACAAGGGTGTTCTATCTCCTGAATCCACTAGCTCTGAGCTCCCGAGCAAGGTACTCAAGAGCAGACCTGGACCCTGAGAAGTACCACCAGGTGGTTCTTCTGATCTGAATCCACTCCCCCACCCAGGGAGGCCCCAGGGAGGCCCCAGGTGCCCTTCAGAGAGGGCAAAACAGAGAATCTCTGGGTGCAAGTGGTATAGAGGACTCCAGCAAGGACAGGTACAGGGCTTGGGCTCAGAGCTCTCTGAGGGAAGACCGGAGAGCCCAGGCAGGGAGGGGACTACAAACCTCCAGCTTCATGAAGGTGTCAAAAGGGGAAAGGGAAATAGACAAGGCACCCAAAAAGAAAGCAGGGAACGTAGGTACTTCAGGGATAGGGCTCCATTTGTCGACGCTGAACCTATGAACAGAATGGAAGACAAGAAAGAAAGGAGGGCACTTTCTCAGATTTGGACCTGTCCTGAATCTAATTACAAAGGCATTCCAAATACCCTCACCCACCCCCACCTGTTAACCAGGGTATCATGGAAATTCCCTAGTCTCTAGTGCTGGTACTGCCCCTACCTTGGGCAAGTTTCTCTGGGTTCTGGGTCTGTTTATACTAGAGTGGGAGGGGCTAGGGCAGAGCAGTTCTCTGGGCCTTCCTGCCTCTTACTGCACCTTATCCATGGGTTCAAACACTTCATGCGGTGGGGACTCACCTCTGAAAGAAGCTCTTTTTCATATCCAGGCTGTAGATTCTGAATTTTTTCAGGGGAGAATCATTCAGATAGATATTTCCAATTAAACCTGTGGGAAGGAGTCAAGGAAACATGAATGAGGTCAGAGGCAGGGGCAGAGCTGACCCAGCTAAGGCCCTGCACATACATGGAGAATTTCTGAAAAGTTTCAGTGAGGATTCCTCCAGAAGTATATACTCCCTACAGAGCTCTTCATATGGCATAAAACCTTCTCTAGAAATCCCAAAGGAGAAAAGAATTAGTAACAGCAGTGTTTGCCAGGACCTCCCTAGGATTTGCATAGAAGACTACATCTGAGGGTAATGGGAGCTGAGAATGTCATTGGGTGAGAATAATCTCTGGCCTTTCTCTGAAGGGGAAGCTCCATTTTGGGGCCTAAAATGAGTCCCAAAGGGCAGATAATCAAGAGGTCACAGCAGTTCTAACTTAGCTTCAAGATCAGATTCAGTAGGGTCCCAGACTGAACAGACCTAATAATTCAGCCAGAAATCTTCTACATGACCTAGGAATAAAGATATATTAAGTATTTAAATTGTGAACAGATGGCAATATGACTTGGGTATCCAAGTCTGAGAACCCACACGCACTTGCATAGTGATTAGCTAGTGCCTTGGGGAAGGGGCCAGCAATGTTAGTCCTGGAGCAGCTCCCATGGTCCTCACAATCATGGAGCTGCTGAATTGCTAGAGAGGGAATCTGCATAGGCTGGGAAGTGCAAACAGGTTTCAGAGAGCCTACAGACTCTTAAATTACAGGTACAGGTGTGGGGCGGGGGGAGCTCTTTGACTTATAAACACTGAACTGTTCTAGGGGATAAGTACTCCACAGTAAGAGTCCAGGGCACATCTTACTCAGGAACCTGGAGAGGCAAAGGCTGAGAACGGGGTGAGCCTGGCAATCCCTTCCTGCCCACAAGAGAGCAAAGGAAGTGAAGATGGGCCTGGAGATGGAGCTCCTAGGGGAAGAAGCCAATATCCAGAGAGGAACACTGAGGGATTCTTTAGGAGAAAAGGAAGATAAGCCTGGACAGTACTAGAAACTACCATGAGGCCTATCTGGAGAGGGCCAAACCCCAAGACCCAAGAAACCCCCAATGGCTGGGCTACAGCGTTTCCCAGGCAGCAAAGGAAGGGATGCACAAATTTCCTCATTACAAAGGCAAACACCCATGAGAGAGTTGGGAGGTCACCAGTATCCCTTACCATAGTAGGATTTATTTGTCTGAATTCTTATAACTTACATGAAACCACCGACATTTTGATAGATGAAAAGGAAGAGGCAAATTTAAGCAGAGAAGTTTTAGAAGGCCAGGAAAAATAAAATGAGTTGGTGGGATATTCCTAGGGGAGCATTCCATCAAGAGCATTTTGTTTACTGCAGGTACTACCTCTTCCTCCCCACCACAACTGAGATCATCAGTGGGTTTCCACAGTGGATCAAGAAAAGAAATTCTGGGACCCTGGGGTGGCTCAGTCAGTTATGTGTCTAACTCTTGGTTTCGGCTCATGTCATAATCTCAGGGTTGTGAGATCAAGCCCTGTGTCAGGCTCCATGCTCAGCGCATAGTCTGCTCAAGATTCTCTCCCTTTCTGCCCCTCCCCCTACTCACATGTGTACATGCTCTCTTTCTCCCCCTCTAAAATAAATAAATAAAAACTCTAAAAAAAAGAAAAGAAAAGAAAACTTCAGTGTGGAGACCCAAGAAGGCAGGGGTCCTATGTATGCCCTTTTTGGCTTCCTGGGAATCCCCTTCCTTAAGCCTCACCACCCCAGCCCAGCCCCAGCAGATAGTCCCCTACTAAAGCAGACTACAACCCAGGGAGATCTGGAGAGGCTGGCTCAGTGTTCCCTGTGTGTTCACCATGGCCATGTGGACAACATGCATAAGAAAGAGGTCAGAACCCACATGGGCCTTTCAGGAAGGCCCACTTCCACCTCTCTTCAATAGGCTTCCATGAATTAGCTCCCTCCAATGGGCCTCTGCAATCCACCACTCTCCAGTGGGCCTCCATTACCCACCTCCCTCCAATGGGTTTCCATTACCCACCTCCCTCCAATGGGCCTCCACAAACCACCTCCCTCCAGTGGGCCTCCATGACCCACCTCCCTTCAATGGGTTCCCACAACCCAATTCCCTCCAATGGGCCACCATGACTCCACCTCACTACAGTCAGCCTCCATGACCAGCTGGTGCGCTGGTTTGAAGAAAAAATAGCCAGGCATTGCTGAGCACTAGAAGCTCTTCTCTCAGCACATGCTATGACCCACCTTTGCGCTGGTCATCAATGTTATCCCCGTAGTTGACTCGCCCGCGATTCTCCACCAAGATCCTCAGCCTGGTGTAACCCTGCCAGGAACATAGTGGTCGATGATGACCACCTGATTCCCCAGCCATAAGATCACAGCTGCACCTCAGAGTTTCTTTGCGGAACCCCAGTTCTTCCCTGAACTCTGAGAATAGCGGTGAAAGAGTACCCACTGATCAATAGCAATGTTTTGCCCCTCTTTCCATCAGCAGCTCTGTGGTTAAGGAGCTTCCTGTCTTCCAGGTCTTCCTCTTTGACTCCCACCAAACCTGCTCGGGAAGCAGCATGGTGCTAGCCATCACCCAGCTCCCCAGGATAACAAACCTGGATCAAGGGAATAACAATCTTCTTCCTTTCATAGTCCAAGAATCCTACAGACACTGTGTTCACAAATACCTGCCAAATGAACAGACAGAAAGCATCCATGGGTCGACAGGAGGGAGGCGTAAGAGGGATCTCTCATAAGCAAAGAAAGGGGTAACATTATGTGTGTGCAGTGAAAATGGGGGTTAGCCAGGCACAGAGGAAAAATGAATGCCCATGACTGTAGCTGACAAGGACAGCAGAGCTGATGGTGATGGGCCATTTCTACACACTGGTAACAGGCAGATATGTGAGCACTGAGGAGAGAGAGCCAGATGCATATGGTAGGGCTTGATGACCACAAGGTCACAGGAAATAAGATGCTCCAAGATTAGAGCACAAATCAATGGTATAGAAATCAAAAAAATAGTAGAACAGATCAAGGAAAATAGGAGCTGGTTTGTTGAAAGAATCCCCGTAAGATCAATAAAGCCCTAGCCAGATTTATCAAAAATAAAAGAGAAAGGACCCAAATAAATAAAATCATGAATGAAAGAGAAAAGATCACAACCAACACTGAAGAAATACACACAATTCTAAGACATATTATGAACAATTATATGCCAACAAATTAAGGAATCTGGAAGAAATGGATGCATTCCTAGAAACATATAAACTACCAAAACTGAAACAGGAAGAAATAGAAAACCTGAACAGACCCATAACCAGCAAAGATATTGAATCAGTAATCAAAAATCTCCCAACAAACAAGAGTCCAGGGCCGGATGGCTTCCCAGTGGAATTCTACCAAACATTTAAAGAAGAACTAATACCCATTCTTCTGAAACTGTTCCAAAAATAGAAATGGAATGAAAATTTCCAGACTCAATTCTCTGAGGCCAGCATTACCTTGTTTCCAAAACCAGACAAAGATCCCACAAAAAAAGGAAATTACAGACCAATATCCCTGATGAACATGGATAAAAAAATTTTCACCAAGATACTAGCTAATAGGATCCAACAGTATATTCAAAGGATTATTCACCACGACCAAGTGGGATTTATTCCTGGGCTGCAAGGTTGGTTCAACATCCACAAATCAATCAATGTGATACACAGCATTAATAAAAGAAAGGACAATAATCATATGATCCTCTCAACTGATGCAGAAAAAGCATTTGACAAAATAAAGCATCCTTTCTTGATTAAAACGCTCCACAGTGTAGGGATAGAGGAACATACCGAATATCAAAAAGCCATATACAAAAAACCCACAGTGAATATCATCCTCAATGGGGAAAAACTGAGAGCTTTTCTCCTAAGGTTAGGAACATGACAGGGATGTCCACTATCACCACTATTATTCAACATAGTACTGGAAGTCCTAGCCTCAGCAATCAGACAACAAAAAGAAAGAAAAGGCATCCAAATCGGCAAAGAAGTCAAACTTTCACTCTTCACAGACGACATGATATTCTATGTAAAGAACGCAAAAGACTCCACCCCCAAATTGCTAGAACTGATACAGGAATTTGGCAAAGTGACAGGATATAAAATAAATGCACAGAAGTCAGTTGCATTTCTATATACTAACAATGAAGCACAAGAAAGAGAAATCAAAGAATTGATCCCATTTACAATTACACCAAAAACAATAAGATATCTAGGAATAAACCTAACCAAAGAGATGCAGGATCTATACTCTGAAAACTATAGAACACTTATGAAAGAAATTTAGGAAGACACAAAAAATTGGAAAAACATTCCATGCTCATGGCTTGGAAGAACAAATATTGTTAAATTGTATATGCTACCCAAAGCAATATAATTCCTATCAAAACACCATCAACATTTTTCACAGAGCTGGAACAAACAATCCTAAAATTTGTATGGAACCAGAAAAGACCCCAAATAACCAAAGTAATGTTGAAAAAGAAAACCAAAGCTGGTGGCATCACAATTCCGGACTTCCAGCTCTATTACAAAGCTGTAATCATCAAGACAGTATGGTACTGGCACAAAAACAGACACACAGATCAACGGAACAGAATAGAGAACCCAGAAATGGACTCTCAACTCTAAGGCCAACTAATCTTTGACAAAGCAGGAAAGAATGTCCAATGGAAAAAAAAGACAGTCTCTTCAATAAATGGGGTTGGGAAAATTCGACAACCACATGCAGAAGAATGAAACAGGACCACTTTCTTACACCATACACAAAAATAAACTCAAAATGGATAAAAAACCTAATGTGAGACAGGAATCCATCAAAACCCTAGAGATGAATGCAGGCAGCAACCTCTTGACCTTGGCCACAGCAACTTCTTGCTAGACACATCCCCAAAAGCAAAAGAAACAAAACCAAAAATGAACTATTGGGACTTCATCATAATAAAAAGCTCCTGCACAGCAAACAGTCAACAAAACTAAAAGGCAACTATGAAATGGGAGAAGATATTTGCAAATGTCTTATCAGATAAAGGGCTAGTATCCAAAATCTATAAAGAACTTATCAAATTCAACACCCAAAAAACAAAAAAATCTGGTCAGGAAATGGGCAGAAGACATGAACAGACATTTCTCCAAAGAAGACATACAAGTGGCCAACAGACTCATGAAAAAATGCTCAACATCAGGGAAATACAGATCAAAACCATAACGAGACACCACCTCACACTGGTCAGAATGGCTAAAATTAACAACTCAGGAAACAACAGACGTTGGCGGGGATACAGAGAAAGGGGAACCCTCCTACACTGTTGGTGGGAATGCAAACTGGTGCAGCCACTCTGGAAAACAGTATGGAGGGTCTTCAAAAGTTAAAAATAGAGCTACCCTATGACCCAGCAATTGCACTACTAGGTATTTTCCAAAGATACAAATGTAGTGATCTGAAGGGGCACATGCACCCCAATGTTTATAGCAGCAATGTCCACAATAGCCTATGAAAAGAGCCCAGATGTCCATCAGCAGATGAGTGGATAAAGATGTGGTATATATGTACAATGGAATATTACTCAGCCATCAACTTGCCATTTGCAATGACATGGATGGAGCTGGAGTGTATTATGCTACAAGTTAGAGTAAGACACATACCATATGATTTCACTCATATGTGGAATTTAAGAAACAAAACATGAACATAAGGGAAGGGAAGGGAAGGGAAAGAAAAATAAAGTAAGATGAAAACAGAGAGGGAGACAAACCATAAGAGATGCTGAACTCTAGGAAACAAACTGAGGGCTGCTGGAGGGGAGGCGGGGGGTGGGGGTGGGGGAGGGATAATTGGGTGATGGGCATAAAGGAGGGCACCTGATGTAGTGAGTACTGGGTGTTATATGCAACTAATGAATCACTAAATTCTACCTCTGAAACTAATAATATAGTATATGTTAATTAATTTGAATTTAAATAAAGAATTTTTGTAAAAAAGAGAAATCGCCCCTACCTGTCCCCGGTCACGCACAAGACCACTGAGGATGCCCGATGAAGCAATGGTGGTCTCGTACAGAGTGTACCCAAAGGACTGTCCATTTCCATTGTTTATTGGCAGGTTCTCCATATTGACTGGTTTTTCAGAATTGACTGGCTGTATAGAGGAGTAGGGGGAGATATAGGCTAGGAAGAGGAGAAAAGAGGCAGCAACCTCATCTTGAGCCTTCTGGGGGAGTGCAAGGTAGCAGACAGATCCCCACCTGGGACTGGGGATTTGGGGGAAGAGGCCCTCTAACCTTTTCTTCTAGTTTGACTTCTCACTATACAAACATAGGGAGCCAATCCGGCCAATTGGCTCTTCAAGCTCCAAAATTCTGATTTTGACTTCTCATCTTATTAGCCCTATGCTGTCCAGGGTCACTGGGAGGGCAGATGTGTGATAACAATGGAATGAAGCCCAGAGATGTACCAGACCTGTACACTTTCAATCCACCACCATTTCTGCATCACAGCACCCCACTAGGTCAGCTCCAGGGGTGCACCCTCTTCTCAGAGGGGGGATACATCCCATTCACGTGCCTCTTCACCTTCCTGCCTGTCCACCAAGGCTGGAGAGAGAGACTACCTACTGTGTTAACCAGTTTTTCCTCAAATTCTTTTGTTCCTTCCCAGTTCATACTTTAGCACAAGGTTATGCTCTTTCCTCTGAGCTCTAAAGTCAGGGAATGGACCTCAAAGCTATCAAGCGTTGGTTTTTCTCCCTCCACGCCCCATTGGCCCACCTAGCTACTGCTCCAGCTTCCCTGCCCCAAGGCACTCACCTCCTCCATGTACTGCAGGGCGTCCCACAGTGACAGGTATAAATTCGGTCTCAAGGGCTCATATGCAGTCTTGGGAAGGAGGTCAGGTTGGGGAGGAAGAGGGACACCTGCAACACAGACAACAGGGCCAATCCAAGAGGACCCAAAAAGTCACTGCCACCTCCAGCCTCCCCAGCCCCTGGCTCCTGTCCACGGCCCAATGTGCTCCTTTATCCTAGAGCCAAGAGGGAAACATTCTTAGACTGCCTGGCCCTGCTAGGAAGGCAACATGGGGGCAGGGGGGTGCAGGGGACTTTACTTTCTCGTATCTTCAGGAGTCTTAATGCCCATAGAAAGGCAAAGCTGATGACATACAAACCATGATGAAAACAGTCTCCCAAACTTGCCTGTCCTTGTCTAGGGACATTCTTGTACATAGGTCAACTGGGGTTGAGATGGGGTAGTGAAGAAGTAATTCTTCAGGGGTCTCAGAGCAAAAGCAAGGGCCCAAGTTGGTGCTTGAGTCGGCTGTCTGTCAGGTACCTGAGATAGAGCCAAAGAAACCTCGGAGCTTGAAGTACTTGGCTGTGTAATCCCCAGCCTCTGTCAGCACAGCATCATAGTCTGCAAGACACCAGGATGCTGTCATTGGTCACCTGTGTCACAGGACAGTGTCCACAGCAGCAAAAAGAGAAGGGAGAAGCTGGGGTATGGCAACAAGGTCCTCATCCCAGCAATCTGGGAGGCAGAACACTTCTGGTATGAGCCATCAATCAGAATACAATAAATACTAAATACTATAAAGTTCCACCAAAAGTGCCATGGCCATGGCATGACCCTCAATTTCCTGCATCTTGCCTACCTTCAGGGGACTCTCAACCTAAAGGGTTCAGGAGTCACACATCTCAAGGACCTGAGTAGGGAGAAGAGGCTGCCCTCATCAAAGGACCTTCCCTCATCCTGGCTGTACCTCTCACTTCCTCCAAAGACTTCCAAAGACTCACAGGCATGTGAGTGGGCTTCAGTCTCCTACTGCTCTAAAAGTTTAAAAGTAATAATCCGGGCAAAACCATCCCTTCCCCAGGCACTCTAGAACCAAATGCATTGAAGGTGCCAAACACTGCCCCTAAAGGACTCTGCATAAAAAGCCGCAGACATGCTAATGTGGGATGTTCCAGGGAGGGTCAGTGTTGGGGAATACTTGCCGTAGCTGGTGACATCAGATTTATATTCATGAAAATGCATGGCTCCATTTATGAAGCCAAAGTTGGTACCTCCATGGAACATGTAGAGGTTGATGGAGGAGCCAGCATCGAGGATGGCAGACACTGTTTTTAGAACTTCTGCAGGAGGAGGGGAGAAAGGTGATGTGCAGAGCGAGTCAGAGTTTGGGACAAGTCACAAACGTGTTGGCCTCTCAGCTTTCCTGACCCCCCCCAATCCCATCAAATTCAACTCCATAGCTCTGCCCTTCAGCTTCCACTAGAACCGCAATCACAGAAGATGAGGTGTATGAAGAGAAAAGGGCCAGCACCACAGCCCCCGAGCTGCAGTCTTCCAGCTGTTGGTTCCATCATGGCCAAGTCTCCAATGACTATGATCTGAACAATGGCAGCCTTCTACCTCCACTGTTCTCAACACTTGCTCACACTTGGTAAGATGCAAAGAGTCACTGGACTCCTAATTGGAGATGTAATTTCTGACCACCTCCCCAGTCCCACCTCTATTAAAGAATTAGCCAAAGACGTGAAAAGATAACATCAAAAGAGAAATATAAAGTATTAATACATATACACACATACATATATATTGGCAATCAGATTGACAAATATTAAAAATTATTTTAATACTCAGTGTTGATGAATCTATGGAAAGTAGGTATTCTCATTTAATAATAAGAAGAATTGTTATAATCTTCCCAGAGAGCAGTTTAGTACATATATATCAAAATTGAATTAATGTAGCAATTCTATTGCTAGGAACTTATCCTAGGAAAATAATATGCCAGATTTGCAAAACTGGATGTTCAAGAATGTTCACTGCAATGGTGTTCAATTAACAAAAACCACTGGAAACATCCAATTGTTCATCAGTAAGAGAGTGGCTAAATAAATTGTGGTTTAATCACCAATACAACAGGGTTCTTTGCACTCTTTAAAACAGTGATGGAATCTCTAATAGTATAGAAGGCTGTTCATTTGTGTCAATCAGGGCACAGGCAGGTAACAAAGAGCAGCCATGACTACGAGCATCCATATCTCTGTGTGCATGCAGGGCTGCAGACAGACACAGAACTGCCTGCACAATATACAGCTGACCCTCGAATGACATGGGTTTGAGCTGCACGGCTCCATTTATGCATGATTTCTTACAGTGCAGTGCTGTAAAGTATTTTCTCCTCCTTACAGTTTTCTTCATAACATTGTCTCTTCTCTAGCTGGTTTTATCGTAATAATACAGTATATGACAGACAATATACAGAATATGTGTTAACCAGTTGCATGTTATCAGTAGGTTTCGGGTCAATAGTAGACTATTAATCATTAAGTTTGGGGGGAGTCAAAAGTTATACCCAGACTTCAAGCGTGCAGGGGGGTCAGCACCCCTAACTGCTGCACTGTTCAAAAGTCAACTGTATGTGTTTTCTCCGGGCTCTGGTGTTTTTATTTCTTCTTCCTACATTTTCTGTATTTGCTGGATGTTTGCAATAGGTGTGCATTGCCTATATAATTATCAAAACATAATAAAGCAGTGTTAAGAGTCCTACCATTCACTTCAAATGTCAAGACACATGAGTCTGGAATATCAAGAGCTGACTATGACATGCAGATAATCCCAGGAGCCTTGCACCCTACAGCTCATTTACATCAATTAGCACGTTATTTGGAACTGATTTTTACTTCATAGGTCAATACACATGCTGGGTGTAGGTACTGCAAAGCACTTACCAGAAGAATCCAGGATGTTGTGTGGGCCTCCCCACGAGTCAAACCACCCTGTCCAGTACTCCATCACCATCTTGGGCTGAACCCTCTGGGCACCACAAAATGAGAAGTTAGCTGGCCAAAAGAGGCAGAGAGGAGTTCTTCTTTCAGGGAAATCTCAGCCCTTCTACCCTCCCAACTCCTCCCTGGCCACATACTCCTTGCTGTAAGGGCCATCAAAAGCATAGCGCAGGTGAGGACCAAATGCACCTGCACCAGCTTATCCTCCACATGTGCCTCCCCCTGCAGGTAGAAAGTGGAATGAACCACCAAAGCTGATGCAGGAGACCCTGATGCCTTAACGTGGCTTTAATGTTGCATACAGAGCTAGCAAGAAAACACAGGGATGTGTTCAAAGTCAGTCTGCATCAGAAGGCAGCATGTGCTCTGGGAGTCTTTTCCTACGTGGGTTTGCTTTCTGGGTCAAGCCAAGCTTTGCCTATCCCCTCCCAGGGAAGGAGAATGTTCTATCAGGATAATTCCATTTCTGATGGGCACCCCATGGATGCAGACCCCTCAGTTGCTGTTTCCCTTTAGCTGCAAGAGTCAGAGGGCTGTAGAGTAGGCCCCTCTTTGATGTCTAGTTTAAACATTAGTTTACAAAACTGGACGAGAAAATCAGGGAGTTATTTAGCACAGCTATTCCAGTGCAGGCCCTGCAGCCGCAGTATCTGGCTTCATACCTTGGCTAGGACGTTCGCTAACAATTAAGTCTTTAATATTACTTCAGAATGCTGACTTTGGTGTGGGATTGCCCCAGGGATGCAGAAACCATTCCCAGAACCACGTTCTACTGTGCTGTGTTTGCAGAAGCACCAGAGCATCGAGGAGAGATAGAAGGACTAACACGCTGGTGTTTCAGGTTCCACACCAGAGAGCCGTCCTCATTCATCAAGTACTTTCTCTGTTAGCGGTGGCCTTACATTTAGAGGGCAACACATACAGAGCAACCAAATCTAGTCCACAGTGATGGGACAGATTTATTATCTGTTGAATAGAAGATACCAACCACGCCAGAGGAAAAGCCAAAGTAGTCACAATAATTTTTTTAGCAAGACTTGTGGCTTGGTTTTTGGTTTTTTTTTTACACCTGTCCACCTCCCAAGAAGGGGATACACGGTGCCATGTTTAAGTCACTAAGGGTGAAGTAGATTCTGTGTGCTACATGTCAATAGTCTCCAGGGCTAGGAGGGGGCTCCCTGACTTAAGGGCGCCAGGGCCAAGGTACAGGGATGCCCACCAGTGGCCCAGGTCACTGCGCCGCACGATGTGGGTAAGAGCTGGAGCTCTGCCTCAGTCAGACGGTGCCGTACCCCCTCACCCGCCACTTACTGGGTGCTCTATTTGTTCTCCAATCGGTCTCCTTGACTGTACAACAGTAACCACGGTAGCCAGCTGACCTGGTTACTGGGAGAATTAAATGAGATAATGCACATAATGCCTTTCGCACATGGTGCCTAGCACTTGGGAAGTGCTCAAGAAACACCCACATTAATTATCTTCATCACTGGACATGCACATGAGGGCCCAGCAGGGTGCTGTTGGACAGCCCAAAGTTGAGCAGAGCTGGGCCTGTCCTGTTTGAGCATTCAAAGCAGACTCTGATCTAAGTCCCCTTCCTTGAGGAAAACATCACTGAACGGAACTGCGGACAGAAAGGCCGTTAACGGTGCCAGTCTGTCAGCAGGATGACCCGGCCTGGGTGCACAGCTGTGGGGCCCCTATCTAAGGATGACCATAAAGGAGCCAACATGAAGCCTTGCTTTCCTGGGTGCTTTCCAAATATTACTTCATTTGATCCTCAAACAACCCCCTGAGCAGGTACTATCATTATCCCCACTTCACAGGAGAGGAAAGAGAAGCAGAGGGGTCACACTACCGAGTGGGCAGAGATACAGCTCATGATATCCTATACCTGCCTTAGACAGCACTCAGGTACAATCCTCTTTAGTTGCTGGGCTATTGTTTATTTTTGTTTATTCCCCAGGTTGGTCACAAACCCATAAGGCAAAGACCTGCCATCTTAGTCACCACAGGGTAACAGGGCCTAGCCACATTCTACACACAGAGCAGGCACTCAGTCAACACTAGAAGGAAGGAAGGGAGAAAGGGGCTGGACCTGGGCCCACCGGGACCCACTGTCTCTCCCCTTCTTGGCCTAACAAAGTCTGCCTGGTGTCAGGTCCCATCCTGCCCCATTTCTTCCTGGTCACCTTCCCTGAGCATTCCGCCTGTCCCTCTAAACTCAGATAGTAGCCACATCATACACACAGGTGGCCCTCATCCTCCACAGCTTCACACGCCCCTGGTGACTTCATATGGATGTGCCTTTGGACCTACTTCTGCTCTCAGAAATGAACAGGTGGAATGGAGAACAGCCCCCACATCTCTGAAGGCATGTACTCATGGGGGATACTAATGTTCCAGCGGCTCCCCACTAGGCCCGGGAAATCAATGCCTACACCTAATAGGTGGTGACAGTCTGGAGCATTCACACCCTTCAGCAGGACACGGTGAGGGATGGGGCCCCAGCTCTGTGAATGGGCTGCCACTACCGTGGCCAGATCCCATCTGCCTCCTTAGGAGAGGCATGTGAACTCAAGAGAAAAGAATCAATCAGAATAGGATTTAACTGTAAATTCCCATCAACCTGAAGGATGTGAACTTATACTCGGAAACTCCTCTCCTCTCTCCTCTGACCAGGGATGGCCCAGGCTTCCCATCTTGCTGATGACAATAATCTTTCTAGGCCCAGAGGGACCTTACGGGTTAAAGTCAGACACAGTACAGGTCAGGAAAGCATTACTCCTCTCAATCCCAAGATGGGCATATCTGGGGCTAATGGAGTCCACAGAATTCTAGTCCAGAGCCTCTGTGAACAGCAGAAGTATGGCTGGGAGGTGAAAGGCTGAGCGAGCCCAGAGTCGTCCTCTTCCCATCCCGGAGCCCTGGGCAGAGCTGCACGTACCTCACAGCAGTTCACACTCCCTGACAGAGGCTCCACTTGACTCTAGGACTTTCGACACTCACACCAAGCAGAGCCGGAAGCTGCCCCTGGGCCAGACTTACCTGCACACTTAAGAGAAAGTCGGTTAATAACTGCAGCTCATGTTGTGACTGCAGGTTGATGGTGGCCAGCACTGTGAATGAAAAAGAGAAAGAGAAACAAAGCATTGTTTTAAAAGCCAGGGAGACTTTCTGAACTAACCCAGACCTTTCCCAATTTACCAGCAAAATAAATTAATCTTGACATTGTTTCCCACCTCCAATTAGAGTTTAGTTGCTCTGATGTCAGGAGATTTATCTTGTTCCTCTCAGAAACTCCACCACTCAGCTCAGAGCTTACAGGGCAATCACTCACTAGGCATTTGTTCTTGATTAATGTAATTTTTACAAGCAGAGTGTACATTTCTGGTAATTATTCTTTCATAGGAGCCCAGAGTCTGATCTTTGTTTTGCACCTCAAGCATTTAGTGCAAAGTAATGATCTAAATGAAGACTTCCCTTTTATTTCTTAAATGAGGGCTAATTTTCTATTTCATTCCATAATGTGTCCATTTTTTAGTTTAAAATTATATTTTAAATGGCATCAGTGAAAAGTATGCCCAAGAAAAATGTGCTACATTTGGCCTATAAGGTCATGGACCTTTTAGCCTACCCCAGCTGCAGAACTTGGCTCTGAGGCTCCTTGCCTGCCTGTTGTCTGCTTGGACAGTAGGCCTCATATGCACTGGGCTTGGCCTGAGCTCCCGAAGGTCTGGGAATGCATGACAGAGACCAACCAGCCCGCCAAGCTGGCCACCCTGACACTCTCCTGGTAGACATAAGCCACTGATTACCAGTGATTAAAAATAAACAATAGCTGAGGCTCTAGGAGGTTAAATAACTTGCCTCAAGGTCACACAACTGGTGAGCAGCAGAGTAGTGCTGCATCCCAGGCCCATCGGACACTGACCCATTGTCCTGTGATGTCACCATCCCCTAGCAAGCCACTGGATAAGACCCTACACATCCAGACACCTCCTCACCTAAAGCAGAAACCTTGAAGACAGGATGCCTGTCTGAAACTGAGCAGGTAGAAATCTCAGAAGTGAACAGGATTAGAATGGCTAAAAACATGGCATCTATTCCTAGCCTTCCTGACTCCTCACTAATATAAAAATAAAGGAATCCAAAGGTGGAAGTCCATAAAGAACAAGACCTAGAGAGTAGACAAAACAGAGAGGAAGTTTCAAGAAAATCTCAGGAGGCTGCAAAGGGCAGTGGGTCAGTAAACAGCCTAGAAGAGTGGAAGAAGCTTCAACCAACTCCCCACCCTCCAGCCCCAGTCCTTGTCTCACGTCCCAGGCACTGTGCAGCAGGGAACACACTTCTGTCCCCTGCCTCACACACTCCTCAAGCCTCTTCCCCACTGGTGCCCCACCCTGGAGGACCACATTCTCTAGGTAAGCTGAGTGTCTCCAGGCTGGGAGGGATCAGCGCAGCAGACTGTGAAATAAGAGATCTGCAGCTGGTCAGTAAGGGCCATCTCAGCCAAAGGATTACTGCCCATTCCTCCTGTCTGCTCCCAGGATATCTGCAGCAACAGACCAAAGGATTCGTCTCTGGAAACACTTAATAGAGCTAAAGACAGTATCTCCAAACACCGACATTTGGGCTTCCCTCCTGGAAATAGCACACCCCAGCCCAATAACCCTACAGGGGAGCACACCTGCCCCAGCCCCTCCTGGCACTCAGCTCCCAGCTGGCCGCTTAGTGCCTCCTCTCTAAACTGCTCAGTCCTCTTTAAACTGCTCATTCCAGAGCCAAACAATTGAGGAAATCCCCTCACATGAAGATTGAGCAGAACTGGTAAATCTTAAAAAAAAAAAAAAAAAAAAAGTAAAATATCCTCAGAGCAAAGTAAGAAAGATCGTGTCCATTTAAAAAGTATGCCATGAGAAAAGAAATATATTCAAGAAAATAAGACCCAGGAAATATGAGGATTACAAGACAAACTGAGGAAGTCACCCAGAAAGTGGAACTAAAGGGCAGGGATACATCAAGAAGATAAGCAACTTAGAGAATAGATATGAGAGTCCAACCTACAAATAACAGGAGTGACCAAAAGATCAGAAAAAAGGAAAGCATATAAAAAAAAAAAAATCCACTGACTGGATGTTCCACTGTTTCAATTCAAATGACGCCCGAAAGTTCCACAAAAGGAAAAAAATCCCACACCAAAGAACATCATTGTGAAATACCAGAATACCGAGGACAAAGGGAAAATCCTGTAATTTTCTAGAAATGGGAAGGAAAAAAAACAGGAAGAACATATAAAAGGATCAGGAACCAGAGTGTCCTTGTACCTCAGCAGTGACGGTGGGTGCTAGAAAATCTGGGCACAGCGCAGAGAAGGGGGGATTGGGCAGGAGACCCAGAGTTCAGCCTCGGGTAAAGCCGGGTAGCCGGCTTCCATCAGGTCAGGGGCGGTGGGGTCTCAGACCCATCGGACTTGACATAGAGTCTGATATGTACAGGTATTTGAAACACACGTGACAGGAGTTTGGAAAATCTTTGGTAAAGCGTTTGTTTAAAAGAGAAGGGGGGGGACACCTTAAACTAACGTAACGTGTGTCAACTATGTGTGTGTCAAGTCAAATTTAAACAAAAAATAACGATGAAAAGAGAAAGGGGAGAGAAAAGAGAATTGAAAGAAAAGAAAAGGAAACGGGATAGTTACACTGAAAGTGAAAACTAAGCCCAGCGAAAGCGAGTCAGTTCACCAACAGCGCCCCGAATACCGCTTGTAGGGCACGGCAGAGAGCAGGAGACGCATCTCCACGCGGATAAGGCCGGCCCATAAAGCCAGTCAATCACCGAGGAGCTACGCCGCCGGGATGCTGCAGGCCAGTGTCACGTCTGGGGACGGGGAGGAGGCAGCAGCATTTCTGTGATCTTATTCTACACCTGTGGATGCCTTAACTCTAGTTACACTTTTAAGTAATGGCGAAAAGTCCTTCGACAGCAGGCAGAGCTCCGGAGGTAAGGGTTGGGGTGCAGGGCACCGGGAGGGGCGGCACGGGGGGCGGCGCGGAGGCGGGGGCAGAGAGGAGGGGATAGGGAGGGGGGCACAGGGGACGACGGCGAGGGAGAGGGGCACGGCGGGGCGGGGCGGGGCGGGGGTATGGCGAGGGGCGGAGCGGGCCGTGGAGGAGGGCCTGGAGTCCCGCAGCCGGCCTCGTCGACTCCCTCCGTGCGTCGGCGGCGTTCCTCAGCGCGGTGCTCACGCGCTAAACCTGTGCACCCGCCTCCAAAGGGTCTTGCCTGGGGGCACTGGCCACAGCCTCTCCCAGGCCCCACCGGAAGTGATGGGCCGGCGGAGGCCTTGGAAGCAGCCACAAGAAGACAGTGCCATCGCGTGGAAGGAGCGGGAATCGCGGCTGGTCCTTGAGCTCAGTGGGTCTGGGGAAAGGGCCTTCTCTTGCCCATTCATCCAACGAGACACCCCCGAGTGCCCCCCGCAGGCCGGCGCTGGCCTAGGGCTGCGGAGATGAAAGGCCCTATCTGTTCAGTCTAGTAGAGGAGAGGGCGACGCAGAAGGAACGGGAAGCCCGGCGTGCTGCCGCAGAGGCAAGCAGGTGGTGGGAGCCCTTAGGAAGTATCTGGCAGCTGATAGGAGGCCCTTCAACGACCATCATCCTTGCGGAGCATGAACCGTGTCCAGGCACAGGGGCACCGCCAAGCAAGACGGAACCCAGGCCCTGGTGGATCTTACCGCTGCAGTCAAACAGGTGAATAAAACAAAGAAACTACCCAGAATGTTAGAAGGCAAAAATAAAGCAGGGCCCAAGGGCTGGGGGAGCTCCAGAAGGAGCTGCATTTCAAATGGGTGCTCAGAGGAAGCCTCACTTCGAGGTGACCTGGGAGAAAAGGGGGAGGAGAGGTCTCTGCAGGAAGGCTGGGGGTGTCCAGTATGTTCCAGAAACAGATAGGAGGCCAGGAGGAGGGTGGAACAGGATGGCAGGGGGAGGGGGGCCAGGAGACACCTAGCCAGGTCACAGAGGTCACAGGTCAAAGGAGGCCCTTCGAGGCCTTTCTCATAACTTGTGCTTCAGTGTGAGGAAGGCTGGGTGTACCTGGAGTTAAGGTGAGGCCTGAGGCAATCCAAATGACATTTGCAAATGCTGCTATGTTGAGAAAAAGTTGTGTCGGAGTCAGCAGTGAAGAAAGGAGATCAGTTCAGGGCTGCTGCAACAGCCCACATAAGAATGATGGTAATAGCGGACAGGGTAAAACTTACTTGGATCTGGATAAATTTGAAGATAAAGCTAAAGATAAAAAGGATTTGCTGTGTGTCAGGCATACACAAGGAGAGGCCTGAAAGTGCCTACAAAGTTTAGGTCTGGGCAACTGGGGGAAATGGAGTTGCAATTTACTGAGAAAAAGAAGACGGAAGGTGGGACAGGCTCTGGGAGGGAAACAGACAAGTTCAGTTCTCCGCGGGTTCCACTGAGATCGGCAGCCTTCCCGGGGTGCTGTGCCCAGTAGGCAGATGCACACGTGAGGCAGGAGTTCAGGAAGGTCGCTCATGGAGACGTGCACCTCCCACTCATCAACACACAGGTCAGACCTAAAGGCACCTGGATGACATCCCCAGGGTGATGAGTGTGTGGAGAGGAACATTCATTCCAAGCAGTGAGAAGTAAAGAATTTAAACATCAGAACTCAGGAACAGAGAAGTGACCAGCAGGAGATACCAAGTAGGAGCAGCCTGTAAGGTCAGAGAAAAAACAGGAAATTGGGTCTCAGACACCAAGGACGAAAGAGATTGATGGTTGCTGACAAAATATGAGAGGTCAGAGGCGACAAGGACGAGCATTTAAATTTGTAGCATGGAGGTCACTGGCAACCCTGAAAAGAGCAGTGACAGTGGAATGGTGAGGGTGGTAACGTGACCCCGATGGTTTGAGAGAGATGGAGAGGAAATGGACTGGGGCGGCCATTGAGCATGGACATGGGGAGATTTCTTGAAGGGGAGCAGAGAAACACAGCAGCCTCTGGATAGGGAAATGAATCAAGAGATTTGTTTTACAAGCGAGAAATAACAACATGTTTACATGCCGATGGGAATGACCCATTAGAGAAAATCTGATGACCCAGGGCAGAAGCAGGAGTTGCTGGAGCAATGCCCTTGAGTAGCTGAGGGACAAGGGGCTTGGTGCGCAAGGGTGAAGCTGGCCAGAGCCTCTACAGTAACAGGAAGAGACGCAGAGTAAGGGAAACAGATGGCGCTGATGGAGGGCCGCCACGGTGATCTTCTGTTCACTTGCTGCCCAGCCAGCTGCCATCACCACAGGGGCTAAATACCCCTTGGGTGGTGGTCACCCATCTCCATGATTTTGGCAGCGTTTGAGTAAGCCACCCTCCCAGGACACCCCATAACGCTTCATCTGCTCTGCCCTCTCTGCAGACATTCAGAGAACTTCCGTCTAGGATGACCAACTCACCATTCCTGTCCTGCAGTCTGCAGAGCACTATTAGTGTCCTGAGTGAGTGCTCAGCCCAAGTGGGAGACCAGAGATCCGTCTGCCACAGATCCTCCAACCCTCTGAGGCCCAGAGCTTCGGGCCCAATGCCATGCAAATGGGAGAAGCCCAGACATCAGGGAAACTCCACTTGCGACCCAGGCCATTTGGGGAAGCATGCAGAGTGAGGCCAGGGTGCCACCTCCCCCCCTACCCCCGCACAGCATCCAGGCAGGCACCTCCATCCATGACTCCCTTTTGCAGGCCGTCCTTGTTGTCTGAAGTCAAGAGCAATTCCACAATACCTCGGTCCTCCAAGGCCTATGGGGGAAAAGAAAACAAGTCAATCTGTCGTTCCTCAGAGCTGGGAAGGTGGCAGCTGGAAGAGAAAGAGGGAAAGATTCAAAATAAAGCATTTACTTCCCCGCAAAAAGTGAACAGAAACCTATCCTGTCTGTGCCCAACATGGTCAACAAAGCTCCTATCAGCTGAAGTCCAGCTGTGGCAGGGGTAGGGCTGTCAGACTCTGGCATCCCTTGGCTGCCTCAGATGTGGTGAGGTGCCAGATCTGGCTAGTGCGTGCGCTCTTCTTAGACAGCCCCACTCAGGCCGGCTTGCAGGGTCTCCACGAGCAGGCCAGGCCCTCCTGACCCTCCAGCTCCCCCTGCGCCAGAAGCAAGCTGCCCATCGTTCCCCCACACTGGGCCAGGGAGGGCTCTGTCCAACACAGTCACATGCCCATGACACACGGCACGTGCCCAGTAGAACAGGAAGAGCTCCTTGAAAGTTGTCAAATGAAGAAGTGGAAGAAGCACACACTGTGCTAAGAGGCAATAACCATTTTACTACTCAGAATAACTGCTACCATTTATGAACCACTTACAATCATGCTAGGCCTTCTGCTAAACACTTTACATAGACTGTCCTATTCACTCTTCACAGTAACTGTACAGAGGAAGAGTCTCAGAGAGGTTGGATAAAGGGTTAAGGGATACAGAGCAAATTAGATAGTATGGACCTGAATCAAGAGTCTGTCCACCTTGGAAAGTCTGCTCTGGAGCTGTGGGCTCTAAAGGATCAGAAACCCCGGCAAGGGGGACTCTCCTCTAATTTTCCCTGCAGATATTTTGACAAGACTGCTTATTTCAACCAAATTCTTTGGGAAATAGGTGAGACAGAGAGAGAATCCAGTGGGTACATAATGTTCATGTCTAAAGCCTGATGCCAGTAAGGAAAGAGCAGAGGGGGCCCTAATTCTCAGAGACAACAGAAGCTGCAGAAGTTCAATCCATTAAGCAAGTGAGATGTTTATTAAAAGCCCTGGACCCAGCACCTCGCAACTCTCCAGCCAGTCATTCGCCGATACGTAACAGGCTTTGCCTCAGTTCCTACCTTATGCATATAACATCGTGGGGGTTGGGAGGGTATAAGCTTCTTTTACAGCTGTACTATTACACTTGACTTTTTACAGGCATTAATTTATTGACTGCACACTGGAAGGGGTAATTACTATTTCCTGAGCACCAGCGATCTGCCAAGCAGAGTTAGGGGTCTTGTGTCTATAATCTCACTTCATTCCCAGAGCAGCCTTAGAGAAAGGCATTCCTGTCTCCATTGAGCACATGATGAAGCTAAGGCTCAAAAAGGTGAGGTGATTTACCCAAGGTCATCCTGTGCTGATGATGTCCATATGTCTGCAACACCCAGGACAAGCTGCAAGACAGCTTAAGAGGGGATCCTCCCAAGAGGTCAGGATGACAGCGGGTGGGTGCTGCAGCTTCCCTTTGTCCATCTGTCTCACATATGGATACCTTTCCCAGACACAAAGGAAGTGTTGACTGAGCTGGAGAAGCCCCTTGAAGGGGTTGCCCTCTCCTCCCCACCCATTAGCAGAATTCTCCTTCTCTACAGCTCAGGACTCAGTAAACACCTGCTGGAGAAGCCCCAGCATTTGAGAGACAGTCCAAGGGAAGGAGTTATAGTGGGAGAAGCTCTCCTATCATGAGCCCTGGATGGGATCTTTCTAGCTAATTCAAAGGCAAAGATGGAGCTGGAGGTATGGTCTAAACAGGCTGCAGTTGGGCTTGACTATCAGGATGCCTGGGAATGCCTCTTCCTAGATACAGGCTTATTCCCTACACAGGGCTTTCTGCAGGTGATAAGAAGGGGGCAAGAGTAGATAAGAACCTATAAGCTAGAGTGCTTGAGCTTGGTCTGCCTGTGTGCAGGGAATGAAGTAATTTCCAGATGGAAAATGAATCTGCCTATGACAGCAGAAGAGATGCTGACATCAAGGGCCAAAGCTAAAGCAGCTTTAATTAGGTGGATTCCCTGAGGCCACTTAACATTTCCTCAACCCACACCATGGCCCGTCCTTCTAAGTACCCTAAAACCACTGCCAATAATCTATCAAAGTGTTATTTATTCACTACTTACTACATGCCTAGAACAGTCCTGAGCCAAGTGATCTCACACACATGAACAATTCAGAGAGGCAAATTCTCTCACTAGTCCCACTTCAAAGAAGAGAAAATGGAGGTTTAGAAAAATTAAGGCATTTGCTCAAGGACTTAGCTACAAAAGGATAGAAACCAGATCTAAAAAAACAGGCCTGTTTTTTTAAGTATCATCTAGCCCTGCCATATACTGGTCTGCCATACATTCAATCAGTGGTTCTCAAACTAACCTACACATTGGAATCAGATCTCTGAGGACCACCCCAGCGATTCTTATTTGATTGGTATGGTATATGGCCTGGGCATAGGGATTTTTAAAGTGTATGTTCAGATGAAGCTGGGAACCCTTGCTTTAGATGCTAGAATGAGAGCAGCCTCTACAGAGAGACTTCACTAATCATCACACTCAATGAAGCCCATCCCTTTATTCTCAGCCATTGCAATTCCATGTATGTACTGCAACCCCCAATTAGACTCAATCTATAGAGGGTAAATAAGTGATGACCCCACTAAAATAAAAGTATGGTGAAAGGATTCACTAATTAATAAATGGTGCTAGGAAATGTGGTATTAATATGAGAAAAGAATTAGGCCAACATGTCACATCATAGCCCATACTACATTTCAGAGGAAGGAATATGAAGAAATAAACCAAGCTGACTCTTACTTTCTTGATGTAAGGCATATAGGCAGGGTCTCTGTTATAGGAACCATATTCATTCTCCACCTGCACAGCAATGATGGGGCCTCCGTGCTTGTACTGGGGAAAGAGACAAACAAAAGCTGAGTTTGTAGTGGAAACTGTACTAATTTCACATTTATCACCAATTACCAGCAAAATATTCCATTTGAAAGCAAAAGTCTCAAAAGATTTGGTTATATAATTGAGAATGATGTCAGTAAGACAGAGTAGGTAGGGAGCTCCAGGTCCTTGCTCTCTTATGGAAACATCAAATAAACAGTTACAGACTGACTAAAATAATTTATAAGAGCTCTGGAAACCAGTTAAATGTTTAAGCAAATCAAGGAAAACACATGTTTAAAATGATAAGAAATCAGGCGCCTGGGTGGCTCAGTTGGTTAAGCGACTGCCTTCGGTTCAGGTCATGATCCTGGAGTCCCGGGATCGAGTCCCACATCGGGCTCCCTGCTCAGCAGGGAGTCTGCTTCTCCCTCTGACCCTCCTCCCTCTCATACTCTCTGTCTCTCATTCTCTCTCTCGCAAATAAATAAAATCTTAAAAAAAAAATTAAAAAATGATAAGAAATCTCATGGTGTCTTTGCTCACTCTCGCCCTACCCCCTCCCCGGCATAGCATGGCATAGTCAGAAAAAAGCAACCCAATTCCCAGTTCCCTCCCTCAAGACAGAAGGAGCAAAATGGAACTTGTTTACAATATTCTGGGCTGTCTGTAGGCTGCCCAGTAGACTAGTTTCAGTATCATCTGACTTGAAGCTCAGACAGGAAATGGCATAGCTTGGACCTCAGGTTGGAAGCTACATAAGGCAATGAAGATCACAGCATGTGAAAATTTCAGGGGGTCTACAGACCCATGTATGCCAGGGTGCAAGGGATTATAGGCAGAGGAATATGATAGAACATCTAAGGCCACAAAAAGAAGCTGGTGTGAGACTCTTTCGGAAATTAAGACATGTAAAACCAGCCAGGGAAAGTTGGGAGGAAAAAAAAAGTGGTGCACACACAGGACAGACTAGATGTGTGCCCAGAAAACATCTGAGAAGATCTAAAGCCATCACCCCATGCTGATCTTAATGCTTAGGTGCCCACCAAATAATGAAGGTGTTCCCCACCAGTCTGTAAAGACTGAGAGAGGTGACTGTTGTTTCAAATGCCCAATTTTCTTTTTTTTTTTTTTAAGATTTTATTTATTTATTTGAGAGAGAATGAGATAGAGAGAGAGAGAGCATGAGAGGGGGGAGGGTCAGAGGGAGAAGCAGACTCCCTGCTGAGCAAGGAGCCCGATGCGGGACTCGATCCTGGGACTCCAGGATCATGACCTGAGCCAAAGGCAGTCGCTTAACCAACTGAGCCACCCAGGCGCCCATCAAATGCCCAATTTTCAACAACAACAACAACAAACACAAGGCAAAGAAACAGGGTAACACAGCTCATTCAAAAGGATAAACTAAATCTCTAGAAAAAGTCTCTAAAGAACACATGCTGGATTTACTAGACAAAGATTTTAAAACAACTGCCATATATATGCTCAAAGAGCTAAAGAAAACATGGACAAAGAAATCAGGAAGAGGCTGTATCAGCAAAGTGAAAATATCAATAAAGTATAAAAAAACTAAACAGGATTTCTGGAGCTGAAAAATATAATATCTGAATAGAAAAATTCACCATAGAAGATCAACAGCAGATTCAAACAGAAAGAAGAAAGAATGGGATAACTTGAAGACAAGTCATTTTAATTATTCAGTCTGTAGAGCAAAAAGAGACCGAGAACGGGGAAAAGTGAATAGAACCTGAGGGACATACACAACATCAGTAAGCAGACAAATACACTCATTGCAGAAATCCCAAAAAGAAGAAAGAAAAGGGGCAGAGAGATTATTTGAAGAATTAATTGGCTGGAAACCTCTCAAATTTGAGGAGACATGGATATACAAATCCAAGAATCTTCAGTGAACTCCAAGTAGCATTAACCAAGAGCCTAAACCAAGACACATTACAATCAAACTGTCAGAGCCAAAGACAAAAAGAGATTCTTGACAGGAGCAAGAGAAAAGCAACTTGACATGTATGAATGATCCCAGTAAGACCATCAGTGGCTATCTCACCAGGAATTTGCAGGGCAGTGACAGAAGGATGATACACTCAAAGTGCTGAAGGGAAAAAAAAAAAAACAAAAACGAACTATCAACCAAGAATTCTACATCCAGCATAACTGTCCTTCAAAAAATGAGGGAGAAATTAAGACATTCTCAGACAAATAAAAGTTGAGGGAGTTTGATACCACTAGACTTGACTTATGAGAAATACTATATGGAGTCCCTCAAGTTAAAATGAAAAGATGCTAGCAATGTCCACAATAGCCAAACTGTGGAAAGAGCCAAGATGTCCATCGACAGATGACTGGATAAAGAAGATGTGGTATATATATACAATGGAATATTATGCAGCCATCAAAAGGAATGAGATCTTGCCATTTGCAACGACG
>NC_138379.1:69235398-69255982 GCF_054177405.1 Leptonychotes weddellii
TGCTATGGTGAGTGTTGTGAATTGTGTAAGACTGTTGAATCACAGACCTGTGCCTCTGAAACAAAGTATATATTGTATGTTTAAAAAAAAAAAGAAGAAGATAGCAGGAAGGGAAGAATGAAGGGGGGAAATTGGAGGGGGAGACGAACCATAAGAGACTATGGACTCTGAGAAACAAACTGAGGGTTCTAGAGGGGAGGGTGGTCGGGGGATGGGTTAGTCTGGTGATGGGTATTAAAGAGGGCACATACTGCATGGAGCACTGCATGTTATACTCAAACAATGAATCCTGGAACACTATATCAAAAACAAATGATGTAATGTATGGTGATTAACATAACATAATAATAAAAAAAAATCTGGGGGCGCCTGGGTGGCTCAGTTGGTTAAGCGACTGCCTTCGGCTCAGGTCATGATCCTGGAGTCCCAGGATCAAGTCCCGCATCGGGCTCCCTGCTCAGCAGGGAGTCTGCTTCTCTCTCTGACCCTCCCCTTCTCATGCTGTCTCTCTATCTCATTCTCTCTCTCAAATAAATAAATAAAATCTTTAAAAAAAAAAATCTGAAAAAACCTTGAATTTATAATGAATAAATTTTTATATAAATTATGAATATTTTTAACATAGGTATGTTCCATGCAATATTTAAGACATATTTATACTAAAAAACATATTCCTTGTTTATCTGAAATTCAAATTTAACTGAATACCCTGTGTTTTATTTGCCTACCCTACAAATGGTCAAGTAATTCCTTTGATCTATGTGTGCTGTGAACATTCCAAACCACTGACTCAAGAGCAATTTTTATAGAGGTACTAATTTTTTATAAATGTACTAATTTCTCAGCATGACTCTTCTAATTTTTATATAAGCTACTGGATTGATTATTCCTATTCCTGCCTTTTTATTGCTTCCAAATATAACATGCAATGATAAGATACTTTCTCCCCAAAATTCATTTTTATCACCTATGTTTTGAATAAAATGTATACCATACACAGCCCCTTTTTGGTAGGTAGCAAAAGATGTACCATGAAAAGTCATCAACTGTTATAACTACAAAAAGTCCTGCTGTCTTACAGGTAAGGGCCCATCCACTTACGCTCCTCTCCATGTAGGACTGAGCCGGTTAGTACACTATTGGGACACCAGTTGGTGGGTTTTTCAGTTACCAACACACCACATGTGGCAGCTCTGACACTGTCTGGATAAACGTAGGTCCTTGCGCCTGTCTATCCCTTCAGCACTATACCACCTAAGACAACACCGAAATACATCTTTTAAAAGACAACTATTACAAACCCGTCCAATTATAGATCTCAGGCAATGGGGAAGAATGCACTCCTGTGTTGGAAGGAACTGTGAGCCCCTGGTCTGAGAGCTCCCCTAGGACTATTTACTCCCAGTAGGAAGACAGTTGAAGATCAAAGAGGATGCTCCTCGCTTTTACCTGGAGTGGCACCACCCTGGACATCAGGTGATCAAAATAAAGGTCCACTGCTTCGGTGAAGCCCTTGTAAGTTGTTCTCAGCCTCATGCCAGAGTCTTGGAGTAACCAGCTTGAATAAAAGGGGGGTGGGAATTAGTTGCACTGTTTGTGGGTTTGTCCTGGGCAGGATGATGGTGGGGAGAAAAGAAGCAGCTTCAGAGTCCTGGGGGGAGCGGGACCATTCCCACGCCACTACCTCCACTCAGCCAGGAAGGCAGGAGATTGTGCAAACAGATCCAGAGGCAAACTCTGCCACAGCTCCAGCCCCACACTCTGCACTGCTTCCCTATGAAAACACAACCCGCACTGCAAGGGATTTTATTTCCAGCTTTGTGGCTATTGGTCTGGCTGCCAGTCAGAGTGAGAAAAGCTTTTCACTGAACTCAAGCCCAGTGTTGAAGCATTTATTCTAACATCTCATTACAAAGGG
This sequence comes from Leptonychotes weddellii, assembly GCF_054177405.1. Classification (NCBI taxonomy): domain Eukaryota; kingdom Metazoa; phylum Chordata; class Mammalia; order Carnivora; family Phocidae; genus Leptonychotes; species Leptonychotes weddellii. The sequence goes on from NC_138379.1 coordinate 69,237,317, forward strand.
GTGAAGCCAAAGGGGTTAAGGAATCACTGGGGCCAGATGTAACCTTCCAGTGTCACCCAGAAAACCAGGCCTGACACAGAGGCCATGAGAGGCTAATCCCACTTCTCCCCACTTCTCTCTAGGCTGACCCGGGGCGCTCATTAGCATCAGCCTCCTCAGCTCTTCAGAGCTCAGCTCAGGGGAGTTGCTGATGAGCAAGAAAAGGTGAATGCTTCCCACAACCCGTCCATTGTGATCATATTCCCCAGGTGTACACAGATCATTCCTTCCAGAGCTGGAGTCAGGAACTTTTCCTTCTCACTTGAAATTCTGAGAAAACACTTATATTTTCTTATAAAGGCTCTGATGCTTCTTGTCCTAATTTGGAAGTCCTGAACAGGGTCAGAAAATTATCAGTTTATGTTAGGTAAAAATGTTTAAGGAGAGAGCAGCTTCCTCTAGATACCTCCACCCTCCATGTCACCTAAAAGGGTCTAGCTTCTCATCAACACTGGGCCTCTGCTTGTTTGGGCCTCCCTGGGGTGTGCCCTAGTGCCAGGACCTGAATGGATAGTGCTGCCCAGGAGGAGGGCTGAGTGCTGGAGCTCCCGCTGCTTCTGAGCTAACACTTAAATCCTGTCCTCCTCCTGGCAGCTCCGGCTGAGCCAGAGGACATCGCTGACACACAGATTTCTAATCCCTAGGTGCAGGGGGAGGGCACTCTGGCTGTGTGCACAGCCTTGTCAAGGGCACAGAGACAGAGAAGTGATCCTAGAGAGGGAAGGAGATGGAGGTAGAGCCTGCTTGGGATCCCTAGGGAAGGGATGGGTCGCGCTGGAGAAGAGAGAGAAAACAAGGCCTGGCCTGGTGGCTGTGCTGTGGGGAGAGGCCATTCCCGAAGGAGACCACAAGGCAAACAGGACCAGCCTTCTCCCCCCTTGGGGCTGCATGGGGTAGGGAGAAAGTGAATCTAACCATCTGGAACACCCTGAGGATGGGAAAGATTATGCCTATTAAAAGAAAGTCTTTTTGCTGAAAATTAACAGCAGTAATGATGAGGACAAGGAATGAATGTGGTACCAGGTGATTACCGTCCAGATTTCTACTCCATAATTCATTAAAGCCTGAGATTTGAAGATAAGACAAAACAAAAACAATAATTTGTTTCTCTTATACTTTATCAAATAAAGTGACATCATTTAAAATGGGCTCCTTTGGGCATCACTTATTCTGAAAAGGAATTTCAGTACAGAATGAAGAATATACTTTAGTAGCAAAATTAAACCTCCATTTGTGATTACCGTTTTGCAGAAGCACAGAGGTCCAACTCAAGCCACAGCTGAAGCCCCTCACAGCCCCACTCACCTGGGCAAGCCCCCGAGGTCAATCTCACTGCAGATGTAGGGGCCTGGACGCAGAATCACCCACAACCCAATCTCCGCAGCCATCAGCACAAAGGCCCTAGGGAGGTCAGTGTCAGCAGCTCTCAAGACACAGAGGGGATGGTGGGGACAAGCCCAGCATCACAAGGTGGTGGAGCTGCCCAGCTCCTCTCCTCCCTCCCTTCACAGGCCCTGGGAGCTGGGTTCACACTTGCTCCCAGCCCAGGACCTTCTGCACAGCCCCACTGGGGGCATAAGGAGGAAGGGCATCAAACAGGGTACGGGGGGGTCCTAACAGTGAACCTGACCCCAACAGCCTTGCTACCATAGAGGGGCAACCCCTGTCCCAGCAGAGGTGGCTGGCCCACACTGCAAAGCAGGGCAGACACTGGGGATTAGGCACCTCTGGGCTGCAGTGAAGAGGTCTGGGCTCAGAGGAGGCAGACCCAGACCCCCAGGAGTAACAGGTTCATGGAGAGCATGTGGGTCCCATGAATAAGGCTCCTGACCCGCCTCTCTCTGGTTCTCAAAGCAGAACCAAGATGGTCCCATGGGGTTCCTGATCAACCCCAAGGGGCCACCTCTCTGCCTCCCCACCACAGGCCAGGCCATAGAAGAAGCAAGAGCACTTACTCCAGGTCCAGGTTCCCAGAGAAGTCAAATTTGCCTCTTTCTGGCTCATGGAGGTTCCATGGAACATAGCTGTAATAGAAGATAATTACAGGAATGAGCTTTCATTTATTCCACTTTGTCTTCTAGATTACCTTCTTTACCCCTAAAACCCACTATGATGGTTGAAGATGTATTTCTTAGATACATGTCTTAATGGTGTCAGGATTGGAACCAAGAACTAAGTGAAGAGACTTAGGGACCTTAGAGTATCCAGGGCTGGTCCCTGGGGAGCTAATACCTCATCTCCTTAGGAGAAGGGAGAGAAGGCCAGTAAGATTTGGGTGAAGCATAAGATGTGACCACAGGTGAGCTTGAGCATGCACTCCCCCACTCCCTCCCTCCCTCCCCATCTCTCCCACTTTTTCTTCATCAGAGAAAAAAAAAAGTAACTTCTTAAGAGAAAAAATTAAAAGTAAGATAAGAAGAAACCTCAGTGGTCAGTCCTATTTTTACTGAAGCAACCAAAATTCTGAAGAATTCTTTCCTTATCTTCTCTTTAGAAGATAAGGAAATAAAATAAATTCTTTAAGGGGCCCAACTCAAGAGGCAGAGGTAACACAGCAGCTCCTCTCCTGGACTCCCACCCACCCTTAGCTTCCAGTGGAGCCCTCTCCAACTGTAAAGAATGTGCACAGGTAAAGGGGGAGGAGGTTTGCTTGCTTCCAATTCAGACTCAGGAGTTCCCTGTTTAAGAAAATACAGATTACCTAGCTTTTATAAGGTAAAATGCTTAGCCTGCAATATTCCCACAAGCTTTAGGAGTCCTGTGATGTGTGAATGTACCCCCAGGACCAGAATTTACATATGCAAATAAATGGATCCTTTTAAGTAATCCTTCTGGAAAATCATACATTTGTTTCATCTATGCTGTGATGGCCCAGAACATTCTTATAATTCTTCTTAGAAATTGTCTTCAAAGCTAGCTCATGAACCACTCAAGAAAATCCACATGCTTGATCTGTAATCATATATTTTTGCCTGAAAACAGCTTTCCCAAGGAAGCTATTTTGAAAAAGATCACATTCATTTGCTGAATAAATTGGGGGCTGGAGTGCTTGTTTAAAAAAAAAAAAAATTGGATAATTTAATCACCTCCTACACCTACACTCACCTCCTTCACTGTATTCCTTTGTACGCCATTGCTCTTCCTATTCCTCTAAAGCTTATACATCCATCCTGTCTTCTCATCCGCACTAATGGAGAGTGCTGTGCAGGTGAGGGAAGGAGGCTGTCGAACCCGGCAGACTTATGCAGAGGGGTGGGCTCCTCCTATATTTTTCCCCACAAAGGTCAGCCTAAAGATTCTCTTCAGGGACAGCTCACGTGCAGGATCTGGCAGGGCTCCCCCCATCCTGACACAATGGAGACCTACAGTCTGGGGTGCCTTGAAGAAGCCCAGGACACAGATGCGACAGATGCCAATGCTTGGTGGTGGGGTGGGCCAGCACTCACGTGGTGAGGGTATTCAAGCCACAAGCTTTCATCTTCAGCAAACGGTCCTTCCAGTATTCCTTGGGCACCCGGAAATAGTGCATGGAGCCCCCGAAGATCCAGAAAGTGGAGTCCTCCAGCATGAAGTATTGGCCGTTGGCCTGCAGCCCTGACTGCCGGTGTCTTAGCCACGCAGGGAGCAGATTATACCAATCCAATCTGCAAAGAGAAAAGGCAGCCGAGAAGCTTGGCTCATCCTCACCAGTAAGCAGGGGTACAGAGTCTTAGGAGAGAGGCTTTTTCTCCTCCTCCACAGGCCCTCTGCGTTTCTAAGAGCTCCTGCTTCTGAGTCCTTCAGAAAAGGTTCCCCACCCTTCGATTTAGCCACACCTTAGAAGGAGTCTTTCTTCAGTACACTCATCTGCATCCCACTGCAGGGGAAGAGCAAGCTAAGGCCATAGTCAGGAACAAGACAAACACAAAGGTCAACATGAAAACTGTGCTAACAGGAGAGAGGACGAGGTGGGGGCACACAGCATGGAAAGGGTATTCTCAGGGGCGTGCGGGGTGCCTAGGGCAGGTTCCTACAATGGCCAGCTTGTCCAGGCCATTTGACTAAGCATCAAAGAAGCAGCTATTTCAAATAGTACCTCTGAGCCACCTCATGGTCATAGCTGCCCAGCCTGAGATGCAAATACCTAGAAGGAGGTATCTGGGTTAGAAACAGCATCTGTTCATTGACCAACATTCCAAGTATTAATTATTATCTAAAGATCAAGTTCAAGAGATAATCCAGCAAAACAGAGAGCCCCACCTGGGAGGGCTGTTGGAAAGTGCTAGTCCCTAAAAAAGTAGGTCTTGGGGAGTCCCCTCAAACTGATCCCCATGACTAGAATTCCTTCCCTCTCTTTCCTCCCCCGTCTCCAAAGACCGTAAGAGAAACCCAGCAAGAGACGCTGGGGGAGCCAAAAAATTTAGGAGTTTGGAGACAGAAAACGGTGAGTAGCTCTGAGGGGAAAGCAAATTTCCGTTGGTGCCTTTTCTGCACCCACTTTTTATTACAGTATTGCCCCTCAGGGCTCTTCTGCATCAGAAAGCTCCCTAAATTGCTGCCTCTCGGTCTTTCCACTCATTTTGTAACACTCGCTAAAACTGTGCCACTGAGAGACATGCTCTGCTTAAGGCCCAAATTGCTCCACGCAATCCATATCGATACACACTGACGGTGGACTGTCGTCTCTTAGAAGAAACAGAGATGCAGGAGCCAAAATTAGGCTAAGAGCTTCAATCTTGATTCTGGATTCAACAGTTCTGTGTCCTTCAAAGGGGCAGCTCCTTCACAGAGCTTTGGCCTCCATGGGGCCCAGGAGTGGAGATCATGGGGGCAGAGGGCACATGCATGTCGCACATCCCATTGCTGACTCTCCTAGTATGCTTATGGGATGAGCCATCCCTTACACTCTCTCTCCATCTCCGCCACAGCCCTGTCCTCCTGCTGCGTCCTTTTCCTACATGCCAACCAGCTTCTCCTCTGCTTACAGTGCCAAGTGCTTCAGCTCGGAACATAAACGTGCATACCCTACACTGTAAAGCAGCCAGAGCCCTGCTATTGGTGGGAAAATTTTTAATGGCATTTAGTGAAAATCCACTGCAGGTGTGCATGCTCCTCAGGAAGCCGGCTCCCATCCTACCAAAGTTCCTCCAAGCCACAGACTTCACGGTCCCTATAAGGCATCCTGACACATACAGTCTTCTCCACCTCCATGCACACTCAGATAATTACAAGTCGGTGTCATGCTGTGCTGTAAGGCAAGCACAAAGATAAGGCCAGGGCTGGCCTCTGGGGCATGTGATCCATGCAGTCCACACAGGGCCCCAAGCTCAGAAGGCTCCCTTGCAACAAGTAGTTAAATAAGCCACAGAGATCTAATCCACAGTATATTGAATATAGACTATATTGTACTATAATTATGTCATGTGATAAATTATTGTTACAGTGGCAATCACATTACGATATATAAATGTATCAGAGCACACACTGTACACATGATTTCAGACACACTATCCCCATCCTGAAATTCTCAATGTTTTTTAGACAAAGGCCCCACATTTTCATTATGCACCGGGCTCCACAAATTAGGTAGTCCTAGCAATGGTAGAGGACAGTAGCTGAAATAGACACACACACACACACACGTAATTGTCAAATGAAGAAATTATCTGTATCATCCAGGTGGAGTCAGAGAAAGCTTCATCCAGAAGATGACATATTCACAGGTTTGAAGGCAGAGAATATAAGAAACCAGAGGGAACTAGGGGCAAAAGCATTAAAAAGTGAAAGCATATCTACTCAGGGAATGGCAAGCAGACAGGTGAAGAGGCTGTGTGAGCACGCACCCCAGCCCGGGGCCCCTCCGCAGCGTGGGCCTGGCGTGGGCACACACCGCTGCCAACCACCTGCTAGTCTACAACTGGTACAGAAACGGAGATAATTTTAGAGCAATGAGGGTCATGTCTGTTGAAGCTCATCATAAAAGACTGGGGCATGTACTTTGTGGATCTCTTCATTTCCTTTTTCTAGTAATGCGTTTTCAATGTCTTTGATAAAGTAACATTGGGGGGAAAAAAACTTTTAAAGAAGAAAAGGAAAATGATTCTGCAGCACCGAGAGATTGAGAAATATTGCTCGAGACCAGAAACAACAGTCTGGCCTCGGGCAGTTGTGATCAGAGCTGGGAGGACAAACATATTGACCAGTTCGGTTTAACAGGCTTAGTAACCAAATGGGATGCAGGACGCGTGAGACCAAAACGGCATGAAATTGCTTCATCAGCAGCCTTCCCAGCACTTGGCTGAAGTCGGCTACACGACTAGAAGGGAGGTTTGGGTTTAGCCACCACAGTGGTTCTCAAAGCTGGCCCCCTATCTGAATCACCTGGGAAGCTTAAAACTAAGGAATGTGCAGGCCCCACCCCTGACCAATTAATGACGGTGGAGATGGACCACAGGGATTGGTAGTTTTTACAAGCTCCTCCACAGATCTGGGTGAGACTGAGCTCCTGGAAGGTGTTACAGGAGGGCTTGGGGGCAAATCAGGGACCCTGATGGCCAGAGATGGGAGGGCAGGAGGCCAAGAAGACAGAAGTGCCACAGACATCACTGACCGCTTGGAAATTTTGTCAACGGCCACTCATGGGCAAAAAAAATTAATTTGACCCCTCCTTCCTACTTCTCACAGCCCCCAGGACCCAGAACTCCTGGTGCTCTGCGGACTGTAGTTGTATTACAGCACAGTTGAAATGGTCATTTGTGGATAACCTGGGGACCTAATTACTGTTTTCTTTCTCTAAAGAGAAAAGTTCCATGTTCTAAGTGACTCAGAAAGGATATTTCAGAATATAGTTCTAGGGGCACCTGAGTGGCTCAGTCGGTTAGGCCCTGGGATCAAGATCTCAGGGTCATGAGTTCAAGCCCCGTGTTGGGCTCCACACTGGGCATGGCACCTACTTAAAAAATAGTAATAATACAGTTCTTCCAAAGGACCATCTATATGGGGAAGCAAAAACAAAAACAGTATCTGTAAGAGGAGGATCTGGACATGAATCCCGGCCCCACCCTTGTAGCACGGCCACCTTGGGTCAGTGACCCTAGCTCTGTGGGCATGAGTTTCTTCCTCTGTGAAATGGGGTGCATGCCTGTCCTAACTGCTGTGAAGGTCAGATATTAACGGAATACTCTGTAATGTGCTATAAAAGAATTTTGTCACTATTTGAAATAAGTTTATTTTTGCATGTTTTGCATATTAGAAAGAACAACCTCAGTGGGGTTTTTTTATGTCCTTAATATGGAATCATCCCAATTTTTCCATTCTTAACCATTTAATTTATTGTCTAATCATATTTTATATGCAAGATTTTGTGCCATCTTATTACAATTTCTTAAAATTTTGCAGTGAAAGGTCTATCCACCAGGATGCTGTCAAACCAATCCAGCAAACCCCAGGTGTGGGCAAAAGCCACCCTGCCTCCTGTCTTTGTGCAGCCAGCAAGCTATGGATGTCTTCCACATTTTTAAGTGGTTGGAAAGAAACCCAAAAAACAAGATTTGGGGGCACAAAAAATTATATCAACTTCACATTTCACATTTCAATGTCCATAAATGGTTTTACTGACACCCCTCCATGCCCACTCCTTTCAGTCCTGACTGTGGCTACTTTGGGGCACAGTGACGTTGCTGGGATAGACACTGCAAAGCTGAACACATTTACTATGTGGCCCTTTACAGGAAACTTTGCCAACCCTGCCCTAAAGGATGAGGCCTGGGATACTCAAAGGAGGCTTCAGGCCCCCATGACCACTGTCGGGGCCTCCTAGCCACCTCCTTGGTCTGGCTCTTCTCACTACCCCCCCCACCTCCCACCCCCACTCTTTCCTTTGGCCACAGGCTCCTGGTATTCCAGCTGTGTCTGAAGTCTCTCATACTGCAGGCACAGGAGAGTTTGGTCTCCCTTAGTTTTCACCATATCTGCTCCAAAGAACACATTCTGCCTTCTTGCCTCATGGACTCACTAGGCTTTACATACTCTCCCCACCTGACACCCCCAGGCATTCCCTCAGGTGCCCCACCCTCCAGGCTAGCCCCAGGCTAGAATGAGGAAGAACTGATGGACAGATTCTCTTCTTAAACACAGGGGTATACTGACAGTCCAGTGGTAAAAATACACACATGCACACACACAATCTCATTATTTTTAAAGACAGTGAAAATACAATTTAGCAATCACTCCACTGGGCAGCACTCCTTATTCACTGGCCAGAACTTCAAAACAACAATCTCCAACTCACCAAGCTCATATCACGGACCTTAGCTTTTGTTTAAGGTGTCTCCCAAATGCTGTGAGAGCCTCCCTCTCCGCACCCACTCAGTGAAGAGGTGTAGACACGGTTGGAAGCGCACTCTGCGACCCCTTGTTCCAACATACTCCCTGCTAGTAACACACTCTCCCTAATCTGTCCCCTAGCAGGTACCTAGTCATTAGGAAACCTCCTTCTGGGTTTATGTCTCCAGCTGTGGTCTGCACCTGCAAAGTATCTTCATCTGGAGTTTGCTACAAATGCAGAAACTCGGGCCTTAACTGAGACCTGAATCAGAATCTGCATTTCAACCAGAACCCAAGGTAAAGTTTGAGAAGCACTAATCTGTATCTTGTCCTTTGATATATGTATATATAATCTCTTCCTGGATAGAGCTTCTATTTGCTACTGTCTTTATGTGCTCTTATTTTCTAGATTTTTTAAAAAATATTTCCTCTCAGTGCTTATTAAGAAGCATGAAGCTAACACTGCACACAACAAAAGTTAGCCCATATCAAATTCTAAATTCTGGAGAATTCAACTGTTTTCTTTCTGAAAATCTTCTGGTAGGTTACTGAGTTTTTAATGTATTAATGAAAAGGATGAATTCACTGAGAAAATGGGGATGATAAATGTGGGGTTTCTCCAAGGAATTCACTGTGAGAAAATGAGATAATTACACATTAGAGCTTCATAAATGAGAAAGCACCATGCAAATAGTTGTTAATACTGATAACAGTCATTAGTACTAGTGATCATAAATTAATAATAACCCCATGCTTCCTCAGTAATTAACTCAGTAATAACAAAATAAAGAAAGTGGAAACTAGGTGGTTACACCAGGTCAGAGAGACTTTCCTTCTAAATTAGGAGCTGTGATAACCAAATCCTTAGGAAACCCTCGTTTCTGTTGCTTTTCCCAGTGAGCAAGCAATTCATGTTGAAATTTTTTTTTCTTTAGATTGTAGAAAGCTTTAATTGGAAAGCTTTTATTTATTTATTTAGATTGTGGAAAGCTTTTTTTTTTTTTTTTTTAAGTAATGTCCGCCCAATGTGAGACTCGAACTCAAAACCCCGAGATCAAGAGTCGCATGTTCCACCAGCCAGCGAGGCGCCCCTTGTTGAAACATTTTTTGTTGAGACCAGGGCATCTGCCTTCTTTCTGGCTGGAGCATATATTACTTTTTCCTGGAAATTTTGTTGCCTTTGTATCTTTGCTTCATTGTAGGCTAAGTAAATTTTCAGTCTGAGAATAAACTGAAGAGCAGGCCTTGGTCACTGACCTCAGGTTTGCTCTGCTCAGAGCCACACTCTGTCCACAGTCCACAGTGAGGTTCCTGGAAGAAGGCACATGTGTCACGACTTCTGACAGGGCCTCACACCATGTAACAAGACCTCTGTATTCTGGTCACTACCATCCTTTTTGGCAGGTGATATTAGGTTGTGCAAGCCAGAGACACAACAACAGGTGACAGCAGAAACCATAGGCAGAGGACTTGGGGCCTGAGCTCCCTATGGTCAGGAGTTGCCATCAGGCAGTGACTGGGAGGATGCTGAGGGTAGAGGAACGAATCCTTCTTATACTTTATCACTGTCGTGGATCATGATGACAAAGGACACAGTGCAGGCTCCACACAGGCCGGATGTCACTGGACATGGTCAAAAGTGCTGGGTTAGTATGCCTGAATATGGAAAAAAGGCAGATGAGCTGGTGACAAGCTTACAACCTCTTTCATGTGAAATGGGCTCCTGAATTGATTCTCAGCTCTCAGAGACGGTCTTCCAGGTGCGGTGGGAGAAGAGCCAGATCCAGTCACTTACTTGAACGATCTCCTTGAACAGAGTGTGCTAAAGATCAAGGCAGGTCTGAAATGACTCTTGCCATGCCAGAAGTCATCCCTGTGTCACCTGTAAATCCTGCAAATATTGATCAGTAATGGGGGCCATAGCAGGACTGGGAGGCTTCACTTGGAGTCACAGCCATCTCCTTCAGCCTTCTGTCATACCACACAATCTGACCAGATTCAGACAAGGTAGTATCCACCCAACCAGATGGGGCAGAGAGAGCATCATCAACTTCTGAGGCATATTGGCCCCCAGCAGAGACCAGGCAATGCCCATGCAATTTTAGGCTGGCCAAGGGTGTGGACAAGCTCAGTACATAAGGTAGGAATCTGCAGAAATAGTCCTCCAATTCACAGAGCATAAGTCTTCGCTGATCCTAGGGATTGCTTATTTTGTCACTATACATAATGTATACTTGAGAGATAACTTACAAATCCAATTTCCAGGTGCACTGTGATCCTACTAGGGCTACCCTAAGCAGAGGTTCACCTGCATCTGAGTCCACTGCATCATATTAAAGACCAAGAAAACACTCACCTCTTCATTCATTCAAGTGGTCATGCCCAGAGACAATTACTTAGATGGCAGTTATGTTAAACTGCCCAAAAGACACCATCATGCATAGAAATCTCCTTACTTGGATCTAAAATACAAATTTCTAGTCATCACTCCAAGATTCTGATATGGTTACAGGTTCCCATGAGGTCCCACTGCCTTGGGCATTCCATTCCCTTCAACTGCCCACTTGAGGATATTTCGGCCTTACCAGTCTTTAGCTGTACACTCCTCCCTCAGCAGGGGAGCTTGAGGGCCTAAGGAAGGCGCTGCCCACTCTGCGGCCCAGGCCAGTGCCCTTAATGCCTCTAATCCAGAATAACGGCTCTTGGATCAATCCTGGAACCCCAAGGACTTCAGCCCCAGCAAAATGGAACTCTGTCTTTGTAGCTGATCCAGCTTCCTGAGTGTGATCCTTGGCCTGGGCCCAATGCTTTAGGCTCCTGCTTTGCTGGAACAGCATTAAATATTTCCAAAGGGCTTGAACCTTCCATTCCAAAAGCTGGTATACTCATTTTGCAGAGATGCGAGGTCATTTTGCAGCATTTTGCAGGTCAACGGCACTACTGCAACCTTAGTACCTCTGTCCTTCCCTCTGAAAAGGCTTCTTGGTAAGCCAGGAAATGGCCTAGCACCCAGGCTCCAGCAAGTCAGGCCAAGTGGCTGTCTATATGATCCAGGGACATGCTGCTGGTTCAGAGGGCAACGTCTACCAAATACTGCAGGAAGTTTAATGAACACTTATTAGACCAGAACCTTGAGACCCATTGGTGAAGCAACAAAACTGCTCAACTACATATTAACAATAGTAATCAACCACATATTAATAATAAAAAGTATCCTGATGTTATATGACAGAAATTTTTCATTTGGGAGAAAATTTCCATTACGGCATCATAAATAAAAAAGGGTTATATCCCAACCTAGAAAGGGGTGAAAATTCTGTTAGATAACCTAAAAGACTCTATTGATAGCAAGACTCTGCTCTTAGACTATGGACTCTGAGAAACAAACTGACGGTTCTAGAGGGGAGGGTGGTGGGGGGATGGGCTGGTGATGGGTATTGAGGAGGGCACATTCTGCATGGAGCACTGGGTGTTATACGCAAAAAAATGAACCATGGAACACTACATCAAAAACTAATGATGTAATGTATGGTGATTAACGTAACATAAAAAAAAGACTCTGCTCTTAGAGATGCTTGTGGAATCAGAATAGAATGATTTGTGAAACAGGGGAAACATAAATATGTGCAATATTTTTTAAAATCCACCACATGAGGCTTATGTACATAGATATGTAAGAGATGGACTAGTTCTTAAAGATACAAAGAACCTATACACATGAAGAATAAACAGAATTTCCCCTTCAGACTATAGAGCTCAGGATCTCCCTCACATTGATCCAACAGAAATAGAATGTGCTATTTTACTTATTTTAACTTATTTTTACTTACTTATTTTAAATGTCTATCAGGATTAGGGGCACCTGGGTGGCCCAGTCGGTTAAGTGTCTGCCTTCAGCTCAGGTCATGATCCAGGGTCCTGGGATCAAGCCCTGCATTGGGCTTCCTGCTTAGCGAGGAGTCTGCTTCGCCCTCTGTCCTTCCCCCCTCACTCGTGGGCTCTAGCTATCTCTCTCTCTCCAATAAATAAATAAAAATCTTAAAAAAAAAAAAGTCTACCAGGATTTAAAATGAATACCTCATATGGTCAGCAATGCTAGGGACAGAAATATACCCAACAGATATTCATTGCAATTTGGGGGTTTTTTTGTTGTTGTTTTTACTTTATAGTATTTTAATTCCAGTGTAGTTAACATACATTGCAACTTTGCAGTAGCTAAAAAATTGCAAACAATCGATGCCCATCAATAGGGAACTGTTTGAATAAATTATACCCCTAACGGACAAATAGGGTAATACATATAGCTGCCTTCTTATATGCACAGAATATCCCTGGGAGAAATCATTATTAGTAATCACCTCTAGTGGGGCGGAGAGGGGTGCCTAAGGGCCAGGAGTGGGGGCTTTATTCTCCTCCTTATATTATTTGAATATTTAATCCTTTACATAGATTACTTACTCGCAAAATAAACTTTGCAGGAAAACATGTTTTTGAAAGGAAAAATGCCACTATCTGTCTTGCTGAGTGTGTGACTATGAAAGCAGCATCACCAACTAAGAGTCTCTACCTAGTAGACCCCCGTCAAGAGTTATTTGCTTCATTACCATTAGCCTCTAAAAATACCCTTGCCCTTCTTTCCCAGGAGAAGTCTCACACAATGGGAACTCTTTTTCAACATGGCCTTTAATTTCCAGAGCAAAAGACTTAAGCAACAAATAAAACTGAGTGGGGAGGAAGCAGCAAATGTCCCTATACCAGAAGAACTGTGCTGGATGATGGGGGAGGGACCAGGGAGATGGGGGCTGGCCTCCAGAGTCTTTTTCAGGTGCTAAATGCTCTGAAAAGACCTCTCTAAACTCCAGCATCTCCTGAATCTTCATTAGAAGAGCATTCAAGGTGATATAATGGAACTCTGAGTCATTTCATCAAAGATTAAGTGCTTTTATTTCACTTGCTACTTCCTTGACCCAAGGTACAGAGAACTCTTTGGCCAACCTTCTGATACTTCTGCTGCCAAGGCTGTGCAGCTTTTTCCCTGAATCTCCTGGGTATCCCAGTCCCTTTAATCACAAATACAGTAATAATGTCCATGCTCTTGCTCTAAGACACTCTGGTCCCCTTCAGTTGGCTAGTATGGCAGTGAAAGAATCCCAATGCCAACTCTATCTTCCCAGAACAGGGTGGTTCAGACATCCTACCTCTCTCTCTCTCTTTCTCTCTCTCTCTGACTGAGCCACTGCCCAGGTAGCCATGTTTCTCCACTTGTATCAGATAAATGACTACCTGCTGAAAGAGACACTTCCCAGATGCTGAAAACTTCACTATTAGAAGATGAAAGGAACAGTGTTCAAAGAGTTCCAACATTCCAGGGAATATGACTCAGGCTTCAGAGGGTAGAGTCCTAGAACAGGCAAAGCTCATAAAATCAATGACCGCCCAGAAGCCCAGGAAAGGAGGCACAATTTGCCCACACATCCTTGGAAGGCAGGACTGGCCATGATTTGGATCAAAGGTGACCAGGTCATGTTGCTAAGTCATCCACCTTCTCTAAAAAGAAGATTTTGATAGGCTCCTCTTCTTTCCTTCAGGAAGAGTTTGGGGTCTAGAATCCAGATAATGCCACTGTAGGAGCACTGAGTGAGGTAGAGCTGGGCAAACAGATGAACTTGCCTTTAAGAAGGCATGATGCAGGGTACCTACCTGGCCAATTTCCTCTCCTGACTTTTGCCAGCTAATATATCAGGTATAAGAGATGCAGAGTTCATTGTATTATTGCTCAGTGATGTATTTATATTAAGGAAAAGAGTCATGAGTGGGAACCATGCCTTGATCATATCAAGCAGGCATTCTTGCGTCCATGGAGTGGGAGGAGGAAAGACAAGGAAAGGCAACTAACTCAGACATGGTTCCCACTGATATGCATCAAAGATTTCCAAATATACTGAGTGAAAGAAGCCAAATCAAAACAGAGTGCATACTTTAGGACTACATTTCCATAAAACTCTAGAAAATGCAAACTAATATATGGTGGCAGAAAGCAACAGATCAGTGTCCTTAGGAGTGGGGGAGCAGAGAAGGGCAGGAGAGAGAGATGCACAAGGGCACAAGGAAATTTCTGGGCTGATGGATATTTTCACTCTCTTAATTGTGGTGGTATTTTCACAGATGGATATGTGCACCAACACTTATCAAACTGTACAAGCTAAACATGTACAGCTTATTGCATGAAAATTATACTGCAATAAAGGTAAATTTCAGAACATCATTCAAGCTAAAAAATATCAAAGGTTGAAATCATCCTCAAAAGTCATCTTGGTCCTCCGATTTCTTGGATGTGATATAGTCAAACAGCTATGAAACCCAGCCCAAGGTAAAGTTCATGGGAAAAAACAAAAGCTGGAGCCCAGCAGACACCCGCTACCCAAATACCTGCCTTCTGAGGTACAGGAAAAGGCTGATCCTGACAGCTCAGTTCCACAAAGCTGCCAGCTGAGTAGCCAATTCCCATGTGACCTATATTCCACTGGCCATATCCACATTACCAGCAACAGCTGGGAGGGGTCCCCACCTCCCACTCAGTTAATGATCCAGTCAAAGCTAGAGCAAGGCAAAAAGAGGAAGCAACAAAGAGTGTATTCTCCTCTGCCTTCCAGAGGTAATCCTTGGTGTCCAGCCCATGGCAAAAAGCCCAATACCATGAGGGTAATAAAATTAAAAAGATGCCCAAAAGACATATTCTGAAGGACCCTAAAAGATGGCCCTGAATTTGGGTCAGAGCTTCTCTGGCCTCTGTCTTACCTGCTGAGAAAGGAGGGATATCAGGAATAACAATGACTTTACTAAGCATTTCAAATTATTTCCTCAGGCTTGAGTTGTAGCTATTCCCAGGTACCTCCATCAGCCCCTGACTGACTCCTGCTATGGCCACTCCAACCCAGGTAGGGACATGGTTAACTCACCTATGAGAAGCTCAGGCTTCTTCACCGCCAGTCAGCTACCTGACACCTCATCTTCTTTCCTGCCAGACACCAACAAACACCCAGCCTCCTTCCCACACCTTTTCCTGTGGACTATTAGGGTGCACTACCTGGCCCAACTCAAGCCCCTCAGAGCTGCCCCTCAATGCCCCTGCATGGATTGCCATATCCTTGACCTCCAACAATGGGCAAACCACATGCTACTTGCACACCTCTGGCCTTTCTCTCTGGGGTGTGGGCTCCTTGATACCCTGCTGCATGCTGGAGGCTCCTGTTGCCTCTGCTTTGAGTAATCCTTCTGGGCTTTGCATCAGCCTTGCGTCAGGAGGAAGGCTGAGCATCCTACAAGAGCCAGGATCAGCCTTCAGAGAGGAATGGATTAGAGATCACTGACAAGATGGAAAAAAGTCTTGGGAACAACTCGGAAAACAAAATGCCTCTTAAGTTTTCTGGGCCCCAGAGTGAGAAGAGCACCATTTCTTTCTCTCAAACAATATTATGACATCCTCACCAACTCCAAAGCCAAGAAGATGTAAAACAAAGACACATGTCTTAAAAAGGTGGAAATAGTTTCTGAATGTGTTCTGTGGCAGCAAAAACATTCAAATATTCATCTCCATCAAAAACTTCCCAATCTCCCAGAGGAGAGTCAGAGAAACTAACAAAGGGGATTGGAATAAGCAAAAGATAAAGCTGAAGGGGTGGTGTGTCTGCCCCCACATCACCTGCTTCAAACTTAACTTTCAGTGCCAAAGCATTTGATACTGCTGGTCTGCTTTCCCAGCAACACTGGAGGTTTTGAATATGGAAAGTGCCAGCCATCGATCTGAAAGACATGGTCAGGACTGTAGAATCCTATAAATAGATAACAGTTTACAAAAGTTCTGGGCTAGGGCACCCACACAGGCTGTGGGTAGGTCCTTCTACCACTAAACACAACCACCTGTCAAACATAACACTTTGTAAAAGGGGGTTGGGAAGGAGTGAGCTGATGACTGACCAACGTGGGGAAGTGGAGAGAGAAGACATCAATCCTCAAGTGGGGCTAGTAAATCCAGGGTTGAGGATCTTGATGGACCCAAAGGACAGCGATCTCATGACTGCGCTGGGCAGGTGAGATCGACCATAGCTGTGAGCCCTGGAGCTCTGGCTTCTGATGAATAGAGAAGCCTCCCAGCAGGCTTGGTAGGAAATGTGGGGACCCGGGAGAACAGGAGAAGCGGGCTCCCCAAGGAGGACTAGGGGCGGAGCAGTGATCGGGGGACATCTGAAAGAGACCTGATGGCTAGCTCTGCTGGCCTTCCCAGAGAGCTGGGAGTATCCACGAAGAAAGCAGAGCCCGGGCATCACAAGCTTCGAGAAAGTGGGGAAGCTCGACACAGACGCTAGGGATTGAGAGAACAGCACCTAGTGTCACCCGGAAGCCTGGATCTCGAGGCAAGAAGCAGAGTGCCTAGTGGTGGAGAGGGACGCCAGACCCAACAAAGAAGAGGCCGGATACCCATTCCCGGTGGGGAATCGCGATTCGCGGGACGCGGACTCCCGGGACTGCCTCCCTCAGGTGAGAGGGGAGACGCAAACTGCGGGTGTGGAAGGTTGAGGTGTCTGGAGTCCGGCAGGTGCCGGGCGGGGATCTCTCACCTGCAGAGCACCAGGAAACTCAAGATCACCAGCAGCAGGAGTCCGAGTGTGCGGCCCGGCTTTCGCCCGATGCTCCACTTGCCCATCGCGCGATCGCGCAGCGCGCAGGGACCGCAGCTCGCACTGTAGCCGGGACTCAGCCGCGCGCGGGAGGCTCGGGACGGGGGGGGCGGGGCCGCACTCTGGTCGCCCGGGCGACCGGACCGCGTCCCGCCCGGCCCGCAGGCGCTCATTGGCTGAGGCCTTCCGCCCCGCCCCATTCGTCCCCGCCTAGCGTAGGCGGGGGCGGAGCCTGCAACGGAGGCGGGGCGGGCTGCCTCCCGGAGCAGTTTCCAGATCCTGGAAGGTTCCCGGGAGGCTCTGGGGGTCTCCCCCGCCCACCTGCCCTTAGTCTCAGGGAGGCGCTGGCTGTTTCTATTTTACTTCACGAGATATGCAAACAGGTGCAGAAATACTGGGCCAGTGTTGCCCAGTCCTTGCGCATCGTAGAGCACACCCCCCACCTCGCTACATTAGCAAGCATGTATTAAAGGCGCCTGCAAAGCCAACACGATGTTTTAAAACAATTCAGATTTTGAAGAAAAAAAAATTTGAAGTAGTGAAGTATCATATGAAAAGTCAGAACATTGTAGAATTTCCTTTAGACGTATTTTATGACTTAGTGTAGCATGAGGGGTGGTGAGGTGGCCAAGAAGGAGCACCAAAATATTTCTTGCCTTTAGTTTCTTATTCTGGTCCTGACTCCCAGCACTTTCAATTTTTTATCTTTAAAAAAAGTCCAGATAAAACCCTCAAATTTTATGCAAGGATGAATACAATTCTTACGGGTACAGAATTATGTCACAAAGGATACTGTGTAATATTTGGGCAAACTTATGCTTTCTAAAAATCATATACCCAATTCATCCCAAGAACAAAATTCAGGTTTTACTGCAAAAAATCTGAAACATTTTCTAGGAAGGCTAATGTTTTTTCAGAGCATCCGAGTTTCTAGAAAATATCCCCTGTTGCATGTTTCAAAACCACTTCCTACACTTGTACATAGTTTTGAACTTGTAAAGCTGATAGGAACAAAATGAGATTTTACTTCTCAGAACAAAGACATGCAGAGTTTGGTGTGAAGGGTCCTTTGACTAGCATTAGGCAAATATTTAGTATGGAGCAGAAGTTAAACCAAGGAGAGGAAAAAACAACCAAACAAGTTGGGGGGGGGGGGTGGGCGGATAGCAGGGCCAGAAACAATCCTGGAGACATTTAGAGAGAGAAGTATCTCCTCTTTCACACTCTACAAAATCAGTACCTTTTCCCCATTTTTTTTTTTTTTTGGTAATTAGGCAGCCATTTATTTTTTTTAATAATTATTTTATTTTATTATGTATGTTAATCACCATACATTACATCATTAGTTTTTGATGTAGTGTTCCATGATTTATTGTTTGCATATAACACCCAGTGCTCCATTCAATACATACCCTCTTTAATAGCCATCACCAGGCTAACCCATCCCCCCACCTCCCTCCCCTCTAGAATCCTCAGGTTGTTTCTCAGAGTCCATAGTCTCTCATGGTTCATCTCCCCCTCCAATTTCCCCCCCTTCATTTTTCCCTTCCTACTATCTTCTTCTTCTTTTTAACATATAATGTATACTTTGTTTCAGAGGTACAGGTCTGTGATTCAACAGTCTTACACAATTCACAGCGCTCAC
>NC_138379.1:69256082-69271149 GCF_054177405.1 Leptonychotes weddellii
TACAATCTATTACACATGAGGGTATCCTGAAATTAATAATCAATACCAGCATCTCCATATTTTTTTCAGATATTAGTAAAAACCTGTTAACATGAGCTATAAAACCTCTGAAATTCTTAGCCCATCCCTGTATCCCTCGTTTTTATTTATGAAAGAAAACATAAATAGCTCTTTTAAAAAAAATCATTAGCCCTTAACTTTCTGGGAAGCTCAGAACTATAGATACAGCTACCCACAATTTAGGAACAATTTCACTTTATCTGGCTTTAATGACACCACAGAGAGTGTTACAAAGAGAGCATTAATCTGAGAGGTGTTTTGCTGAGGAGTCAAGATTTTTGGTTTTTAAAATATTAGCAAGATACTCCTTCAAAATACTCCTTTCCAAAATGTGTAATGAGTTTAACCCAAAGCAGACAATGAAATACTCAAATCCTGGGAACAGAAGCTACAGTTAAATGAACTGACCTGGTGGAGATGTAAAAACGTGGTCTGGCAAGGCTCATGGATGGAAACAAATCCCTGATGCTCAGGAATCAATCTTCATAGGCTACCTTTCTGGTGTCAGGGTTTTGGTTTAGAAAACATACAAAACTTTTTTTTTTTTTTTAATAAAATCCTGTTGACATCCTCAGCCCACGACTCCAAGTTAGAGCTCCAACAGACCCAGAGAGCACAGTTCCTTCTTTGAGAAGTCACGTCTCCCACATAGTATACAAAGAACCCTGGGCGGGGGGGTAATAAAAGCTACAGTCATTCAGAATCAGTACAGTGGGGGCTCTCAAGAAAGATAATCATATCAAACTAACCTTATTGGCTGTTTTATTTTTATTTTTAATAGGTAACAAACAGGTTTATAGATCAATTATTCACGTCTTATTTTTTAGTGCACTGTGCTAATGCCTTAAGTATAATGTGTCTGAATTTTAGAAAAACATTTGATGAAGTCTTTCCTAAAGTCATGAGAAAAAGATGCAAAATGTGGCTTCTGTAGAGCAGCTATTTGGGTCCCTGGCCCATGATACAACCAACTCTTCTTCACCCTCCTCCTTATAGACAGACACCTGGACCTGCCCTCCCCACCCACCCTCTCCAGCTCTTTTGCTCCATGTTATGTGACAAGACCTGTTATGATGTCAAGTTGTGAAAGAGTCTTGAGCAAAGAAATTAAAAACATGGGGGAGGGCGCCTGGGTGGCTCAGTTGGTTAAGCGACTGCCTTCAGCTCAGGTCATGATCCCAGGGTCCTGGGATCGAGTCCCGCATTGGGCTCCCTGCTCTGCGGGGAGCCTGCTTCTCCCTCTCCCACTCCCCCTGCTTGTGTTCCCTCTCTCACTGTGTCTCTCTCTGTCAAATAAATAAATAAAATCTTTAAAAAAAATAAAATTTAAAAAAAATTAAAAAAAAAGAACATGGGGGAATTTCTGGGAATAAATGAGGGCAATTTCAACCATAGACAAAAAGAAAATAGAAAGTCCCAGGAAGGTGATTTTGGCTTTGGAAAAAGAAATAGGAAGCAGATCCAAGTTAAGATAAGTAGTCAAGGCTTCTCACTCCAAGAGATGTGTCAGTGGGACTGGAAGGGACCTGTATCCACTGGGGAGGGATGCACTGAACTTCATCATTGGCCTTTGTAATCCAAAAATATCACTTTTCAGCCTCAGCCTTTGGAAGGCAGAAAAGCCAAAGACCTAATTCAATATTTCATTCGTTAAGAAGTAAGCAACAAATGTTTAATGACTACTATGTGCTGAACAGTTTTAGGTGCTTACAGTACATCAGTGGACAAAACAGATGAGGGTCCTTCCCTTTGAAATTTATACTTTAGCGGAGGAAGAAAGACAACAAAAGTTAAGAAATGAATAAGTAAATTGTGGAGTATGTCCACAAGTAATAAATTGCACTGCAAAAAGAAAGTAGATAAAAGAAGGGGATTGTGAGCGTTGGGGGGAGGGGTGTGCACAGAGGAAGCCCTACTGAAACAATGTTAACTGAGCAAAGATCTGAAAGAGGTGAGAGTTAACCATGCATGCAAATATCTGGAGGAAGGGCTATGCAAGCAGAGAGAACCCACAGTGCAAAGGCTCTCAGGCAGGAGCATGACAGGGTGTTCTGGGAACTGCAAGATCCCCATGGGAAGTGAAAGGGAGGTGGAGAACTACAGACAGTGAGGTCAGAGAAGTACAGGGGCCTAATGATGGAAGGCCTTTCAGAGGAGGACTCTGACTCCAAATGAAATGGGAGCCATTGCAGGCTTTGGACATCAATTATGCTTTGAAAGACTCCTCTGGTTGCTGTGCTGAGGTTCACCAGAAGTGGGCAAGAGCAGGAGAAAGGAGACCCGCTTTGAGGCAGCAATCCCAGTGAGAGATGATGCTGGCCCACACATGGGTGGTAGGAAGGAGGTGGTGGGAAGTGTTGGATTTCTGGAAATAGTTTGAAAGCAGAGACTTGGCGGATTGTCGTGATTCCAGGATCATTTGTCGGGTGAGAGAAATAAGGAGGATTCAAGAATGACTCCAACATATCAGAAGCACAACTTGGGCTAGTTGAGTTTGAGATACCTGTGAACGTGCTAGTAGAAATATCACGTAAGCTATTGAATGCACAAGCCTGAAGTTCAAGAGAGAGGTCTGGCATGGAGATATAAATTTACACATTGATATATAGTTGGTATTTAAAGGCATGAGCCTGGGTGAGATCACCAATGAAGTAAGTGCAGGCAGAGAAAGAGGACCAAGGATGAGCCCTGAGGCACCTGACACTGAGAAAAGAGGAGAAACCAGCAAAGTTGAACTAGAAGGAGCTGCCAGTGAGGCAGGAAGAACACCCAGAAAAGATGGCATCCTGAACACCAAGAAAGAGAAGTTACCAAGGAGGAAGCAGTAATGACCTATGTTACATGGTGCTGACAGGTCAAGTTAAGGAAAGGCTGATAAGAATCAGTGGATTCAGTACATGGAGGGTTTTGGTGACTAGGATGCAGGCAGCTTAGGTGGAGGTGGGAGTTAGGGTCAGGGAAGCTGACTGGAATAGGTTTAGAGAGGATGAAGAATCTAAGAGTGAAAGGGGAATCAATAATTGGAACAGTAGCTGGTGGTTTTTAACTCGGAGTCAGGGGTAGTATTCTATCTTCATTTCTATTTTAGATAGAAACTACCACATACTTGTACGCTGATAGTGATCATGATCAAAAGAGAGTGAAAACTGTGAAGTAGCAGAGCCCTTGCAGAATCTCTGGAGCAATATCCTTTATCCTTGAGTAGGTGAAGTGGATAGGGGCTGGTGACCGAGTCAGCATATATAGGATCATTTAAGGTATCACTGTATTCTCTGTGATAGAATGATCACTTAGGTTAATTTCAAATACAGACAGTGCAACATTGTCAGAAATGAGAACTGGATTCATCATATGAATTTGTTGTTAATATCTGATTATTAACTTTAAAATGTAGGTATACATTTCAGACGTGACATGAAGTAAAACATTAAAATTTTATTGATAAGTTTAAGCAAAATAAAATAATGATTAATGATTATTATGAAAACTATTACCATAATGTACAGAAGTAATTTTTTTGCATGTTCATAATTTTTTATTCAGATATAATTGACATATAACATTATATTCATTTTAGATGTATAAGATAATGCTTAAATGTATGTATATATTGCAAAACAATCACCACAGTAAGTCTAGTTAATATCTATCACCACGTACAGTTACAAATTTGTTTTTATTGTGATGAGAACATTTAAGATTTACTATCTTAGCAACATTCAAATATACAATACAGTATTATTAGCTATAGTCAACATGCTGTACATTATATCCCCATGACATATTTATTTTATAACTGGAAGTTTGTACCTTTGACCTCCTTCACCCATTTCACCCACCACCCATTCCCTGCCTCTGGCAACTACCAATCTGTTCTCTGTAGCTGAGTTCAGTATTTGTTTGTTTTTTAGATTTCACATATAAGTGAGATCATACAGTATTTGTCTTTTTGCCTGACTTATTTCACTTAGCATAATGCCCTCAAGGTCCATCCATGTTGTTGCAAGTGGCTTAATAATATTCTGGGATATGTGTGTCCATAATGTACAGAAGTAATTATTAAGAACTTTCAAATTCTTAAGCACCTGGAGAAATACATTAATAGCCAGTAAGAATATTAAGAGAGTACATTAGCTTTATAAGTTCTAAGAAAGAATATGATATCTTCTCTGAGCCAACAAATGTATGTAAATAGATGATCTTTAAAAAATAAAGAAGATAGGGGTGCCTGGGTGGCTCATTCAGTTAAGCATCCGACTCTTGGTTTCAGCTCAGGTCATGATCTCAGGGTTATGAGATTGAGCCCCGCGTTGGGCTCAGCGATCAGCAGGGAGTCTGCTTAACATTCCCTCTCTTCCTCTTCCTTTTCCCTCCCCCTACATGCACTCTCTCTCTCCTCTCTCTCTCTAAAATAAATAAATAAACCTTAAAAAAAATAAAGAAGATAGACATATATTTATATAGCATAAAAATTAAAAATATACATAATAATTAAGAGCTATCAATATTGTTATATCACGGGGTGCCTGGGTGGCTCAGTTGGTTGAGCGACTGCCTTCGGCTCAGGTCATGATCCTGGAGTCCCGGGATCGAGTCCCGCATCGGGCTCCCTGCTCAGCGGGGGGTCTGCTTCTCCCTCTGACCCTCCCCCCTCTCCTGCTCTCTCTCTCTCATTCTCTCTCTCAAATAAATAAATAAAATCTTTAAAAAAAAATATTGTTATATCACAATTTTATCACTTTAGAACTGTTTGATGTCTACCATTCATAACATTAAACAGCATACTTTTTGTAAGCTGAATTTAATTGTATCACATAGTTTCATTGCAGCTGTGAGTCTTGGAAAAAGGTCTTCTTTGGGAATTCTTGCCACCTTGAAATTTCATGAGGAGGAAAGGTTACAACATGATATACAGCTACATCTATGATAAATCATGTTCAATCCAGATAGAACAAAGAATGAACAACATGTGAAAAAAGGATGAAAGCATTAAACAAAAATTAGGCACACTTTGTTCTCACTACCAAACTTCAAAAAGACAGACTTATAATATTTTAAGAAGACAATTTCTTATAGATTTGAGTCTAGTGAGGCTAAAAATAAAGTCTCAAAATAATTGCTCTATTTTGCTATTTTCAGTCATTTCCAACTGCCAAAAGATTTTTTTAAATCTGCCCAACTTATGGTTCCCAGGTGTGAAGTTCCTTCTACAATACATGTCACTGAAAACCTTTTTCCCAAATTATATTTTACTATGCACCAGTTAGTGATATGAAATATCCATATTTTGTATATCAGATATCTGGACATATAGGAACAAACAGAAATTTTCTTAAAGCTTGACAGCATAATTAATGATGAATTTAGCTATGCTTCTCCTTTACTTTGTTACCATGATTAAGAAATAAGTCTAGCACAGCAAACTAAGAAATATTTATAAAATGAAAAATTAGGAAATACAGGTGCTATGTATTTGTCATTGGCAAAGGACAAACATGGCTAAAGCCATAAATGATTTAGGAATTACAAATGTGTAGCTTCATTTATGACCTTCAGCTCCATATTTAGAAAGTAATTTCACCATAGTATAAAGTAAGCATTTGTCAACCAAAAACAAATTCTTTGACACCCAAGATATTTTGAAACTCTCTTGTCCTTTTACTTTATGCAAGATGTTCAGAAAGATTGAGTAGCAGCTAATGCATGTTTAAAAAAAAAATTAAGCTTTAGCAAAAGAAAGCCTTAATACTATACTTTACAGAAAATAATAGCAACATAGGAGGCCATACAAACAGCAAATGATTTATTTTCTTGAACCTGCTGAAGAAGAAACACATTGATATGCTTTGAGAGGAAAATTTATCCTAACATAACACTTGCTGAGGAATACTAATACCCTGTGAAAATGAAAGCTGAAATGCAGATGAAATTTCAGAGATTATTTTTGTTATCTCAAAGTATAGTTACATTACTCCATTGCTACATTTTTACATTCAGTATTTAAAAGGATACATATTTAGGGGAATGCAAATCAAAGGGACAATGAGACAGCGTTTCACACCCACTAGGATGGCTATAGTAGTAAAAAAAAAAAAAAGATTAAAGCAAGTGTTAGTGAGGATGTGGACAAATTAGAACCCTCATTCATTGTTGGTGGGAACATAAAGTGGTGCAGCAACTTAGGAAAACAGTTTGGTGTTTCCCCAAAAAATTAAGCATAGAGTTACCATATGTCCCATCAATTCCACTCCTAAGTATATACCCAAGAGAACTGAAAAGATACGTTCACACATAAACTTGAGTGTGAATGTTCATAGTAGCATTATTCACAATAGCCAAAAAGTAGAAAGAACTCAAATGTCCACTCATTGATGAATGGATATTCACAATATCCATACCAAATGTGGTATCCAGATAACAGATTTTAATTCATCCCTAAAAAGGAATGAAGTACTGATGTATGCTTCATGAATGAATCTTACAGACATTATGCAAAGTGAAAGAAGCCAGTCACAAAGGGCCACATATTGTATGATTCCATCTACATGAAATGTCCAGAATAGGTGAATACATAGAGATGAAAAGTAGATTAATGTTGCCAGGAGCTGGGGAGGGGTGCAGGGGAGTGACTGTTAATGGGTACAGGATTTCTTTTCAGAGTGATGAAAATGTTCTGGATTTAGAAGATGGTTACAACAACTTTATGAATATACTACACTAAAAACTACTGAATTGTAAATTTTAAAAGGGTAGATTTTCTCATATATGAACCATATCTCAATTTCAAAAACTTTTCTCAAATGTAAAGTACTTCTATTTGTCTTTTTCTATATATAGAACAAGAAATATTTGCTTTATATATTGAGGCTAAATGTTTAGGAACATACAACTCTAGAATTATATCTTTTCATGAGTTGAATCTTTTATCACTATCAGTAATTCTCTATATCTAGTAACACCTATTATCATTCAGTCTACTTGCCTGATATTAATATGGTCACTCCAGCTTTTTTTATAAGAATTTGCATGGTATGTATATATTTATATTTTTAATTGAGGTATAATTGACATATTTTATATTAGTTTCAGGTGGACAACACAGTGATTCAACAATTATATACATTACAAAATGCTCACTACAATAAGTGTAGCTACCATCCATCACCATACAAAGTTATTGCAATATTATTGACTATATTCCCTATGCTGTAATTTCATCCCTATGATTTATTTTGTAACTGGAAGTTTGTACCTCTTTTTTTTAAAAGATTTTATTTATTCATTTGAGACACAGAGATACAGAGAGAGAGAGAGAGAATGAGCAGGGGGAGAGGCAGAGGGAGAGGGAGAAGCAGGCTCCCCGCTGAGCCAGGAGCCCAATGTGGGGCTCGATCTGATCATGACCTGAGCCGAAGGCAGATGCTTAACCATCTGAGCCACCTAGGAGCCCCAAGTTTGTACCTCTTAATCCCCTTTATCTATCTCACCCCATACCCTCATCCCCTCTGGCAACCATCAGTTTGTTCTCTGTATTTATGAGTCTGTTTCTGTTTGTGCATTTGTTTTTTTAGATTCCACATATAAGTGAAAAATCACAGTATTAGTCTTTCTTTGACTTATTTCACTTAGCATAATACCCTCTAGGTCTATCCATGTTGTCATGAATGGCAAGATTTCAATCTTTTTATGGCTGAGTAATACTTGAATATAGAGATACTTTTTCTATGTGTGATATATATATATATCAGAACTTCTTTATCCATTCATTTATCCATGGATATTTGAACTGCTTCTATATCCTGGCTATCGTAAGTAATGCTGCAATAAACACAAAGGTGCACATATTTTTTTTAATTAGTGTTTTTGTTTTTTTCAGGTAAATACCAAGTAGTGAAATTACTGGATCATATGGTATTTCTATTTTACATTTTTTAAGAAACCTCCATACTGATTCCCATAGTGGCTGCAAGAAATTTACCTTCCCACCAACAATGCATAAATGTTCCCTTTTATCCACATCCTCGCTGACACTTGTTATTTCTTATTTTTTTGATACTAACCATTCTGACTGGTGTAAAGTGATATCTCATTGTGGTTTTGATTTGCATTTCCCTTGTGATTAGTGACATTGAGCATCTTTTCGTGTGTCTGTTGACCATATCTGTATGTCTTCTTTGGAAAAACGTTTATTCATGGTCCTCTGCCCATTTTTAAATCAGATCATTTGGTTTTTTGGTGTTAAGTTGTAGGAGTTATTTATATATCTTGGAAATTAACTCCTTTATCAGCTGTATCATTTGCAAATACTTTCTCCCATTCAGTAGGTTGCCTTTCCACTTTTTGGTGGTTTCCTCCATTGTGCAAAAGTTTTTAGTTTGGTATAGTTCCAGTTGTTTATGTTTGCTTTTATTTCCCCCACCTAGGGAGACATATCTAGAAAAATATTGCTAAGGCTGATTTCCAAGAGTTTACAACCTATGTTTTCTTTTAGGAGTTTTATGATTTCAGGTCTGACATTTAGGTTGTTAATCCATTTCAAGTTTACTTATATATATATATAAGAAAGTGGTCCAGTTTCATTCTTTTGCTTGTAGTTGTCCAATGTTTCCAACACCATTTATTAGAGAGACTGTTTTTTCCCCATTGTATATTCTTGTTACCTTTGTTGTAAACTAATTGACCATATAGGCATGAGTTTACCTCTGGGCCCTCTATTTTGTACTATTGATCGATATGTCTATTTTTGTACCAGTTCCATACTGGATTACTATAGCTTTGTAATATAGTTTGAAATCTTGGATTGTGATATCTCTTTGTTCTTCTTTCTCAAGATTGCTTCAGCTAGTTGGGGTCTTTTGTGGTTCAACACAAATTTTAGGATTCCTTGTTCTAGTTCTGTGAAAAACACTATTGGTATTTTGATAAGGATTACATTGAATTTGTAGGTTGCTTTGGGTAATATGGATATCTGACAATATTAATTCTTCCAATTCATGAGTATGGTATATTTTTCCATTTATTTGTGTTGTCTTTAATTTCTTTCATCAATGTCTTATAGTTTTCGAAGTATAGGGTTTTCACTTCCTTAGTTAAGTTTATTCTTGGTATTTTATTCTTTTTGATGTAGTTGAAAATGGGATCATTTTAATTTTTCTTTCTGCTAATTCATGCATGGTATTTTTTTTAAAAGATTTTATTATTTATTTGCCAGAGAGCGAGAGTAAGAGCAAGTAAGAGAGACAGAGAGTGCACAAGCAGGGGGTTGGACAGGCAGAGGGAGAAGCAGACTCCCTGCTGAGCAGGGAGCCTGATGGGGGACTCGATCCCAAAATCCTGGGATCATGACCTGAGCTGAAGGCAGACGCTTAACTGACTGAGCCACCCAGGTGTCCTGCATGGTATGTTTTTTATCTTAACTTTCTATCATGTTGGGTACTATGTTGAAGGTGTATCTCTTGTAAAACTTATGTATTTCATTTTTTATTGTGTCTGACAACTTCTAACTTTTAATCTGAGGGTTTAGTACATTTACAAAATTTACTGTGGTTTCTAATATATATATATATATATTTTTTTTTTTTTTTTTAATGAGAGAGAGCACATGAGAGGGGGGAGGGTCAGAGGGAGAAGCAGACTCCCCGCCGAGCAGGGAGCCCGATGCGGGGCTCGATCCCGGGACTCCAGGATCATGACCCGAGCCGAAGGCAGTCGCTTAACCAACTGAGCCACCCAGGTGCCCCTATTTTTATTTATTTCTATTATCTTAATATGTGTTTTCTACTTGTACTTATTTTTTTACTTTATTGTCTACTCCTTTTTACCTTTTATTGGTTAAGTTTTTTAGTTGCTTTTTTTTTTCCTCATTCTATTTGTCCCCTTCAGGTTTTTTGGGGTTCTTCTAACTTTCAAAAAGTTAGAAGCATTATATACATTAAACAGTTAAGCTAAATTTATTAACATACATATTCAACAAAGTCTAAAGTTAATATCTGAGAATTATAGAAAGCTTAGATCCCCCCCCTTTTTTTTGCTATCACAGCCCTTTCTATAGATATTTTCTCCCAGTCTTAGAATTTTATACAGATTTTGCCCTCAAATTAGACATTAATATATTTTTTTATTGAATTAATGTTTGTTCACATGTATTTGCATATTCGTCGACATCCTTCCTTTGTTTCGCATTTTTTCTTGAATCTCAGACCTTACTAATGGGGTCATTTTCTTTCTGCTGACATATGTTCTTTAGGATATCTTTTCTCCACTGAAGTTTACTGAGAGACTTAAGCTGTAATGCCCTAAGGCATCCATGGTCTGTAATGAAATAACTTTCCTAGTATGCATCTATAATATTACAATAAGAAACTAATCACTGTAAATATTTTCTGTAAGGTGTTATCTTACAGAATCTCAGTTAAGAAAGGCTGCCTCAGAATTCCCTTTAGCACATGGATCTTTTGATGATATAAAATCTTTTGGCCCTTGTTTGTCTGTAAGGTCTATATTTTGTGTTCTTTTGCTTTGTTTTTCATGAAGGACAGTGTTGCTGGGTAAAGAGTTCTAAGCTGTGAGCCCTTTTCTCTAAGCACACTGAAAACAACATTACATCTTCTGGATAGTATTGTTGCATTCATAAAAAAATGACACATGTATGGAGCTGAGGTATAATAACAAGAAGAGATATAAATCAGAGAGACATGTATTCAGACATCTCTTTGAACCTTGGTTTCTCCATCTACAAAGTGGAAAAGCTGCATTGTTGCTAAGATTAAAAATAACATATATATTACCTGAAATATAATACATACATATGATCTTCAGGATTATTATTTCTGTTTTTCTCCCTTGATCTATAGTTTATCCCTAGATTTTATGGGTTTGAGTTATAGCCCCAGAGAATAAAGTTTTATGTAGAAATTGTGTGGGTGCATGATAAAATTCTCCTTCAGTGAGCCAAACATTCAGACTAGTGGGAGAGAAGATCATCTGACTCCTTAGTCCTCATCCCAAGCAGGAAGTTTCCTTCTTCCCTTTCAACATCAGATTATTTGCTAAATTTGTTGAAGCTTCTAGGCACCATATCTAACTAGGTGATAAGATCTTGTTATAGTGCAATGGTTCAAATTTAGGTCATGTGATATAATTTGATTATAAAAATGTGATTCATTTCCAATGGTGTCATTTGAGGAAGTTCATTTGACTAATATTTGTCCACTATCAGTAAGAGCCTTGACTATATCCAGATAGTTGAGGAATAGTAAGACACAGAGTACTCCATGCCAGGCTTTGCTCTCATACCTGTCAGAAACAAGCAACCAAATTGCTATACCTTCTCTGATTCATATGACCCATAAAGGCACCTTGGAGACACGCAGACTGTAGGTAAATGTCTGAAGACATTGTTCATGGCACCTTGTATTCCCTCCCTTTTACACACACACACACACACACACACACATACACACACACTAGGAATTTGCCAATCAGCATATACGGTACTTTCTCTGGCATAGAGAGAGCAGTAATCCTTACTCTCTCTTAAGCCAGAGACTCTTTTCTCCCTTCCAACTGAATATGAAGAGTCAGAAATAAAATTTGTTATTATTTTATTCATATCTGCCTAAAGGCACATTTGATTAGAGAATGAGAATATGCTAAGGATTAGGCATTTAGGTAAATCAGTCATTAAATATTTTGAAGACTTTTTAAAGCCTAAAAATAGGCATCATGTGGATATACTATAATATTCATAACAATTTCCTTTTTTATTGTTTAGGTTATTTTTACATTTTTGCTATTGTAGGCAACACTGATATTCTCAACATAAATCTTCCTACTAAAAAAAATGCTTGTAGATGAACTCTAACAATCCTAGAAATGTATTATAACACAGTCTTACAGCATGGGTTCATTTGTAGTTTGTATGTATGAACCACTCTTCCTTTTCTCAAACAGGATGATCTAGGGAGAAAAGAAAGTTTGACAGTAAGAAAGTGTAAGCCTATTCAGTATAGGATGAGAACGACACTGAATTGAATTATGGGGATGAAGGCAGATCTCAACGTTTATGAAACATAAAAGCAGGGGTAGGAATGACTCACCTCATTGTCTTCTGGATGGAGCCAAGCACCAGGAAGGTAAAGTGTTTCCTGAGGTCCAATAATTGAATATCGCCCAAGGTTACATCCATTGATGAATGCAAATCCAGAATTCCAGGTCTGGAAGGAATGGAGTCTTAAGACATAGGAACAGATTCACACTGGCAAGGTAAAACCTAAGGCACTTTTGGGAGTGAGAGCAAGACTCAATGCTTTGTGGCACTGAAACTGGCAGTGAGTTTAGAATGGGATATTCTAGAAACTCTACTAAGCTGTAGCTGGTGTAGGGATGACAGAAAAACATGAACCAAACCTTTAATGCTAATGCTACTGTTGTTCCTGACCCATGATATATAATGCTATGGTTTTTTAAAAACAGTTGTTCTGTTTCCAGAGATAAGTATTAGGTAATAAAGATGAATGCTAATTCTAAGAACCATTATAAAAGCTATACATTTTTAAAAATCTGCTTGCACTACAATGATGAGTGACAGGACCAAGATCTAGGCAAAGAAAACTGAGAGACAAGAAGACATTGAGAAAGTTTTTCCAATAGAGGCATCTGCTTATTTAGGAAGAGATGGCTGAGAAGCTGAGCAGAACATTTTATAGCCTCACAAGCTTAGGGAACAAAAACTGAATACCAAGGAACCTTATTAAATAATTTACATTGTGGGTTGTGATCCTGAGGGCCTATACCCAAGGAGAAGAGTCAACTAGAAATAGTCTGGCCATTGTATAGAAGCCTTGATTCAAATCATTTCCATCCTCATAATTGTAGTAAGGTGATTACTAGTGCACTTAATCAACTCCAGAGATGGATGTAAATTCTCTGACATCATCTTAGGCTTTAAGTTATTTCTAGCATTTTTCATATATAATTTTTGGAACTCAAAAAAATCAAGCAGATGGGGGTGGGGAATACAATATAATAAAAAAAAATACAAGGAACAACAGACAATAAAAAAGATGCACAGGTGATGCAGATAATGGATTTATAAGTCTCAGGCTTTAAAAGAATTGCCTATTAAATTAGTATGCTCATAGGGATCAAAGACAAGAGCTAAAATTTTGACAGAGAAATGGAAACTATAAAAAAGTCTAAAGTTAGAGAATGAAAATCCTAAAATTAAAAAATGTAATAATTAAAATTAATAATTTAAGAGATGTTTTGAATAGCAGACTAGATACAACTAAATAGAGAGTATAGCTAAATATAGAATTAATAAAGTGAATAATAGGAAAGAAAGTTTTCAAAATTAAGCTCAGAGAAAAGAAGAATGAGAAACAGACAAGACAGGAAGAGACAAAAGGAGATATAACAAAATGGTTCTAACATAAAATTGGAGCCTCTGAAATGCTCCAGTTAAAAAACAAAGATTGCTGGACATTAAATAAAGCAGTTATATGATATTTATAAGAAAACTTTCTGAAATATAAAGGAATTGTAAAAATAAAAGAATAACAGAAAAAGATAAAATAGATAAACCTTAAGCAAAAGGAAGTTACTATAGCTCTATTAATATCAGAAAAATTTGACATTAAGGCAAGAAGCACTATTAGAGATAAAGAGGAACCATCTCCTGATAATAAAATTCTTAATCTACTCTGAGTGATAATGATATATAGAAAAGCTAAAGTAATAGATTCAGAATATATAAGCAAAATTGATGAAATAACAGGAGAAATAAAATTTAAAACCATAATGGAAAATTTTCAAACAATGTTTCAATAGCTAATAGATAAAGCAAACAGGATTCACTAAAGACATAAAACATTTAAAATAAGGTAATTAACAAAGTTGAACTCATTGACATATATAGAACATTGATCTAATACATGCAGAATATACCTATTCTTTCAAGTATACATAATAATCTTTATAACTTTGATCCTATATTGGACTAAACAAGCGTTATATTTTAAAGCTCTCAGACCACAGTGCAGTCAAACAAGAAATTGATAACAAAAAAAATTACTATAAAGTATTTGGAAAATAAGAAACATGTACACTTCTAAATAACACAGAGGCCAAAGCAAAAATCATGAGGAAATTCGTAACATATTTGAATTGATTGGTGATGAAAATAAAACATATAAAAACATGGAGTATATACCCAGAATAGGCAATTCCATAGACACAGGAAGAAAATTATTGTTTGTCAGGGGCTGAGGGGAAGGGAAGATGGGAAGTAAGTGCTTAATGGGTACAGGGTTTCCTGTTAGAGTTATAAAACTGTTTTGGAACTAGATATAAGGAAGAGTTGCATTCATTGTAAATGTACCAAATACCTCTGGATTGTTCACTTTAAAATGATTAATTTTATGTTAATGTAAATTTCACCTCAATAAATGTTTTAAACTTATGGGATACAACCAAATTCATACTTAAATGAAAAATCACCTAAATTCATATGTTAAAAAGAATAAAGACTAAAAGTCAGTTATCTAAGCACCCATCTCAAGAAATTACAAAAAGAAAGAAGATAACTCCTAAGATAAAAAGTAGAATAAACAAAATACACCTTCAGAGTGGCTAGTATCAAATAAACAAACAAACAAGATATAGCAAGTGTTGGCAAGGATGTGGAGAAAATGGAACCCTCATGCGCTGTTGGTGGGAATGCAAACTGGCACAGCTACTGTGGAAAACAGTATGGAGGTTCCTCAAAAATTTAAAATAGGATTACCATATGATCCAATAATTCCACTACTGTGTATATACCCAAAGAAAACAAAAACATTAATTCAAAAAGATATATGTACCTCTGAAACAAATAATACATTATATGTTAAAAAATAAAAAAAAGAAAAAGATAGCAGGAAGGGAAAAATGAAGGGGGGAATCAGAGGGGGAGACGAACCATGAGAGACTATGGACTCTGAGAAACAAACTGAGGGTTCTAGAGGGG
>NC_138379.1:69271649-69287244 GCF_054177405.1 Leptonychotes weddellii
AACCTTGGTCTCTGTCCCAGCCTGTTTTGTTCCCAGGGATGACCACAAGAGCAGCTGAGTCAGGAGCTCTGACATCCATGGTCACAGTCTCAAGGGGAAAACCCCAAGGCTGACTTTTATGAGGAAGCACTTGAGGGAGGCTCTAAATCCAAGAGAAAGAGAGAAGGTTTTGAAGCACTTGGTGCTTGAAGGAAAGAGGCCAAGGCTGTGGGGATCACAGATAAACTTCATAAAACTTGGGTCCTACCTGGACACTCAAAGGAAGCAAGAAAGCCTGTCATGGCTTCAGGGAAGGGGGGTGGAATCTAATTTGCAAACTGCATTTACTAAGGGCTGAGGAGCAGACAGATGACCAGAGGGCAAGAGGACCCCAGCTATGTGTCTTACATATTCACTAAGCCATGTCCAGGCCTGGCGGGGTAGTCAAGTAGTAAATTTTGAAAGTCAAGAAAAAACAATGCTAGCTGAATGAGACTGATTTGAGGGGGTCTAACGTGATGCCCCTGAGAAAAGTTAGAGGGGGGAGTCCCTCACAGAGCCTGTCCAGCCCCGGAGGCCAGAGCTCTGTGGGAGGAGCCAGGATGTCCGGGGAGCCCAGCACTGCCCTCCTCCCCCTCTTGTCACCTGCTCACTCTTCCTTGCCCAGGAGGCAGCTCTTCCCCGCTGCCTTCTGGGTCGTCCCTCCCAGGGGTCTCTGTGTGGACACAGCTAACATGCGACCCCGCATTTTGCTTAGCAACCTGGGGAGGAGGTCCAGTTTACACTCGAAACTCATCAGCTTCTTCACTGTGGGAAATCAGGGACGGGAAGGGTCCTGACCCATCAGAAAGGCAACCAGGCAAGACTGCAGTTGTTCCCTGGCCTGAGACATCCCCCCCCCTCCATGGAGGAGCAAAGGCAACAGAAGAAAGAATGTTAACACTACAGGTCAGAAAGCTGCAGGATGAGAGCCGTCGTCATTAAGTTCATGAAGCATTATTTACTATGGATGTAAATTTACCAGCCCCCAGATTTAAGGAGAATTATGGGTCATAGAAATAGCAAGAGAAAGATATAGTCTTTCCACATCATGTTTTATCTCCTAATAAAGTTATCTGAGTACATCTTGACAACACTGCACATTCACAGAGACACTGAACTTGATCTCACATAGTGATGAGACCCATAGCACCTACCACAGGGTCACCCATGCAGCAGGGCCTTGAAAATGCATGCCGGTAAAAATGACAGAGTGAGGAAGGAAGCATGTAAATATGAGGACACACCAAGTGTCTCTTACCTTTTGAACATAAGGCATGTAATCTTTATCTTTGGCAAATGAACCATATTCATTCTCCACCTGCACTGCAATGATGGGGCCTCCCCTGTGGTACTGAGAAACAAGCAAATCAAGGGGAAATGTGAAGCTACGGGTGGGAAAAGCCTGGAGTCTCTGAGTTTGCTGCTAAGATCACACACCTGGTGCGGTAAGCTTTGATCCAAGTAGTTACCTCATGTTCCTTTGGTGCTCCCTCTCTTCCCCCAGGTCCTGGAGTCAATCACCTCCAGGCACTTCAGCTGTTGCACAGAGTCCCGCCTTCCCTAGACTTTGGAGATAAGCAGCTCCCACAGTTTTCCCTCTATTTCTCATACTAAGTATCTGCTTAAATATGAATCTCAAACCTAAAAACTCCCGTGCTTCATTGCCCACCCTATCCACTTTCCCCAGCAAATGAAAGAGGTGTTCCTTCCCCCTCCTGCCTTAGGATAATGCCACCACTCGTGCGTGGAGTCTCCCTGCTTCCTACTCTCTGCCCTGTTCCCTCTACCTTCTGTACTTTCAACCTCTCCTTCCAAATCAACTGACCTCCAGCATCATGGAAACGTATTCGGAACCCTCACATTGGAGAGGGAGAGCACCCAGGACTGTTACCCCACCCACAGTTCTCTTGCTCTCCCCTTTTTAAGAGCCCTGTTTCTTAAAAGAGTTACCGGTTGTCTACACTCAATTTTCTCTGCTTTCTCACTTTGTTTTGTTTGGTTTGGTTTTTTTGCTTTGCTTTCTCACTTCGACTCCACCCCTCAAACCACCACAGTAATTCTTCCAATGCCATCGTGCCACCTGTCACCAACAGTAACCTAGTTGAAATTATACTGACATTATAAGTTTCACTGTTTAACTTAATCTTTCAATGTCCTTCCACACTCAAGTGCAGAAGCCTCTCCATACTGAAGGCAGAGTGAGCTCTTAACAGCCTGACCACTCCACCCCCCACATGGTTCCTATTGCCTACAGAGTAAATGCCAATTTTAGAGAGAGGTATTCCGTTTTGGACAATGGGACAGAAGAGAATGAGCATGCCCCTGTGTTGGAACAGAAGAGAGTGAGCATGTGTGGTGGGTTTTCCTCTACAGCCTCATCTTTTGCCTCTTTCCCACCTTACTTTCTACTTCCAGCTCTTCAAACTCCTCCTTCTGTCTCTTGCTCTCTGATCCTTACCCATTGGATCCTCCTGACCATTGCTAATGCCTGCCCATGCCTCAGGTCACTGTTCAAGTTACTTTTTCTGGAAAGCCATGCCCTGAGCCTCCCTTCCTCCCTTGTTGCTACCCTATGAGGGCTGTCCTGCACTTCTTCCACTGCAGCAACTATCCCTCATGTTGTAAGTGGTCATTTGTCTCCATGGGGCAGGAACCATGTCTGTCCTTCTCACCATTGGAAGCTTAGCTCCTACACAGCATCTGGCACATAGCAGGTGCTCAGTAATTACCCGTTAAGTGAACATAAGTATTCCACACTGATGAATTAAGAAAAATTGTTTGTATTATTGAACCATATCTTCTCCCCAACCTGGAGGGTGAGATTTCTAAAAACTGCGTCATAAATTCACGGTTGACCTTACAAAACAAACAGGGTTAGAAGGGTGAAAGTCCCAAGTGAAATAGTAAAGACACTCTAAAAATTACTTAAATGTAATAATTAAAACAAGATAACCAAATAGAAAACTTTAAAATACTAACAATTTAGTAATGATAAGCCCTATAAATTTCATTTGCACTTAAAATTCCTTGCTTTTGAAAAGTTTCCTGGGATTTCCTACCTCATGATTTCAGTGGGGTGTTTGTAAATTCGCGTTGCTTGCTGCATCTGTACTAATGGTATGTGGCATTTCTACTTGTGCCTGAACTTCCAGCCAAACATCCAAAGTCTTTCTAGCTTTAAGGC
Organism: Leptonychotes weddellii; assembly: GCF_054177405.1. Taxonomy (NCBI): domain Eukaryota; kingdom Metazoa; phylum Chordata; class Mammalia; order Carnivora; family Phocidae; genus Leptonychotes; species Leptonychotes weddellii. The sequence goes on from NC_138379.1 coordinate 69,274,855, forward strand.
TCAGAGATTTTTGCTCCTGCATCTGGTCCCACCTATTTGGCAGAAATGCAGCCAGAAACATATGGATTTTAGCCCTTCTAATGAAAGATGTACCTCAATTCCGCCTAAGAGACCCAGAGTTTAATCCTAACGACGATGTCTTCTTCGCCGCAGCATTGCTCATCTCTCCTAAAGCTGTACTGCAGAGACATTATTCCTAATCTGTCTTTCCCTTTATTTCCATTCCTAATCCACAGTTTCTTTTCTTTAAAATTATTCTAAGAGTAACTCATAATTCACAATTGAGAATTAGTTACAAAGGGCTAGATCTGCATCATATTTCCCCCCCCAAAAAAGAGTCTAAGATAATAAGCTATTGGTCTACTACCTAATAATTGGTTTTTATCCCCTCTCAAGTTTTATCAAGATATATGCTCTCAAAATAAGATTTATTTTTATTTAAATAATAGCCATGTGCCTCCTCTTCTTTGGAAGAGAGTTGTATTTTAAAAATCAAACATAATGACCAAACAATTGCTGCCTTGTAGACTGCAGGGTATATGTTCTTTTTTATCACAGACTGGTCTGTGTGCTGTGGGTACCTTGCATAAGATCTGGAGACTCCATGAAGAAAGGAAAATGCATGGTGTCTGTGCTCTGTGCATTCATGAAACTAAAACAAACTGGAATGTAAATAGCAATAACAAATATACTCACACAAGTACAAAATGACATATAAGCCAAGTTATGCATTATAGCATAAACTTGAAAAATCAAATGTCCATGATGAGGTACTAGTTAAATGAATCACGATATATCCAAATTGTGGGATACTATGCAGATATTAAAAAGAATGGGTTTCAAAAATATATTTTTAAGTGAAAAAAAGTTCAGTGGGAATTGTGTATTTTTTATTAAAAAGTATGCATAAATACACATACACATGTGTAAGCGTATGTATAAATAACTTGCTTCTATATGTGTAGGAGATCTCTGGAAAGACACACAAAAATCTGGCAAAATTGATTATCTTCTGAAAAGGAAATTGAATGGCTTTGGCTCAGGGTAAGAGGGGAGAATTATTTCACCATTAACTCTTTTGAGTTTTATCACCAAGGACCTGTATTAACTATTTAAAACAACAAAGATAATTTAAGAGTAAAAATAAGCAGTATGAAGGTCAGTGAGCTTAATGAATATCGAGTACATTCAGAACAATGACAACCACAAATGAACACCCTTTGTCAGTCCCTTGTACGATGTGTGTCTTTCTAGAAACCTTGGGGTAAAGGCTCTACTTAAGATGGGGGTCTAGAATTGAAAATTGCAAGAATGTCAGCTTTAATTCTCATAAAGACTGGGCATGGCCTATTCTGTGAACAAGCCAGAAAAACAATTTCCTAAAGCAAAGATAAGAAGGAAGGAACAGGAGGGGTGCCTGGGTGGCTCAGTCGGTTAAGCATCTGCCTTTGGCGCAGGTCGTGATCCCAGTGTCCTGGGATCGAGTCCCACATCGGGCTCCCTGCTCAGTGGGGAGCCTGCTTCTCCCTCTCCCTCTGCCCCTTCCCCTGCTTGTGCTCTCTCTTTCTCTCTCTCAAATAAATAAATAAAATCTTAAAAAAAAATAAAAGAAGAACAGGAAATTTGCTTTACCTGGAGAGGAACAACTCTGGAAATCAGGTGGTCAAAATACTTATCAACTGCTTCAACAAAGCCCTTGTAGGTTGTTCTCAATATCATCTTGGGGTCTTGCAGCAACCAGCTGGGGGCCAAAGGAGACAAGCTCAGTGTCTGAGGTGGGAGGGTAGAGGTGAGGGTAAGTGGGGGTGGGGCTTTGGCAGTTTTACATCCTTTGAGCTCATGTCCATGGTCCTGGAGCACTCAGGGGTCCTGAAGGGATGGGTCCATGTCAGGTTTTTGGACCATTCTCAGAAATTTAGAAGAAAAGAAACCAACTCCATCGACATGGCACTTTACAACTTACTATCAAGACTTGTACTCCCACATCTTAATGAGAGGTAGTTTAACCTTTCGTTGAATACTCTCCTCTCTTCTTGTTCAGTTCATTAAAAACATTTTTCTTGAGCACAGTGTAAACACCTTAGGCAGAGGTTGCATTTCCTCTAAGAGCTGAGACTTCCAGCACAGAGTAAGAGCTTATAAGCCAGTAAGCACACCTCCAGATCACCTGTAAAGTACTGGGCAGGGATCCAGCTAACCTGCCCCATTAACTGCTTCTCCTCTAAGGCACCCTCTTCTTCAAGGTCAGGTATTTTCTGCTCCTGAGCTGGGATGGGAGAACAAGCTCATCTTGGAGAAAAGTAATTCTTTTACCTGACAAAGGAAAGTAAAAGTGCTCACCTGGAGCAGAGCCATGGACTAAATGGGCAGTCCTGTCAGCTTGTGACAGTAACAGAAGAGCATTCTTGAATTCTCACCCTGAACGTTAGTTGTTTGCATTGAGGGCAAGCATCACAGATGAGAGAACAGGCAAAGGAAAATGAGAGGGAAAGGAGGGGGACTGAAGGTTCTTAGTACAGAGAATTTGGTCTTCCACTGACAAACTAAGAGAAAAATCAGACATGGTTAGAACAAACCCATTCTTCAGTGTCTAAGGCTTCCCCCTATTCTTCCCACCACAGGCCAGAGTTGGGCATAGCTCCCTCCAGTGTGGAAAAAAGACTATGATCATCCTGATGCTTCCTCTCCCCCTGCACACTCTTGGCCACACACCCAGAGCACCAGCACGATGTGTCGGCTATAAAATGGGGATTACAAGAGCACCTACACCTCACCATACTACTGCAACCCCTGCCTGAGACAATGTATATAAAGCAAATAACAGTGCAAGACACAGAGGATGTGCTCAATTGTTATTAGACTGAAGTTTTATGTTTAGTAAACCCAACAGATAAACTTTACTACAACCACAACTCTGGACTCACAGCCCCACTCACCTGGGCAAGCCCCCGAGGTCAATCTCACTGCAGATGTAGGGGCCTGGACGCAGAATCACCCACAACCCGATCTCCGCAGCCATCAGCACAAAGGCCCTAGGGAGGTCAGTGTAAGCCGCTCTCAAGACACAGAGGGGACGGTGGGGACAAGCCCAGCATCACAAGGTGGTGGAGCTGCCCAGCTCCTCTCCTCCCTCCCTTCACAGGCCCTGGGAGCTGGGTTCGCACTTGCTCCCAGCCCAGGACCTTCTGCACAGCCCCACTGGGGGCATAAGGAGGAAGGGCATCAAACAGGGTACCAGGGGGTCCCAACAGTGAACCTGACCCCAACAGCCTTGCTACCATAGAGGGGCAACCCCTGTCCCAGCACAGGTGGCTGGCCCACACTGCAAAGCAGGGCAGACACTGGGGATTAGGCACCTCTGGGCTGCAGTGAAGAGGTCTGGGCTCAGAGGAGGCAGACCCAGACCCCCAGGAGTAACAGGTTCATGGAGAGCATGTGGGTCCTGAGAACAAGGCTCCCGACCCGCCTCTCTCTGGTTCTCAAAGCAGAACCAAGATGGTCCCACGGTTCCTGATCAACCCCAAGGCGCCACCTCTCTGCCTCCCCACCCCAGGCCAGGCCATAGAAGAAGCAAGAGCACTTACTCCAGGTCCAGGTTCCCAGAGAAGTCAAATTTGCCTCTTTCTGGCTCATGGAGGTTCCACGGAACATAGCTGTAATAGGGAAGGGAGAAGTACAATAAACATCTTCTGATTTCTTTCCTCTAAATTCCTAGGTCAGCCCCAAATCCATGCCAACACCTGGGATAGCTCTATTTTGGAATAAGTTGGAGTTTCTAATGGCAATTAAATACGTATTATGTGAACATTGATAATTGTCAATAGTTCCTTTCTTTATTACCCAGTTGTGGTCCAAGCTGCCAATAATCCTATGATTCTAGAATCCTTGAATTTATACATAAATTATCCCACTCACCACTCCATTCTACATAATACCCATTAAACCTATAATGAAAAGGATAAAACCCTCAAATGCCTACATATACCCGAGAAATTTTGCTAAGAATTAATCAAAATAAGAATAGAGGAGGACTTCCTACAAGGATAATGGAGATGCAATGAAGAAAAGTGCCAGTTTTAGATTTAGCAAGAAGGACCGTGCGAGGCACCTCCCCCCACCCCCAGGGCTGAGCCTGTAGGGACAAAGAGATACGTGTAAAATTTTTATTAGGTGCTATTTTTATTAGATGACTATCTTTTTGTGTGTGTCACCAACAAAGTTCTTGAGTGTTGTGCCTCTAACCTCATTTTCTCATTAGCTCTGTAGTTCTTATTACACAATTTTGCACAATGTAGATTTTTAGAATCCATATGTTGCATTGTGGTAGAACTGACTGTATTTAAGATCTTTCGTTGTGAGGAGGAATGAAAAGTTGGTTTGCTCAAGACTTAAATATGCGTGATAAATTTTATAGCTATGCACTAAGAGAACAGAATGAAAAAAAATTGCTAAATGATGCTCACAAGTGACTTACTTTAAAGGATATTGCTGGGAAAAGTTGAAAACAAAAAGATAGAAAATGATATAGATGAGGCAAAATTATTCGAGCAATCTTAAATAGCAGGCAAAATGGACTTTAAAGCAAAAAAAAAAATCCCTCACAAATAAATGTTGATAGGCATCGAATAATAAAAAAGGAAATGATCCATCAAGAAGATACAGTAATCACGACCTCATGTGGTCTATAATCATAGCTTCATGTAAAGGAGGAATTAACTGAACCAGAGAAAGGGATAAATCCATAGTCATAGTGGGAAGATTTAAAATACTTCCCTAAGAAACAAAGAAAATAACAGCAAAAACTTGTAAGGATGTAAATTTGAATAACACAAATGAAAGGCTGAATCTAAGAAATACATAGAGAACTCAGTAGCCAAAGGTAGAGCACATATATTCTTAAAAACACATGCAACAGTCGTAAAATACAAAATAAATCTCAACAAATCTCAAAAACTTACATCACATAGTCCATGATCCCAAGACAAAGACAACTACATTAGAAAATTAGGCTTTAAAAATATAAAAAGTAAAATAAATAAATAAAACAGAAAGCATATTCCCAAATAGCTGAAATGTTTGAGACCAGGTGACAAAGTATTACACAGCAAAATTTATGGGATATGTAACCAAAGCAATAATTAGAGGTACACTCATATCCCTGAATAAATATATTAGAAAATGCAAAATCCTGGAAAGAAAATGAGCTAAATATTCAACTCAGGAGACAAGGAGAAAAGAAGGAAGTGGAAGAGGAGGAGAAAGAAAGGGAGGAGAGGATGGGGGAGGAGGAGATAGAGGAGAAGGGGGAGGAGCGAGTAGGGGAAGAGAAGAGGAGAGGGGAGAAGGTACTAAATCAAATAAGGTAGAAGAGAGGAAATTATGCATAACTCAGAAATTATCAACTAGAAAACAAAAAGATATAGAGAGTATTAATAAAGCTACAAGCTAGTTCTTTGAAAAAACTAAATATTTAGACAAGATTAAAAAAAAGGCCTAAATACACAATATGATGTACAACTTCCAAGAAAGAAAGGAGAATCTTTAAAAGTCCCAGTTAGGGCGCCTGGGTGGCTCAGTCGGTTAAGCAACTGCCTTCGGCTCAGGTCATGATCCTGGAGTCCCGGGATCGAGTCCCGCATCGGGCTCCCTGCTCGGCAGGGAGTCTGCTTCTCCCTCTGACCCTCCCCTCTCATGTACTCGCTCTCTCTCAAATAAATAAATAAAATCTTTAAAAAAAAAAAGTAAAAAAAAAAATAAAAGTCCCAGTTAATCCAAAAGAAGAAAGAAAAGGAAAAAAGATTTACAGAATAAAAATAGTATATACTCTAGAAGAAAAAACAATAACCATTCAAGAAAGTTGTATCTTCACCTCACAACCACAAAAGATAGTAGTCACAGAGATTTTACAGGTGAATTTTAAGAAACATTCAGAGTAAAGAGAAATCCTTTGCAAGATAGTTTCAGAGAAGAGAAAAAATATATAGTCACTCTATGAGTTTCCAAAAGAAGAAAGAAAAGGAGAAAAGATCTACAGAATAAAAATAGTATATACTCTAGAAGAAAAAGCAGTAACCATTCAAGAAAGTTGAATCTTCACCTCACAACCACAAAAAATAGTAGTCACAGAGATTTTACAGGTGAATTTTAAGAAACATTCAGAGTAAAGAGAATTCTTTTGCAAGGTAGTTTCAGAGAAGAGAAAAAAATATATAGTGACTTGATGAGTTTATTATAAGACTGATCAAAACTGGACGAGATACTAAGAGAAATACAATTTTAAATCAATTTCAGTTATAATCATAAATATATATATATCTGAAATAAAACACAAATAAATCAAGTCTAGCAATCTATATGTGTTTATGTGTGTGTGCATATTCACATATGCATGTCTCGTAACCAAACAGAATTTATCCCAGAGCTGTGGATTGGTTGAATATCAGAAAAATTGTCAATATAATTTATTACTTTAATAAAGAAGTGAAGAAAAACCATATAATTTTTTCATTAGATGTAGAAAAGACTCTCAATAAAACTCAATGATTACTTATGATTAAATTCTTTGATTATTAGATGAGCCAATTATCAATTTACTGCCTCCCAGCTTCAGATGCAACCTTTAGTATCAGCTCTGCAGTAATGGATGCAGCCTGCCCTTGAAGCATTTTGTCCTTTGTAGCGAGTACCGTGCTTATCTTTGCCACAAGAGGACGGTGGAGAGACATTCAGGAGGAAAGGGGCATCTCTTCTGATTGCAGTGCAGGTTTTGCATTTCTATGGTCCTGCTAGGTCTTGTCAGTGGTGTAGGTGGGTCAGGACATCCGGTGGTTCTTTGTTTTTTAAATAATCAATGCATTGTAAGTATAATCCATAACAACCAGTGTAGAATTGCCCAGAAAAGCAAAGGAACTCAACTATTTTTTAATTGACATAATTATAGTTCAGATGTAAAACATTACATTACATTACATTAAATGCCCCATAGAGTTTTGCTAACATTTTTTCTGCTCTTTCTCCTTCTATATTGTAAGTTTAAGCCTCTCAGGACTGCCTTTACTTTTTCCTGATGTTACTAATAAAATCCCACAGCTTGACCATGAAGACAACATATCCTTCTGATTGCTGGTGATAAACATCTCAGCAAGAAACAGAAAAATGAGTTCTGTCTCATAAAATGATAAAATGCCCTGCAGAGGGGACTTAACTTTACAAGACTTTACAAGCAGGGTTGCAAAGTGCTCTGAACGTCATCCTCAGTCTCGAAGTCCCCAGTTATGAAAGGTGGTTGAGTTGCTTAGCTGCTGGAACCAGGTGTCTGAATTCAAAGCATAGTTCTGCTAATACTGTGTAGTCTTGGAGCAAGTGCCTGAGTTTTCTCACCTACATAAGACAGTGATTACACTACTCACCATATAGTATTGATATAGTGACAATGTGAATTAATATTTTCCAGGGTTTAGAACATGCCTGGCTAAGTGTAAATACTATATACATGTTCGCTGAATAACTAAAACTGGTTGTCGTACTTTATAGTGTGGATATATGTAGATGGGGATCTCAGTGTTCTGTCAATGGCAGCATTTAGTTATATGAAGGGTGGGCTCCCCTGCCTTTACTCCTTTTTTTTTTTTTGTAAGATTGATTGATTGATTGATTGATTTGACACAGAGAGAGAAACAGCTAGAGAGGGAACACAAGCAGGGGGAGCGGGAGAGGGAGAGGGAGGAGCAGGCTTCCCGCGGAGCAGGGAGCCCGACGCGGGGCTCAATCCCAGGACCCTGGGATCATGACCCGAGCCGAAGGCAGACGCTTAATGACTGGGCCATCCAGGTGCCCCAGCCTTTTTCTCTGACTCCAAAAACACCATTCCCATGAAGTTAACCTCATGTTCTTTCCCGTGCACCTGTTACAGGGCTGCCTTCCTTGGAATGGTTTCTTGAGGCTTACCCTATATCCCACTTTTATCGACTCCCAACTTTTTGAGCTTCAAGGCTTTTGTGGAAATAGGTTTGTTATGAAGGAATCTCCACTGTTCCTAACTCAAATGTGATTTTTGCTTCGGGCTGGTTTTCATTTGACTGGCCATCTGTGCACAGGCAGGAGGCTATGCCCGTGTGTGACCTGGGCAGCATCCTCACTCACAGCTGGGTCACAGCAAGGGTCACACCTTGAGAAGAAGGTGGGAGGAGACTCACCCTGAGGAAGCTAGTTAAGCCCTCTATGCTTCTGTCATTTACCCCCCCCGCACAGTGAGAATTACACTATCCATATCATAGGACAGCTAGTTGTGAAGATTAAGTGATTTTGTGAAGATAATTACAAAATGCCCAGCCATCAGTAGACCCTAAATACACGTTACCTTTTGTCACTATACACCTAATCATGTTAAAGATCACGCTAAATTTATCATGTTAAATGTATACTTAATCATGTTACATTTATATTTAAATTCTTATGATTGACTAAAGTAAGTTTGCATTTCTTTTTTTGCCATTAGAATTGAGTACATATACGTGCCAGGCATTGTGATAGGCACTTTTCACATAAATAAGGTAAAGGTTTTATCTCATTTAATCATCAATACAAACTTATGAAGCAATTTTTATTTTGCCCATTTATGGACGAGGACACCAGGGCCCTAGGATGTGATGCCCTTGGAGGCAGAGCTGGGACTGAAGACAGGTCTGTCTGACCCTGCGTCCCTATGCTCTTAATCATTAAGCTACAGTATTCATTCCCTTAATGCCATTAAACTTCACTTTAGTGATACTGGTATTTCCTTTGACGTGTTCATTTCTTTTGATACTATTATTCCTTTACAAGCTCACCTCCATATACATAAATAAAAATTGTTTTTAAAACACCATGTATTGAGGCTCCTGGGTGTCTTAGTTAAGCATCTGCCTTTGGCTCAGGTCATGATTCCAGGGTCCTGGGATTAGATGGAGCCCCACATCAGGCTCCCTGCTCAGCAGGGAGTCTGCTTCTCCCTCTGCCCCTCCCCCCAGCTTGTGTGCGCGCGCGCGCACACACACACGCTCTCTCTCAAATAAATAAAATCTTAAAAAAAAACCCACCATGTATTATTTATCTCTAAGTATACTTTGAGCCTTTGTCATTAAACTGAGAGCTCCTAAGGGACCCAATGACTCTCCCATTAGAGAGATTCTTGTGGCAATCACTTACTCCTTCTGTCTTTCTCTCATTAACCCCTACCCAAGGCTTTGACCACAGCAAACTAAGTGTGAGGTGTGACACTTAAGCATATAAGGCACATGCTAGAAATGACTATTCAGAAGGTAAACCCTCAGGCGGGGGTCCCAAATCCAGAGGCTCTGCGCCTGGATGCAGGGGTTAGGAGTAGGGTAGCAAGGTCATGGAGGGCTAGAGGGCCAGCACTCACGTGGTAAGGGTGTTGAAGCCACAGGCCTTCAGCTTCAGCAAGCGGTCCCTCCAGTACTCCCTGGGCACCCGGAAATAATGGATGGAGCCCCCGAAAATCAGGAACTTGTGACCCCCCAGGGTGAAGTATGGCTTACTTCCGACTCTGCTTTCAGTCTCAAGTCCCACAGATCGGTCCTTCAGCGTGAGGGGGGTCAGGTGAGACCAATTAAACATGCTGAGAGAGAGAGAGAGAGAGAGGACAGGCCGCCATAGCCTTAGCGGAAAGGGAAGTTCTTGTGGTAGGACACGCTCCGAGCATCCTGCTGCTATTATCTTCTCCAAGAAAGGAGACGCCCCCACCCCCTTCCCCCACTCAGGCAAACCGTACCGGGCTGGCTGTAGCTGTGCATTTGTGTATATAAGACCCACTTTATCTTTCACTCGGGGAGCAAAACCTGGTAAGATAAGTGGCACGAAAAAGATGCACAGGATTCTTTTCCAGGAGAGACACCAGCTGAAAAGAGAAAGAGCAATGACCAAGGGAAGGCACTGGACTCGTCAAACTGTAAGGATTAAAATGCTGCTCTAGAAGCAGGTTAGTCGCAAGAGCCACAGAGGAGGCTCACATCAAGGTAGCTCTTCTAGGCTAGCCTAATGCACAGGGAAACTGCGGCGTTACCTGGATCCACTGAGGTTCCCTGCACCACCCCGGCTGTCCCACAGCCCACCTCAGTCCCGACAGAAAGCTGAGGATAGACAGTCCTAGAAGCCCACAGCCAGGAACAGGACAGGGCAGGCGTGGGAACTGGAGAAAGAGGGTCCTAGGAAAAGGTGGAGGAGGGCTAAGGGGCTCAATGAGAGGTGGGAGCACTCAGAAAGGCTGCAGTGCCCGATCCCTGGGGCATTTTGTCACCATCCACACGCTGATTTTCTTCTCTCTGGGATAATGGAACAGACTCCCAGCAGGGCTCGAGCAGATCTAAGGTGTGGACAGAAGAGCTGGAGGACCGAAAGCTTGAAAGGCGAGTCGATGAGAAGCTCGGGCAGATAGGAAGACCCAGGGGGACGTCCCAGTCCAAAGGGGCCCTTGCTCCACGTAATGACCCGGGGCCCAGAGAAATAAATTCCTGTAGATGGCCGGCTGACTAACAGAACCGGGAGGGAGGTCTAGCAGGGCCGGGTGTTAGCGCGCTCGGGGTTACCCAGCAGACCCGCTGGGCGCGAGGACCGCGGCGCCTGGAACTGCGGGCTGCGCAGCTGGGCTGCGCTGCCGGGGCAAGGTCACCTGAAGCGCCGCGGGGTGCCCATCACGCACCGCCGGGGAGGGGGGGGGCCGAGGTCCGGCGCTGCTCCCGCCGCCTCTCCGCGGACCCGGACGCCGCGCACCGGAGCCGGGGAGCCTGCCAAGCAGTGCCAAGGAGGTCTCGGGCTCTTGGGGGGCGGGGAAGGCCGAGCACCGCACCCGACCCAGCGTGTCCGAACTGCCTGTGTGCGCAGATGCCTTTCAGCTGGTGCGAGTAATGTGGGAGGGTCTTGAGTTATGGCCATGACCTTGGTTTTCCTATACTGTGTGTCACCAGCCAACTGGGAGGGAAAGGCAGCGATAAGTGGGAGGAAAAAAGGAAAACTTTGCCTACGTGTGTTCCGCGGGCTCAGCGACTGTGGTGAGTGCCCCTCCGGCTGCAGACAGCGCGTCCAAACCAATGGATGGAGTGTGCACACAGACGAATAGTTCCAAAAGGATGGGTAAATGCCAAAATAAAGGTTCTACAGGGTGCGATAGAGGTGCAGGCGAGGGACACAGGGTACCCTGGAGGACTACAGTTTAACCAAACCGAGTCTGTAAAATAAGAGAATTATCAGAGCAAAGAAGGGAGTGCTGTTCCTATCAGTGGAACAGTTTGGAAGTATCTACATAGGTTATGAAAGAAGTACAGTTTGGAATTCTTTGGTTTCAAACTAGCAGGAGATGGGGCTGGAGAGATCAGATCAGGAGGAGGCAGGCCAGGGAGGGCAGTGGAGACAATGAACTGCTTCAGTTCAGCCTCTTTCCAGAGATTTCAAGCAGAAACTAAGTCAGATAGTAACTTTCTGGAGATCAGGAGACTGCAAGGTGTAGGCTGGATGGGAAACAGACAAGTCATCCCAATATACGTGGTGATCCCAGGATAAGGGCTGGAATTGTTCTCACGGTGGTAATATTAAGCAAGAGGATGGAGTTGATTTAAGAAAATTTGGGGAGGTAGAACTGGTAGCTGTTGATAAGTGATTGGATGAGGCAGATGATACAGAGAGAGGAGTCTGGGATGACACCGTGTCTCAGCCTAAGTGACTGGGGTAAATGGTGCTGACATTTACTGAGATGAGAAACACAGGAAGTGACAGAGGTTTGACTAGACAGAGAACAGTGATGTACCCAGCTTGGAACCTGCTGGATTTGAAGTCCCTGTAATGAAGAGAAGCCTTCTGGTTTTTCTCTTCGAAGTCTTTGCTTTTTCTCTCCCATTTGAAAGAACAAAGCCTGTGGTATCAGGTTGCAATCAGGACTACAGTTTTCAGAAAATATGATGGGTTTTCTTCTGTTGTCTCACTTATTATAGGTATGCTTTTTTCTTTTTTCTTTTCTTTTCTTTCTTTCTTTCTTTCTTTCTTTCTTTCTTTCTTTATTTATTTATTCTTATGTTAATCCCCATACATTACATCATTAGTTTTAGATGTAGTGTTCCATGATTCATTGTTTGTGCATAACACCCAGTGCTCCATGCAGAATGTGCCCTCCTCAATACCCATTACCAGGCTAACCCATCCTCCCACCCCCCTCCCCTCTAGAAACCTCAGTTTGTTTTTCAGAGTCCACCGTCTCTCATGGTTCATCTACCCCTCCGATTTCCCCCGCTTCATTCTTCCCCTCCTGCTACCTTCTTCTTCTTCTTTTTTTTTTTCTTAACATATATTGCATTATTTGTTTCAGAGGTACAGATCTGAGATTTAACATTCTTGCACAAT
>NC_138379.1:69287744-69305132 GCF_054177405.1 Leptonychotes weddellii
CTGATGAGAGAGTTGTTGCTCTTCTTTTCTTTGATCTCCTGTTGAGTTTGTAGGTGTTCAGAATGGTTTGATCTCTATCCAGCTGAATTCCTGAGAGGAGACGAAATCCAGGTCTCCTACTCCTCTGCCATCTTGCTCCGCCCCCTGACCTGCATTTTCTATCTGCAGAATGAAGGTTTTGTCTGAACAACTTGCCCAAAGTGGGAAAGCCCAGAACTGGATCCACAAAGTACCGGGTGCACCTGCTCAACTCCTCCACCTGTACCAACCCGAAATCATAGAAAAGGGATATTTTAACAGAATAAATCTATAGAAGTTATATATGTATTTACATATATATGTATATATATATATTTCTGCAGTGATACATCTGAACATTCATATTAAGGAGGATAAATAAAGACAAAAAGTGTCAGGTCAATTCAAAACTGGTTTTGTTAATTAATTTTGTTAATTTTATTAAATTAACACATTGGCTCAAGATGTGCTGCCAAATGACTTGGGGGAAAAATGCAAGGTTTCACAAAATTTTGTAAATGCCAGAATTATGCATAAGGGATTGTAAACTTGAAAATTTTGACATTATTATTGCAATGTACATAGAGTTCTAGTTTCAAGTTAGCTAAGTGGACATATCTGTAATCTTCCTCCCTTGTACCAAATGGTGGAAATGATCAAGAAGACAGACTTTATTTTCAATAAGTGAATATAACTGAACTCAAAAGCAAGGTGGAAAAAAGCTCAGAGGTTCAGAAAACAGGAATCCCATAGAAAGAGAAAGCAAATGGGATTCTGTAAGAGAGCATAACCACTTAGAATGGCCATGATGAGGACCTATCCCCACAAAAGAAAGGAGAAACCTATGGGAGCCCCAGGCTTAGAGTGGTGAGATCTGGAAGTTATAGGAGGCCAATGGACAGACTGTAGACAGAGTGTTTTGATCCAACTGCAGATCTTGCCAGCTCTGGTAGCAGCTTAGGCTACCTTAGGCCTACGGGTGGAAGTGGCATCCCTAGTTCCTGCTGGTGCAAGCCCCAAAATGCTTCATCATCCCTCACTGGTTTTCTTTAACTTCACCCCTAACAAAACTCACCTCAATCACACCTCTTCTGAGTGTACCCCTCTTCCCTGCTGGAAACCTAACTGGTAGAGTAATTGATACCAGAAGTAGCCTCAGATAATAAACCCTTAAGATGAGGTTTTGGGACTAGGTTACAAAGATGTTTAATAACCACGTAGATAACCTTCTTGTTGGAGGGAAATGGGATATCATCAGTGTTGATGGGTGGCATGAGTACTCAAACCGTCACCAGACAGGCATGGGGTGGAGTGCAGGTAGAAGGCAGGCACAAGATCAAGGGGCTGGGCACTGGTTCCCATGGCAACAAAGACTAAAGTAGTCAGGATGTGTACACAGCCCAAGAAAAGTGGAGAAAAGACAACTTAAAAGCTTTGAATGTCCAATTCAGGGAAAGGGAAGAAGATGAGAAAGCCTTTGATGGAGGCTGGTATAGTAAGAGTGGACTCAGTCATGGCACAAGCAGACACAGATGGAGCTGAGAACAAATCCCTCCACCTTCCCCTAAATCAGCTGTCCCCCATCCCACCATGGCCCACTAGCAGAGTGCAACGCCTGGTCCAGGAGAAAATGGTCTATAGATTAAAGAGTGTCAGGATTTTACCAACTGGTATCAACAGGAGTCTGGGGATCATGTATGGGATTTGGTTCTAAGGGTGTTAAGCTAGGCCAAGGGGGACAAAAATATAAAATTAGAGCAGACAGAATTCACTGAAAGGAGTTGATCTCAGGAAAAAATATATAAAGAGATAGATACAGATAATAATGGGTAGAGTAACACTTAATAAATGACAAAATAGGGTTTAAGGCAAACAGATTTAATAGCATTAAGGAATGCTAGTACTTAAGTGAGGAAAAGGAAATCTACAAAGAAAACCTAACAATCCTGATCATATATAAATTTAACAATGTAACCTCATAATACATAAAGTAGAAAGTAACATAATTACAAAGAGAAATTTACAAAGTCAATGTTAAATAGGGGACTTTAACATACATACTTCACTGAAAACACTTAGCTCAATCAGACAAAAATAAATAAATTGAATAATGTTTTTAATAAGCTTAAGTCAATAGGTATACAGAGTCTCTTACAGGCACAACAAACACATACAAATTTTTTCCACATTTGACTACATATTAGGTTCCAACGATGTGTTAGAAAATTTCAAGTAATTGACATTTTATGAAGAGTATTTTCCATACACAAGCACCAAAGTGGAAATCAACATCAAAAAGATTTAAAAAACCAGACTACCAACTCAGGAGATAAGAGATATTGGCAAGGATGTGCAGAAAGGGGAACCCTCTTACACTGTTGGTGGGACTACAAACTGGTACAGCCACTCTGGAAAACAGTATGGAGGTTCCTCAAAAAGTTAAAAATGGAACTACCCTACAACCCAGCAAATGCAGTACTAGGTATTTATCTACAGGATACAAAAGTCCTGACTTGAAGGGGTACATGCACTGTCAATAATCGCCAAATTATGGAACGATCCCACATGTCCATCAACAGATGAATGGATAAAGAAGATGTATATACACAATGGAATATTACTCAGCCATCAAAAAGAATGAAATCTTGCCATTTGCAATGATGTGGATGGAACTAAAGGGTATTATGCTAAGTGAAATAAATCAGTCAGAGAAAGACAAATACCATATGATTTCACTCCATATGTGGAATTTAAGAAACAAAACAGATGAACATAAGGGAGAAGAAGGAAAAATAAAATAAGATAAAAACAGAGAGGGAGGCAAACCATAAGAGACTCTTAGCTATAGAGAACAAACTGAGGGTTGCTAGAGGGGAGGTGGGTGGGGGCATGGGCTAAATGGGTGATGACATTAAGGAGGCCACTCATTGCATTGAGCACTGGGTATTTTTTTTAATTTAAATTCAATTAGCCACATATAGTATATCATTAGTTTCAGATGTAGTGTTCAATGATTCATCAGTTGCATATAACACCCAGTGCTCATCACATCATGGAACACTGGGTATTATAAGTAAATGATGAATCACTAAATTCTACTCCTGAAACCAAAACTACACTATATGTTAACTAACTTGAATTTAAATAAAAACTTGGAATAAACAAACAAACAAACAAATAAAATAGCAGACCAGTGTAGGCCTCAGGCTATTTGAGCAGTCCAACCCAAAACATGGATGTCAGACCAAATCATACAGTTTATATCAACAATATGAATGACAAAATGAAAAAAGAATTAAGAGATCCCTAATGCCCTGTTTTCTCAGCTTGGCCACATGGTAGATATTGTTTGGTACCTGCAAAGCATGACATTGCTTTTGTTGAATTTGAAAATGACAGAAAGGCTAGATCTGCTAGGGATGCTTTATAGGAATTTAAAATCACACCATCCCACACCATGAAGATCACCTATGCCAAGATATAAGCTATGGGATAGTTGTCTTTAAAGGACTTGGTGTTATTTATAGTGTTTGTTTTGATAACATTTGGTCAGGCCATTTTAATAGTTGGAGGGGAAAGAAAGTGAAATTTTTGTGAATGATTAAAAAAATACCTAGTCTTTGTTTAGTCTTAGTGAACTATGGAATATGAAAGCCTCAATTTTGTACAATAAACTTTTATTTGTATTCTAAAAAAATATTTAAAAACCATGTATTTGGAAATGAAAGTCATACATTAAAATAATCCATGGATTAAAAAAGAAATCAGAATATATATTTTTAAATCCTTAGAACTGAATGAAATTGGTATGCTACGCATCAACATTTGGAACTTTATGGAGCCAGACCACACATGGGAAGTGAACAGTCTCTGCTTTTCTCTGTATTCTGGGAGGACAGAAGTCCTGCAGTTTTCTACTGCTGCCTGTGCATGAGTGGGGACAGGTATTGATCCCAAGCACTCCTGATAAATGCCCTGCACACCAGTGCTGTTTCAGAGGCAGCAAGACTATAAGCCCAAACAAGGTTACAGGAGATGTTTACAAAAATAGATGACCTGTATCCCATACAAGTCATTCCATATAATAGAAAAAGGTAGAAATCTACCAAGCCCATTTTATGCAGCAAACTAGCTAAACAAGGGGAATATAGGAAAAGAAAGAAAATCATAGTAAATGATATAATAAAATAATAATGAATAATAATAAAATAATAATGAAATGAAATAATACTAAATGACTAATAAATATAGATGCAAAAATTCTAAGTACATATAGCAAATCCAAGCCAAAACAATAATAATTAAGTCAGGTTTATCTGAGCAATGTGGCTGCTCATTTCCAACATGGGGAAAAATCTGTGTAACTTACCACATTAACAGATCAAAAGAAAAATGCCATTTAATCATCTCAATAGATGCAGAAAAGCATTCAACATACACACAAAATAAAAAATAATACTTTCAGAAAACTAGAAGTAGAGTGGAAATTCTTCTACATAAAAGGTACTGCATCAGTACAGAAAGTTTTTATTCAACTGTCTTACAATAATATTTTGTTTTTTCTCAAAACAAGAAATCTGTATGAGAATGATTCTAGGGTCAGTTATTTCAGGGATACACTCATCTCACTTTTTCTCATCTTTTCTGCTGCCCTTTGAGATCCAAACTGCTCAGATGGCAGCCAGCTAATGGCCTGGTGCTGTGAGGGCTTCAGGCATCAAATGCAGACTCAGCCACATCAGCATTGATATATATTTGTATATCTTTTTTTAAAAGATCTTATTCATTTATTTGACAGAGAGAGAGCACAAGCAAGGGGAGTGGCAGGCAGAGGGAGAGGGAGAGGGAGAAGCAGGCTCCCCTCTGAGCAGGGAGCCCGATGCGGGACTCGATCCCGGGACCGTGGGATCATGACCTGAGCTGAAGGCAGACGCTCAACCAACTGAGCCACCCAGGCGCCCCTATTTGTATATCTCTTTTTTAAAAGTGAGAAAGTTTTCCAGCAGACTTCCCTTATGTCTCATGATTCATTATAGGAGCATAGGCCCACCTCCAAACCAATCACTGACAAACACAACAAGATTACCATAATTGGCTTAGATCATTAAAATTGAGTTCTACCAGCAATTAGGGTTATCCTTTACTAAGGTGTAGCTCCCACAGCAAAGCTTAAGTTTTGTACACCAGGAAGAATGAAAGAATGGATATTCAGAAATGTTGTACAAAGGAATCCCAAACATACACCATTACTGCCACGGGATACATATACACAAGAAGCATTATTGGGGACAAACGTACAAGCAGTGCAGTAGTAGAATACATACAATTCCTCCCTCCCCTCAGCTCTTATCATCCCAGTGCTTAAGGTAAGTGGCCACTGTGCATCATGGCCCCAACCTATAATGTCCTACATATATATAGGTCAGGAGAGCAGGAAACATCTACATGTCTATACAATAATGGGGTTTCTCTGGTTGAAGAAGTGATTTTTTAAAAAAAAGATTTTATTTACTTATTTGACAGCGAGAGAGGGAATACAAGCAGGGGGAGTGGGAGAGGGAGAAGCAGGCTTCCCATGGAGCAGGAAGCCTGATGCAGGGCTCGATCCCAGGACCCTGGGATCATGACCTGAGCTGAAGGCAGACGCTTAACGACTGAGCCACCCAGGCGCCCCAGAAGTGATCTTAGAAAGAAAATTTCAGGCTGGTATCAGCTCATATTAGCCTTCTGTTGAACTAACTCAGACCTGGTAAGCCAGCTTTCTGCTAAGCTAATGACACGTTAGTAGAACAGGAAACTCCAGGGTCATTCAGGTTTATCACCTATAAATCCACTGTGCCACATCCCTGAGGGCTCATTAAATATAGTTATTATCTCTATCTCTACCATTTCTCATTGATAGTGGTTTCCACAACTCTGTCTAGGAATGAGACATCAATAATATCCCAAGGACAGATGAAGGTGACATACCCAGCATCATGAGGTGTTCTCATGATGAATTACTGCCTAGAACAGTTGTGAAGGCTACTTGGGGCTCTTAGTTCCATATCTGTAATAGGAAAAGAGAGTTTTTCACTCTACCTTTGTCCCATCCCACTCTTCAAGTTCTGATTTACATATGCCCAACTAATTAAAGTTTATCATCCCCAGGGCACCTGGGTGGCTCAGTCAGTTAAGCATCTGCCTTCGGTTCGGGTCATGATCCCAGGGTCCTGGGATCGAGCCCCGCATTGGGCTCCCTGCTTCTCCCTCTCCCACTCCCCCTGCTTGTGTTCCCTCTCTTGCTGTCTCTCTCTCTCTGTCAAATAAATAAATAAAATCTTAAAAAAATAATAAAGTTATCATCCTCTCTTAAAAATAAGCCAGTCTTTTTTTTTTTTCCAAGAGCAATGATGTCCACCGTTGCCATGCTGTTATTACAAGTGACCAAAGAAGCTAATGAGGTGGCCAGAGGACAACCTGAGGCAATGTCCAAGTTCAAGTTTTTCCAGGTGGGTCTTGGTTCTGACCAATATGAACTGTCAGACCATCCATTGAATTCAAAGAAAGCACAGTGTGATCTATATCCATCTGTCTGTGGAGATTGAACAGGCACAAAGAGAAGAAAAAAAAAAAAGAGCTGGGTATTGTGCCAAAAAAAAAAAGGGAGAGAAATGTTCTGTTCCTCCTCAAATTCTCCTAGTTCCCCAGCTCCTCAGTTCTGGGTACCTAGTGCTGAGCCAAGAACAGAGTGCTATGGCTGTGAGAGACACATAAATGACTGACAAGAGCCATGTGAGCTGATTCCATGGAGGCTGTCTTTAGAGAGAATGGTAGTTCCCATACATGTTAAAAGAACTGTTTGGGGGGAACCCAGTCTTCTATAGTGGTTTCATTCCTAGAGATGATGGTTTTACATGTTTTATTGGCTGTCAGTCCAGATAGCTTGCTTGCTTGCTTGCTTGCTTGCTTTCTTTTCTTTTCTTTCTTTCTTTTTTATTAGTTTCAGAGGTAGAATTTAGTGATTCATCAATTGCATATAACACCCAGTACTCATTACATCAAATGACCTCCTTAGTGCCCATTACCCAATTATCCTTTCCCCCTCCCACCCCCCCTCCTGCAACCCTCAGTTTGTTTCCTAGAGTTCAGTGTCTCTTATGGTTTGCCTCCCTCTCAATTTTTATCTTATTTTATTTTTCCTTCCCTTCCCCTATGTTCATCTGTTTTGTTTCTTAAATTCCAAATATGAGTGAAATCATATGGTATTTGTCTTTCTCTGACTTATTTTCCTTAGCATAATACCCTCTAGCTCCATCCACATGGTTGCAAATGGCAAGACTTCTTCATTTTTTGATGGCTGAGTAATATTCCATTTTGTATATATAGCACATCTTTATCCATTCATCTGTCGATGGACTTCTGGGCTCTTTACATATTTTGGCTATTGTAGACATTGCTTTATAAACATTAGGGTGCATGTGCCCCTTTGAATCACCAAATGCCTTTCTTTAGATAGAGCTGCTTCATGCACATGTGCATTGTTGTATGCATGTGTAACATAAAGACAGTACCTAGCAAATTGTATCTGTTTCCATAGAGAGGTATTTCATAATCTAGTCCTAGATTACAGTTAAGACATTATTCTTGGTCCATTGGTCTGTGTAAAGGTATTCAGCCTTTGTTCTGTAGCCAAGAACACCATCTGAAATTCAGCCTACTGTAAAAGCATTCAGTGCTGTGGGGCTATTGGCAATTCATCACCTCTAGGTTAGATGGCTGCAAATTCTATTGGATATTTCCACCTTGGGGCAAACTATTTCACCTGTGAACCAGGCTGTCTTTTCAGGTGTTAAATCTTATAGACAAGACCCTGATCCAGGAATATAATAGGGAAGGGTAACTTGGGGTGAGGAGAAGGACCCCTGTATAAGAAGGTGATACTGGTCTTTGGGGCCAAGTGTAGTTCATAATAGGATGCATCAGTTTCATATCACAATGAAACTTTTTGGAATTTTTTTTCACCAGATGGAAATTTAGCTATGAGGAGGAGGAGACAAGATGGTGGATGGTTTCCTCTGGTCCCTTGAATTTAGCTAGATAACTATCAAACCATTCTGAACACACATGAATTCAGCCTGAGTTGTAAAAATAAAATATCTGGAACTCTACAAGCAGAAAAACAACTGCTTTTTGTGAGGTAAGAGGTACAGAGAAGTGAATCTGAGGGGAGATACCAGAAGATAAATGGAGGAGTGAGGGAGCCTCCATAAGCTGGCTACCAGAGAGTGATATAGCCCTGGAGGGCAAAATCAGAACTCTTAGAAATCTGCTCTAGTAAGAGACATCCCTGTCTGAAAGGGGCTCAGGAGATGAAATGGGCAGAATTCTAGGTGGGTCAGTGTGGTCTCAGGACCCCAGGAGTCAGAACTAACAGGGGTGCCTGAGCTGGTAGAATGCCACAGCAGTGGAGTGGGGAAACTGATTACCATCAGCAAGTCCAGGAGGGGGCTCTCAGCTCGGTTTGCCGGAAACCTTGAGCTAGCCAGATCAGGTGACCATTCTCCGCCTGAGCATACAGCAGCGGACTGGAACTCAGGGACCGTACCATCACCTGGGAGTGGCAGAATGGGTATGCACACGATCCCGTAACTGCTTTCAGCCCCAGGGCCCTACAGCGGGCAATAACTCAGAACTCTCACACTCCCATGGGAGGTTCGCTGTGGGCACACACTGCAGGAGTCTTTGGAGTTTAGAACACACAAAAGTGAAGACTGTTTGTCCCAGAGGGTTTACTGAGGAGTGGGGGATTGCAATCTTTTGGCTCTGGGGCTGGAGATCGGGGCATGGCCATTTTTATTTTGATCCTCTAAAGAGGCACGGAAAGCCTTCAAGGAACAAAAGCCATAGAGAGGACCATCTTACACTGAGCCCAGCCCCTGGCAAGGGATGGTGCAACTCCACCCAGGCAAAGACACCTGAGAAGCAGCACAACAGGCCCCTCCCCCAGAAGACCAACTGGAAGAACAGGTGCACAAGTTTATGGATCCCACAAGACTGTAAAACTCCTGTGCTAGGGTAAAGTAGTATATAGAGCTTGAGGATTTTCCTCATGATTTATTTATCTTTCAGTCTGAAATTTTCTACTTCTTTTTTTCTTTTTTCCCTTTTAAATTAGTTTCTTATTTTTTCAACTCTTTGTTTTTGATGCTTTTTAACTTTTATTTTTTACATCTACATTTGATGATATATGCTTCATTTATGGCGTTTTTTCACTCTATTCAATTTTATTTTTGTATATATATAAGTTTTGCTTTCTTTGCAATTTTGGGATTTAGTGTCTTCTAACAAACAGAACAAAATTCACTCAGGAACAAGTGGATCATCCTGTTATGTCCACCTTGTGACATTATATTCTCTCTCCACCACCCCCCCATCCCCCACTTTTTGTTTTGTTTTGTTTTCCATTTTGATTCCTTATCTCTTCGGATTTGTCTAGTGTGTATTTTGCTTGGGTCATGATGATATTTTTGATTCTGATTTTGATTCTCACTCACCCATTTTTCTCTGGGCAAAATGAATACAAGGAAGAATTCACAACAAAAGAAAGAACCAGAGGTAATGTTCTCTGCCACAGATCTAATCAATATGGTTATAAGTAACATGTCAGAGGTGGAATTCAGGATAACAATTATAAAGTTAATAGCTGGGCTTCAAAAAAGCATAAAAGACACTACAGAATCTCTTAGTGCAAAAATGAGATCTAATCAGGCCAAAATTAAAAACTGAGATGCAGTCTAAATTGGATGCTCTAACAGCTAGGGTGAATGAGATAGAAGAGAAAGTAAGTGATCTAGAAGACAGGTTGATGGAAAGGAAGTTGAGGAAAAGAGAGAAAAACAGCTAATAACCCATGAAGAGAGGCTTCAAGAAATCAATGATGCCATGAAACATACCAATGTCAGAATTATTGGGGTGTCTGAGGATGAAGAGATAGAGAGAGGGCCAGAAGGAATATTTGAGCAAATCACAGCTGAGAACTTCCCTAATCTGGGGAAGGAAACAATCATTCATGTCCAAGAGTTAGAGAGGACCCCTCCTAAAATCAATAAAAATAGATCAACAACCCTGACATATAATACTGAAGCTTGCAAATTTCAGAGAAAAAGATAATCCTAACAGCAGCTCAAGGCAAGAAGCTAACATCAGACCTATCCACAGAAACTTTACAGGCCAGAAAGAACTGGCATTATATATTCAGGGTACTAAATGAGAAGAATATGCATCCAAGAATACTTTATCCAGCAAGGCTGTCATTCAGAATGGAACAAGAGATAAGAGCTTCCAGGACAGACAGAAACTGAAAGAATATATGACCATCAAGCCAGCTCTGCAAGAAATATTAAGGCAGATCCTGAAAGTGAAGAGAGAGCCCAAGAGTAACATAGACAAGAAAGAAACAGAAACAATCTACAGAAACATGGACTTAACAAGCAATACAATGGCACCAAATTCATATCTTTCAATAGTTACTCTGAATGTAAATGGGCTAAATGCTCCAATAAAAAGACACAAGGTATCAGATTGGATAAAAAACCAAGATCCATCCATATGCTGTCTACAAGAGACTAATTTTAGACCCAAAGACACCTTCAGACAGAAAGTTAGGGGTGGAGAACAATTTACCATGCTAATGGACCTAAAAAGAAAGCTGGTGTAGCAATCCTAATATCAGACAAATTAGATTTTAAAACAAAGACTGTAATAAGAGATGAAGAGGGACACTGTATCATACTTAAAGGGTCTATCGAACAAGAAGATCTAACAATTATAAATATATATGCCCCCAACATGGGAGCAGCCAATTATATAAACCAATGAATAACCAAACTAAAGAAACACATTGATAAGAATACATTAACAGTAGGAAACTTTAACACCCCACTCACAGCAATGGACAAATCATCTAAGCAGAAGATCAACAAAGAAACAAAGGCTTTGAATGACACACTGGACCAGATGGAATTCACAGATATATACAGAACATTCCATCCTAAAACAGTAGAATACTCATTTTTCTTGAGTGCACATGGAACTTTCTCCAGAATAGATCACATACTGGGTCACAAATCAGGTATCAACAGATACCAAAAAATTGGGATTATTCCCTGCATATTTTCAGATCATGGTGCTTTGAAACTTGAACTCAATCACAAGAGGAAATTTGGAAGGAACTCAAACACTTGGAGGTTAAAAATCATCCTACTACACGTTCTGCATGGAGCACTGGGTGTTGTGTACGAACAATGAATCATGGAACACTTCATCTAGAACTAATGATGTAATGTATGGGGATTAACATAAGAATAAAAAAAAAAATCATCCTACTAAATGGGTCAACCAGGAAATTAAAGAAGAATTTTAAAAATTCATGAAACTAATGAAAATGAAAACACATTGGTTCATAACCTTTGGGATACAGCAAAGGCGGTTCTAAGAATTAAGTACATTGCAATACAAGCCTCTCTCAAAAAATTAGAAAAATCCCAAATGCTCAATCTAAACTTACACCTAAAAAAGCTGGGGAAAGAACAGCAAATAAAGCTTAAACCAAGCAAGAAAAGAGAAATAATAAAGATTAGAGCAGAAATCAATGAAATAGAAACCAGAACAGTAGAACGAATCAACGAAACTAGAAGCTGGCTCTTTGAAAGAATTAATAAGATCAATAAACCTCTAGCCAGACTTATCAAAAAGAGAAAGGTCCCAAATTAATAAAATCATGAATGAAAGAGGAGAGATCATGACCAACACCAAGGAAATACAATTTTAAGAACATATTATGAGCAACTATGTACAAGAAATTAGGCAATCTGAAAGAAATGGATGCATTCCTGGAGAAGTATAAACTACCAAACTGAAACAGGAAGAATAGAAAATCTGAACAGATCAATAACCAGCAAGGAAATTGAAGCAGTAATCAAAAACCTTTCAAAAAGCAAGAGTCCAGGGTCAGATGGCTTCCCAGGGGCATTCTATGAAACATTTAAAGAAGAATTAATACCTATTCTACTGACACTGTTTCAAAAAATAGAAAGGGAAGAAAAATTTCCAAACTCATTCTGTGAGGCCAGCATTACCTCGACCCCAAAACCAAAGACCCCATCAAAGAGGAGAATTACAGACCAATATCTCTGATGAACATGGATACCAAAATACTCACCAAGATACTAGCTAATAGGATCCAACAATACATTAAAAGGATTATTCACCACAACCAAGTGAGATTTATTCCTGGGCTGCAAGCGTGGTTTAACATTCACAAATCAATCAACGTGATAGATCACATTAGTAAAAGAAAAGACAAGAACCATATGATCTCTCAATTGATGCAGAAAAAGCATTTGACAAAATACAGGATCCTTCCTTGATTAAAACTCTTCAAAGTGTAGGGATAGAGGGAACATACCTCAATATCATAAAAGCCATCTATGAAAAGCCCATAGCGAATATCATTCTCAATGGGGAAAACTGAAAGCTTTTCCCCTAAAGTCAGGAAAACAACAGGGATGCCCACTCTCACTACTGTTGTTCAACATAGTACTAGAAGTCCTAGCCTCAGCAATCAGACAACAAAAAGAAATAAAATACATTCAAATTGGCAAAGAAGTCAAACTCTCACTCTTTGCAGATGACATGATACTTTATGTGGAAAACCCAAAAGACTCCACCCCAAAACTGCTAGAACTCATACAGGAATTCAGTAAAGTGGCAGGATACAAAATCAATGCACAGAAATCAGTTACATATCTATACACTACAACGTGACTGAAGAAAGAGAAATTAAGGAATCGATCCCATTTACAATTGCACCAAAAACCATAAGATACCTAGGAATAAGCCTAACCAAAGAGGTGAAAGATTTGTACTCAGAATACTATAGAACACTCATGAAAGAGATTGAAGAAGACACAAAGAGATGGAAAAACATTCCATGCTCATGGATTGGAAGAATAAATATTGTTAAAATGTGTATGCAACCCAGAGCAATCTACACATTCAATGCAATCCCTATCAAATACCATGGACATTTTTCACAGAGCTGGAACCAGAAAAGACTGAATAGTCAGAGGAATGTTGAAAAAGAAAACCAAAGTGAGGGGCATCACAATGCCTGACTTCAAGCTATATTACAAAGGTGTGATCATCAAGAGAGCATGGTACTGGCACAAAAACATAGACGTAGCTCAATGAAGCAGAATAGAGAACCCAGAAATGACCCTTCAACTCTATGGTCAGCTAATCTTTGACAAAGCAGGAAAAAATATCCGGTGGAAAAAAAGACAGTCTCTTCAATAAATGGTGCTGTGAAAATTGGACAGCTACATCCAGAAGAATAAAACTGTACCATTTTCTTATGCCATACACAAAGATAAACTCAAAATGGATGAAAGTCCGAAATGTGAGACAGGAATCCATCAAAATCCTAGAAGAGAACATAGGCAGCAACTTCTTTGACCTCTGCTGCAGCTCTTCTTGCTAGACACGTCTCCAAAGGCAAAGGAAACAAAAGCAAAAATGAACTCTTGGGACTTCATCATAATAAAAAACGTCCACACAGCAAAGGAAATAGTCAACAAAACTAAAAGGTAACCTATAGAATGGAAGAAGATATTTGCAAATTACGTATCAGATAAAGGGCTAGTATCCAAGATCTATAAAGAACTTATCAAACTCAACACCCAGAAAACAAATAATCCAGTCAAGAAAAATGGGCAGAAGACATGAACAGACACTTCTCCAAAGAAGACATACAAATGACCAACAGACACATGAAAAAATGCTCAATATCACTTGGCAACAGGGAAATACAAATCAAAACCACAATGAGATACCAGCTCACACTGGTCAGAATGGCTAAAATTAACAAGACAGGAAACAACAGATGTTGGCAAGGATGCAGGGAAAGGAGAACCGTCTTACACTATTGGTGGGAATGCAAGCTGATACAGCCACTCTGGAAAACAGTTTGGAGGTTCCTCAAGAAGTTTAAAATAGAGCTACCCTATGACCCAGCAATTGCACTATTGGGTATTTACCCCAAAGATACAGATGTAGTCAAATGAAGGGGCACCTGTGCCCCAATGTTCATAGCAGCAATGTCCACATTAGCCAAACTGTGGAAGGAACTGAGATGTCCTTCAACAAATGAGTGGATAAAGAAGATGTGGTTTATATATACAATGGAAAATTACTCAGTCATCAGAAAGGATGAATACTTAACCATTCACATTGACATGGATGGAACTGGAGAGTATTATACTAAGTGAAATAAGTCAATCAGAGAAAGATAATTATCATATGGTTTCATTCATGTGTGGAATATAAGCAATAGTGTAGAGGATCATAGGGGAAGGGAGGGAAAACGGAATGGGTAGATATCAGAGAGGGAGACAAACCATGAAAAACTCTTGACTCTGGGAAACAAACCGAGGGTTGCTGAAGGGGAGGTGGGTGGGAGGATGGGACAACTGGGTGATGGGCATTAAAGAGGGCACGTGATGTGATGAGCACTGCGTGTTATACAAAACTGATAAATTATTGAAACTAACAATGGCTATATGATGGCTAATTGAATTCAAATTTTCAAAAACAGAAATTTAGTGATGAGAGGATCATTTTCTTTTTTTTTTAAGATTTTTATTTATTTGGGGCACCTGGGTGGCTCAATCATTAAGCATCTGCCTTCAGCTCAGGTCATGATCCCAGGGTCCTGGGATTGAGCCCCACATCGGGCTCCCTCCTCTTCAGGAAGCCTGCTTCTCCCCCTCCCACACCCCCTGCTTGTGCTCCTGCTCGTGCTCCTGCTCTCGCTATCTCTCTCTCTGTCAAATAAATAAATAATATCTTTTTTAAAAAAGATATTATTTATTTATTTGAGAGAAAGAAAGAGCACGAGTGGGGGGTGGGGCAGAGACAGAGAGAGAAGCAGACTCCCCACTGAGTAGGGAGCCTGACTCGGGGCTCCATCCCCAGAAACTGGGACCATGACCTGAGCCAAAGGCAGATGCTTAACGACTGAGCCACCCAGGCACCCCATGAGAGGACCAATTTCAAGATGAAAATGCTAGGTCAGAGAGTCATGACTATTCTATGAGGCAACCTGTCTTCCATAGCTTCTCAGAAAAAGGAAGAAGTTCTCAAGCCTAAAAGCACAGAGACTGATAATGCCAGTGGAGCCTTATT
Organism: Leptonychotes weddellii; assembly: GCF_054177405.1. Classification (NCBI taxonomy): domain Eukaryota; kingdom Metazoa; phylum Chordata; class Mammalia; order Carnivora; family Phocidae; genus Leptonychotes; species Leptonychotes weddellii. The sequence continues at coordinate 69,302,988 of NC_138379.1, forward strand.
TCAGAGGTTCCAATTGGCTCTGAAATGGCCACAAATACTTGTAATTCTGTGGAGTCAGAGAAGATAGGAGATCCGGGACAGGGATGAATTATTCTCTCCTAGATTACTTACAAGGTTCTTGGCTGTAGGGAGTCCAAGTGAAATTTGGTTGCATTTCAGTAGTTGCATGAGTGAAATTCCCTAATGTGAGATGTATTGTCTAGATTTTTTCAAAAAGGCCAATTAAATGTTAGGCTTTTTCCTCTGTAGTTAGTGGCTAAAGACCAGCTGTTTACCTTTAATTGGTTGTAGAATGTCTCTTCGGGCTACAGCCCAGAGATTTTTCTTAAAATGGTCACTTAGGAAGTTGGGTCTTGGATTTTGTCCTCATTCAATATCCATCCTTTCTCAATCAGCTGTGCTTGGGTGCCATGTAATATTTGTGGAATGCTATAATGAAGTATGCTTTCTTAAGGACCAGAAATAGAAAGCCTATTTTTCTTCCCCCACTCCCTCAATGACTTCTGCCCTAAATGGGCAAGTATGAAAGACACTTCATTCATTTATCTTACTGGCCTATAGGTGTACTCGTCTACAGTGCACCTTCCTTTTCTTTTCTCTCTGATTATCTGTTCTGAGAAATGTCACCCAATGGATGCCAGTCATTAGGTCAGGATGATGCAGCTTTAAGGCCCAGAGTGCACTGGAGGGGGTTGCAGGGCATGTGGGGAAACAAGTCTGCTTGAGTCTGCTCAGACCAGTTTCACATGATCCTGATTCTAGTTCTTTAATAATTAGGTAGCATTTGTTCCATATTTATAAGCTCCTATGACAGGCTTGAATGCCTCTGTGATCAGAGTCCTTAAAGCAAAATGGATGCATTTCCATTTTAAGACTAAAATAACAGTGCTTGAGGGGGAAAAGATGGCGGAGGCGTAGGGGACCCTATTTCAACTGGTCCCCAGGATTGAGCTGGATATCTACCAGACCACTCTGAACACCCACAAAATCAGCCTGAGATAAGAAGATAAATCTGAACCTCTACAAACAGAATATCACAGGCAGTTGGTTTTGAGGTATGAAGCAGGGAGCCCTGATATTGGAGAATAAACAGCAGTGGGAGGGAGCCTGGCCATGGGGAACCTACACCGCTGGTGAGCAGTAGTCTCTGCACTGGGGACCTGGCACAGACTCGCAGACCAGTAGCGGCAGGGAAAGGACTTTAGGGCACCCCCCCAACAGAAACCACAGCAGCGGGGCCGTGCGTGCGAACTGGGGGTGGCTGGTGGTTTTAGAAGCACAAAGGGCAGAGATATGCCTGACCTGGAGGCGAGGACTGGGAGCCCTGAGGAGGGGCGCACAACTCAGGACGCTGCAGTTTATAGCAACACAGACAGAAATGGAGATAGTGTGGCCTAGAGAGCTCAGTGAAGAACAGACTGTGATCTCTCTGCTCTGAAGCAGAGAGTTGGAAACAGTCTCTTCTGCTCTGACTCTCAGAAGACACGCGGAAAGCTGCCAGAGAATAAAAGCCCCCAAAAAACAGTTTCCACTGAGCCCATCCCCTGCCACAGGGGGGAGGGCAACTCTGCCCAAACAGGGTTGCCTGAGTAACAGTGGAGCAGGCCCCTCCCCTAGAAGACAGGCTGGGAAAACAAGAGGCCAGCAACCCTAAGGTCCCTAGAAAACAGGTGCATCTTGCTTGGGTTCTGGTCAATAATTTGGGCTCTATACATTCCCTCAAACACCCCTCAACAGAATGACTAGGAGGAGGAGCCCCCAAAATAAGAAATACTCAGAGATTATGACTTATGCCACAGATATACAAATGGATTCAGATATAACTAAGATGTCAGAGATGAAATTCAGGCTAGCAATTGTGAAGACAATGGCTAGAATGGAGAAATCAATTAATGGCAACATAGAGTCTCTAAGGGCAGAAATGAAAGCTGAACTGGCAGAACTTAAAAATGCTATCAATGAGATCCAATCTAATCTAGATAATCTAACAGCTAGGGTAAGTGAGGCAGAAGAAAGAATTAGTGACCTGGAAGACCATTTAACAGATAAAAAGGGAAAAGAGGAGGCCAGGGAAAAACATCTCAGAATCCATGAAAATAGAATCAGAGAAATAAGTGACACCATGAAGCATTCCAATGTCAGAAT
>NC_138379.1:69305632-69321771 GCF_054177405.1 Leptonychotes weddellii
TTTTTTTTTTTTGAGGTGAGTTTTTCTGTCTTGTCATTATGTCCAGAGGAAAATAGACGAATTAGAGAACAAAATGCTAACAGGGTAACAATGACCCCAGAAAAGTATACTAAACAAATCAGAAGAGACCTGAAACTGGGGAGAAAGAAAGAAAAAGGAAAAAGAAAAAAAAAAAGAATATGATCAGGCTGGTGAATAGATCAGTACAACACACTAGATTTTGGGCATATTTTGGTCTGTTAGAAGAAAGTGGCTCCCAAAATTTTAAAGAAAGAAAAACTTATGTATGTACAAAAATAAGGGTAAATATGATGAAGGGATAGAATATGACTATAAAAATGAAAATTATAAAAGATTTTATAAAAAGAATTGATAAGAAGTTGGTTGAACAAAGAAAGAAGAGGATTAAAAAAGGGGGGGAGAGAATACGATCAGGCAGGAGACTGGCACAAAGCCATACACTAGAGATTTAGGGTATATCTTGGTCTGTTAGAAGAAACTGTATCCCAAAATTTTAAAGAGAGAACAACTTATATATATACCAAAAATAAAGTTAACTACAATGAAGGGATAGAATGTGACTCTAAAAATGAAAAATAAAAAAGATTGTTTAGAAAGGGATTGATAAGATGTTGGTTGAAAAAAGGAAAAAGAAAAATTCAAAAACAAATAGAAAAAGAAAAAAAAGAAAATTTAAAAGATTAACTTTGAAAGACTAAAGAATCATGGGGAAAAAAGCCATGAATTCTGTGTGCTGTATTCCCCTAGTGCTGGGGTTCTGCCATTCTCATTTATCAGTAAACTTGGTCGTGGCTGGATGTTCTTGCTGATCTTCTGGGGAAGGGGCCTGTTGCAGTGATTCTCACTGTCTTTGCTGGAGGCGGAATTGCACCACCCTTGCCGGGTGCCAAGCTAAGTAATCTGCTCAGGTTTGCTCTTGGGAGCTTTTGTTCCCTGCAAGCTTTCCGTACAGCTTTGGAGGACGAGAGTGAAAATGGTGGCTTCCCAGTCTCCGCCCCAGAGGAGCCAAGAACCTGGGGGTCCCACTCCTCAGTGAGCCCCCAGAGAAAAGCATTCAGTCACTCACATCTCCCCAGTCTCCAGCCGCACTCCATGCTCACCCGGCCTGTGACTGAGCATTTCTGTCTCTGGCACCCGACCCCGTGTGGATTCTCCAAACCCAGCAGATCCCTGCAGTGCGCTTCTGCGCCACTCCTCCCGGGGGAAAGAAGGGGAGTCTCCGCGGATCTGCTGCTTTTTGGGTCCCTGCTGGAGGAGCAGTGGCCCAGCTGTGCTGCGGATCATGGTTTATGGCCACCCTGAGCTGAGAGCCCGTGCCTCGGCTCCGTCTCTGCAGCCGGCTTCCCCGCTCCGATACCTGGGAGCTCTGCCACACTCAGGCACCCCCGGTCTTTCTGTGACCCCGAGGGTCCTGAGACCACACTGTCCGAGTGAGGGTTCTATCCCTGGCTTAGCCACTGGAGCGACGTCCCTCAGCGGAGCTGACTTCTAAAAGTTCCAATTTTGTGCTCTGCTGCTTTATCACTTGCCAGTAGCGGCTGACGGTGGCCTCCTCCCCTCCATCTGTCTTCCCGAATATCACCTCAGATTCACTTCTCCACACATTTTACCTTCCAGAAAGTGGTCACTTTTCTGTTCAGAGAGTTGCTGCTATTCTTTTCTTTGATCTCCTGTTGAGTTCGTAGGTGTTTAGAATGGTTTGATACCTATCTAGCTGAATTCCTGGGACCAGATGAAATTTAGGTCTCCTACTCCTCCACTGTCTTGCTCCTCCCCCTGGTAGTTGTCTTTTTCTCTTCTTTTCAGCTTCCTTATTTTCCATCATTTTGTCTTCTATATCACTTTCTCTCTCTTCTCCCTTATTTATCCTGAGGCTGTTAAAACCTCCATCTGTGACTGCACCTCAGTAATAGCATCTTTAATTTCAGCCTTATTAGATTTTAGTTCTTTCATTTCTACAGTAAGCATTCTCTAGTGTCTTCTATGCTTTTTTCAAGCCCAGCTAGTATCTTTATAATTGTTTTAAGTTGTAGTTCAGACATTTTACTTATCTCCATATTGATTAAATCCCTTGCAGTGAGTATTGCCTCCTGTTCTTTCTTTTGGGGTGAATTTTTGCCTTTGTAAAGATGCTCCTGCCAGGTGCAGGGAGGGGGGGGTGTCTTAGTGTAGGGGATTCCAGCCTCCACTGGAGATGCTGTTTCTTTCTGAAGTCCGATTGTGCTGGTGGGTGGGAGAGAGGGGTGTGGAGGAGTAAGACTATGGCATCACCCCGCTGTCTTGTCCCTGGGAGCAGAACTCATGGCTACTGCTGTTCAGGAGGCCCTGTTAGAAAACAAAGAATCTTCTGTGTCCCGGGCTTTCATCAGTTCCTTGTCTTTAACTTGTCTGTGCCCAGGCCATCAGCATGTCTGGAGCCACAGATCTCCTGGATTTTATCTCTGGTTGGTGGCTGGGATTCAAAACTCCAAGTTTTAAACAGCCTGGTAAGGTGTGGGCTCACTCCTCTCCCTCTGAGGAGAGGCTCAGGGTGTGCCCAGCACCATCCTATCCCTGAAAAGCCATTGCACAGTATGCACTCAGGGGCTAGAGTTTATTGTAATACTCAGCAAAAAGCTGAAGCCAGTTTATGGGCTATCTGCACTTGATTCAGTCCCCTACTCCTTTCTGTCCCAGAGAAGCCATTGCAGAGGTTTGAATCTATTGTGGCAGACAGCAAAAAGTGGTGGCCAGGTTATCTGCAATCTGCTCCTGTCTCTACTTTCTGCTTAGTTCTGTTGAAGAAAAGCAGCCACTTGATGTGCACACAGAGGTTTAAACCTATTGTGACTCACAGCAAAATCTTAAGAGGCTTTCTGCCCTTTGCACGCACCTCTGACCCTGCTGTTGAGCCCCGCTTAATGGCTCCTGGCTGGCCTTTTGTCCTTGGAGAGGCAAAATATGCTCTTCCAAATGCCCTCTGGGAAGGGGAGTGATCTCTCACTGTGCGACCCAGGGGATCTCCTCACCGAGGCTTATTGTGTGGTCCCTACTCGCTGGGTTCTTTCCCATTTTCTCTCTCTTCCTGAGTTTGCTCCATGAAAAGGGTTCCCTCCCCTTTGTGGCTGTGATGCTTTCCTCTCCCCCAATTCATGGTTCCAAACCTTGCATCTGCCACGTTCTCTCTCTCCAACTGTGCAGATTGTTTCCTTAATCCTCAGATCATCTTCCTAGTTGTTCAAAATAGTTGAATGTTGATCTAGCTGTATTTGAAGGGCAAGGCAAGTTCAGGGTCCCCCTATTACTCCGCCATCTTAACTCTGCCCCCTCCTTATGGCTATCACAGATTTTTCAGCAGAAATCTTGTAGGCCAAAAGGGAATGGGGTGATATATTCAAAGCACCAAGAGAAAAAAAGCACCAACCCAGAATACCCTACCCAGTGAAGGAGTCCTTCAGAATTGAAGGAGCAGTGGAGTTTATCAGACAGATAAAGCTAAAGGAGTTCATCACACTAGCCTCACAAAAAATGTTAAAAGGAGTTCTTTAAGCTGAAAGAAATGGTAAGTTAATTAGTAACAGAAAAAGCTAATTTGTAACAAGAAGACATATGAAAGTATAAAACTCATTGTAAAGGTAAATGTATAGTTAAATTTAGAGAATAATGTCGTGGGTAAGTTACTTTTAACTCTAGTATGAAGGTTAAAAGACAAAAGTATTAAAAATAATTATAACTACAATAATTTTTTAATGATACACTAGGTGAAAAGAGGTACATTGTGACATCAAAATATAAAAGGTAAGGAGAGGGTTAAAAATGTAGAGTATATGTTTGAAGTTAACCTGTTATTGGTAGAATAGATTGCTATCAATATGAGATGTTTTATGTAAGCCTCGTGGTAACCTCAAAACAAAGTCCTGTAGTATACAAAAGAGAAAGAGAAAGGAATCAAAGCATACCAGTACAGAAAAATCATCAAACTACAAAGGAGGAGATCAAGAGAGGAACAAAGGAATTATAAAACAGACAGAAAATCATTAACATAATACCTATCAATAATTACTTTAAATTTAAAATGGACTAAATCCTCTAATCAAAAGATACAGAGTGGTTGAATAGATTAAAAAAAAAAAGATCCAACCATCTGTTGGCTACAAGAGACTCACCTCAGCTTTGAGGACACACACAGACTGACATTGAAGGGATGGAAAAAGATACTCCATGCAAATAAAAGCCAAAACAAATAAAACAAATCAGGGGGGGTAGCTATACTTATAGCAGACAAAATAGACTAAGACAAACTCTGTATCAACAGTCAGAGAAAGCCTTCATATGATGACAAAGGGGTCAATTCATCAAAAGAATATAACAACTGTAAATATTATGCACCCAACATAGGAGCCCCTAAATATATAAAGCAAATATTAATAGATCTGAACAGGGAAATAGATAGCAATACAATGATAGCAGGGGTTTTAGATACCTCAGTTCCAACAATGGACAGATCATCTACATGGATACTAAATAAGGAAGCATGGGACTTAAATTATGTTAGACCAGATGGACGTACAGAATATATACAGAAATTCCCACCAACAGCAGGAGAATGCACATTCTTCTCAAGCATACATGGAACATTCTCCAGAAGAGACCATATGTTAGGCCACACAACATGTCTTAATAAATTTAAGAAGATTGAAATCATATTTTCTGACCACAATGGTGTGGAACTAGAAATCAATTACAAGGAAAAAATGGGAAAATTCACAAATATATAAAAATTAAACAACATTCTCCTGAACAACTAATTGGTCAAATAAATGAAAAAAGAAATTTAAAAAAATCTTAAGGCAAATGAAAATGGAAACACAACATCTCAAACTTACGAGGTGCAGCAAAAGCGGTTCTACGAGGGACGTTTATAGTGATAAACGCATACATTAAGAAGGAAAGGATCTCAAATCAACAACATAACTGTTTATCTTGAAGAACTAGAAAAAGAACAAACTAAGCTCAAAGTTAGTAGAAAGAAGGAAATAACAAAGATCAGAGCAGAAATAAATGAAATCGAGATGAGAAAGACAATAGAAAAGATCAATGAAAGCAAGTTTTTAAAAAAGATGAAATTGACAAATATTGAACTGTACTAAGAAAAAAGAGATCAGACTCAGTAAATAAAATTTTAAGTGAAAGAGTAGAGTTACAACTGATACCACAGAAATATAAAGGATCATAGTTTCTACTAATGTGAACAATTATATGCCAACAAATTAGACTACCTAGAAGAAATAAATTCCTGAAAACATACAGCCATACGTATCCACATGCAAAAGAATGAAACTAACTTCTATCTTATGTCATACACAAAAATCAACCCAAAATGGATTAGAGATTTGAACATAAGATCTGAAACCACAAAACTCCCAGAAGAAAGCATGGGCATAAGCTTCTTGATATTGATCTTGGTAATAGTGTTTTGCATTTGACACCAAAAGCAGAAATAAACAACTGGGACTATATCAGACTAAAAAGTTTCTGCACAGCAAAGGAAACCATCAATAAAATGAAAAAACCTATGGAAATGGAGGAAAATATTTGCAAACCACATACCTGATAACAGGTTAATATCCAAAATATATAAAATCTTGTACAGCTCGATAGCAAAATAAGAAACCCCAAGTAACCCAACTGAAAAATGGGCAAAGGGCCTGCATATGCATTTTTCTAAAGAAGACCTATAGATGTCCAACAGGTACATGAAAAGCTGCTCAGTAGCCCTAAATCACCAGAGAAAGGAATATCAAAACCACAATAAGATATCCCCTCACTCCTGTTAGGATGTCAGGAGATAACAAATGCTGGCAAGGATGTGGAGAAAAGAAAACCCTCGGATACTGTTGGTAGAGATGTAAACTGATACATCCACTATGGAAAACAGTATAGAGGTTCATAAAGAAATTAAAAATAGAACTGCCATATGATCTAGAAGTCTCATTTCTGGGTATATATGCAAAGGAAATGAAATAATTATCCTGAAGAGATATCTGTATTCCTATGTTCATAGCAGCAGTATTCACAATAGCCAAGTTATGGAAACAGCGTAAATGTGTGATAATGGATGAATAGATAAAGAAAATGTGATTGTTTTGTATGTATATAAATAATATATATGTATTTCAATAATGTATATGTATAAATGTGATTATTTTATATGTATATGTAATATTCCGTGGTGTGTGTGTGTAGGTATATATATATGTATATATGTATATGAAATCTTGCCATTTGCAACAACATGGATAGATCCAGAGGGTATAATGCTAGGTAAAATTAGTCAGAGAAAGACAAATACCATATGATATCGCTCATGTGGAATTTAAGAAACAAAACAAATGAACAAAGAGGAAAAGAGACAACAGAATACTGACAACTTAATACCGATTAACTTAATACCGACAACTTAAATACCGATTTGTTCAACCCACAGTTGCCAGAGGGGAGGTGACTGGGGGGGATGGGTGAAATAGGTGAAGGGAATTAGGCATACAGGATGAGCAGTGAGAAATGTATAGAATTATTATATACATTATATAATGTTGATTTTATACATTATATAATGTTGATCATTATATTGTACACCTGACATTAATAGAACACTGTATGTTAATTATACTTGAATAAAAACAAAATACAATTCTGAGATTCAGGGATTCTTATTTAATGGGATTCAACATTTTTAGCATTCATTTGTTGAATATTTTTAATGCTTCCCCTGAGCCAGGCGCTTCTTTACTAGACTTCTAATCTGATCACTGAAGGGAATGAAGAGATTCTATTGTTCCAGGAAGGAAAATGTGGCAATAACAGTTGATTTTACCAAACCCTGAGGGAGAAGTCCATTGAAACCCCAAGAGGAATAACAAGACCAGGGAAATTATCTGAGGATGGAGAGTAGAACTCAGGGTTTGTGAGCAGTGAGGGGATGCTCTGAATCGTAAGGGGGTTTGTGAGAACTAGACTTCACAGTTTCCTCCTAAGCAATTCAGAGCTTCTAAACTGTACCAAACTTTACTAAATTGACACTTCATTTTTCTCAGGGTCGTAGCCCCATACTGATGATGGTATATACAGCAAGCTCTTTGGACGGATGGGGCACTTCCCCCCATTCTGTGGATTCACATTGTGAGTACTTCTTAGATCCTTTCTCAGGAGAATAGATGACAGAAATGGCACTGGCCTGTTTTTTTTTTTCTTTTCCCGTGCCAGTTAGAGTACTTAGAGTACTAGATTTAAGGGACAAAACTGAATAAGCACCCCAGAGGTGATTGCAATTGAAATTGAAATTTTAGCAGTGTTTCCACTCTGAGTATATTTTGTTGAGACTATTAAAGCAATTAGAGTGAGTTGTTCTAACAGATGGGGCAATTCAATGAAAGTGTGTTGGGTGGAAGTAGTGTTCTCTGCTCCCAGATTATCTGCCACATCCTTCCAGGAGAGTTGATGAAGATCATTAAAATGTGGTTTGAAGGTAAATGTTCCTGGTACCACGATTTTAGGTTACTAAAGAAGTTACTAAGAATTTATTGAAAAGTTACTAAGTGCTCCAGAAACACTGAGCTGGACATCTATTTACCTAAGACTAAGATGCATAAACAAATGTTCAATACATGCAGTTTGAACATCCCACAAATGGCTATTATTAATTCTCTCAAACTTTATTTTCTCCCTCTCTTTTCTTCCTACCTATGTGCAGTGTTAATGAGAGACGTGCGTGAAATGTTCAACGCTAGTTTCTCCCTCAACTTCTACATGTTCCATGGTGGCACCAACTTCGGCTTCATGGGTGGATCTGCATCTTTGGACCATTACCTTCCTATGATCACAAGCTATGGCAAGTAATTGTCCCTTAGAGTTGTCTCCAACCTAGGCCACCCCACCATTTGAGCCTGGAGCTTTCTAGAGTGGGTCTCATGGAACAATCTCTGGGACGGTTCATCTGTTTTGCCTTTAACAAATGCTGAGGATTGAAGGTTTGATGTTTATTCCTCTTGACAGTACTAGAATTTATCCAGCACTAGAATCTAGACTGTCTGGGACTTTGCAGGCAGAGGCCTTGGTAGTTTAATCTTATCTATCCACTGTGCAGACCCTTATTCTTAGAAGTTCTGCAAAACAGTTACTTTGGATCTCTTGATAACACTAGGGCATTGGTTAATGACACTGAGAGACAAGGTGAAAAGTCAAGGGTGAAAGAAAGGAATTTAACTATGGACTCTGGGAAACAAACCGAGGGTTTCAGAGGGGAGGGGGTTGGGGGAGGGGGTAGTCGGGTGATGGGTATTAAGGATGGCATGTGTTGTGATGAACCACTGGGTGTTATACGTGAACAATGAATCATGGAACACTACATCAAAAACTAATGATGTACTGTATGGTGGCTAACTTAACATAATAAAAAAAAAAGAAATTGAATAGAAAGTAGAAACCACTGGATTGGAATAGCCTTGGGCTCTCAGTCAGGACTTATTAGATATCCAGGGATTGGTGTTATTTGCCTTCATTTGAAAGCCCTGCAAAGTATGGCAGATGTCTCCTGGTTTGGACTAATTGGGATGTGGTATTTTCTTATCTAATGCCAAAAATTTTTCCTTTCAAAGCTTCTGTATTAAGGATCTTTTTGCTCAGTATTAAGCTCTCATGCCTTTCTTTGCTGAAGCTGGAGCTTTCTTGGGGAAAGTGACAAATTTCTTTATATTTTTCAGATTATGGGGCACTCCTGACAGAGAACGGAGAACATACAACTGAGTACCTTGCATATCAAGAGTTTTTTAGCTCTTCTTTGGGTACCTAGCAACAATCTCAATCTGAATAATAACTCAGCCTCTCAAATGGTCTCTGTCCTGTGAAGAGGGGATTGAGGGAGTAGATAAAGATGTACTTTTTGGGAGATACCCAGTTTGTTCCAGTTTATTTTATCATTAGGCACTGGGGATTCAAATATGTACAAAATACAGGGCCCACCCTCTAGGTTCTCAGCATCTAGGGCCATGTTGCTTAGTCTTGGCTGTGCATTGGAATCCTCTGCAGAACTTGTAAAAGCCAGAGGTGCCAGGCCCATCCCAGAGCTGTTAGAAAAGTATGTCTTAGTTGAAATGGGGAGGAAGGGGCAGAATCTGAGCATATGTATTTTCCCATTGGACTTTAAGAGATTCTAATGAGCCACCAGGGTTGAGAACTACTGGTCCAGCAGTGGGATTGATGTACCACCTCCTTTCCCCAGACAGCAGGGCATCCTGCCTCAGAGCCTATAGATATGAAAGGAATCCCACTCCTTTATTGCCTACCTTATGATTCTTCCTGGAACTGGGAAAGCATGTCCTGTGACTGACTGAGACCTTCATTCTTGGTGGTTTTGGGTGGTCCCTTGAATGGGGTTGGAGGAGGATCTCGGAATGGCCAATCTCCTGTTTTTCATTGCAGGGATTCCCAAGCCTCCCCACCGAGATACTATACCTATGGCTATATATAAGTTGGTGGTAACAGCATACTACATGTCACTATGGGATGTCATGCCCTACTTGGAGGAGGTAAGCATTTCCTGGATGTAAAAGCATGGGATAGCCTTTGGACAGAAGAGCGAGGAGTGCAAGGCTTAGCTCAAAGAATAGGGAGTAAATTATTGGGGAGCCAAAAGCAATTCTTACTTCTTTTAATTCCTTCTCCTAATTTTTTGTTTGTTTGTTTTAGTGTCATTTATTTTAGGTGTAACTTTTAAAAGTAGCACATAGTTGGAATTTGGTTCTGGGTACAATCTGAGTTTTATCTTTCAACAGAGAAATTACCCTATTAATGATCCAGAATTATATCTGACTTAAACATTGTTTCATCATTTTAATCAAGGTTTGCACAATGCTTCCTTCTTTTGGTGAATGAACTGTATTTTCTTTCTTTCCTTTAATTTCTGTGTTTTAGAAGCAGCATTTACTTTATTCAATGCTAACTAGTGATTACTTTCAGGGTTTTGTTTTGTTTTTTGTTTTGGGGTTTTCTGTTGTTATTGTTGTTGTTAGTTTCAGAAGTAGAATTTAGTGATTCATCAGTTGCATATAACACCCAGTGCTCATTACATCAAGTGCCCTCCTTAATGCCCGTCACCCAATTATCCCTTCTCCCCCATCCCTCTCCCCTCCAGCAACCCTTTGTTTGTTTCCTAGAGTTTGACATCTCTGATGATTTGCCTCTCTCTCAATTTTCATCTTATTTTTCCTTCCCTTCCTCTATGTTCATCTGTTTTGTTTCTTAAATTCCACATACGAGTAAAATCATATGATATTTGTCTTTCTCTGACTGACTTATTTTGCTTAGTATGATACCCTCTAGTTCCAACCATGTCGTTGCAAAAGGCAAGATTTCATTCTTTTTGATGGGTGAGTAATATTTCTCTGTGTGTGTGTGTGTGTGTGTGTGTGTGTGTGTGTGTGTGTGTATCACCTCTTCTTTATCCATTCATCTGTTGATGGACATCTGGGCTCTTTCCGTAGTTTGGCTATTGTGGACATTGCTGCTATAAATATTGGGGTGCATGTGCCCCAGAGTGGTTGCACCGGTTTGCATTCACACCAACAGTGTAAGAGCATTCCCCTTTCTCCACACCCTTGCCAATATCTGTTTCCTGACTTGTTAATTTTAGCCATTCTAACTGGTGTGAGGTGGTATCTTATTGTGGTTTTGATTTGTATTTCCATGATGCCAAGTGATGTTGAGCATTTTTTCATATGTCTTTTAGCCATTTGTATGTCTTCTTTGGAGAAATGTCTGTTCATGTTTTCTGTCCATTTCTTGATTGGATTATTTGTTCTTTGGGTGTTGAGTTTGATAAGTTCTTTATAGATTTTGGATATTAGCCCTTTATCTGATAAGACATTTGCAAATATCTTCTCCCATTCCATAGGTTTTACAATTTAGAATAAGAAATCTAGAATAAGAATTCAGGAATATTCAGAAAATTTAAATATAAAGAAACAGTGTAAATATTCTAGGATACTGGGAAAATTTCCTTTCAGTAGCATAGCAAAAAGAGATCCCTTGCCTTCTGAAGATGGTTAGAATGAAGGCACACTGGCTAGATCTAGGGCAATGATTTTTAAACTTTTAGTTTAGTAGAGGGACTCTTTCTTCAAACTCACTTCACATGTTCAGTACATAAAGCATGCACTGCTTAATCGGGGTGGTGGTTCTGAGGCTCTGTACTTGCATCCTAAGGGTCAGTCATCCTTTCTCTAGGGTGGCACGTATTCGGATGGCCCATGTGCCACTTCTGACTTACATGTAGGGTTTGAAGGAACATAGTTTGAAAACCACTGGTATAGAGGAAATCCTGCGTATTTACACAATACTTAGTAAACATTAATGTTTGGGGAGCTGTATTATCAAGGTGTTGTTTGGGGGGATCTTCTAGTCTAACAGGGAGGAGAGGTGAGTAGAGATTAGGGGGCCGTAGGTTCCATGGTAAAGAAATGAAGGCAGCCCGGCATTGTCAAGGGAACATACTGTTGTGCTAAAGAGATTAAGTTCTGGAGTCAAGACTGGGTTTGAATCTTTGCTCCAATATTTACCCTGGGGCAGTCATTTAACTTCATTGTAAGTTTCCTTATCTGGAAAATGAAGCTAATAATTGTATTTACCTCATAGGATTGTGGTGTGGATTAAGCCCCTAATATTTGAAACTGACACATGTAAGTGCTAGCTACTGTGTTATTATTTAGAGATATGGTCAGCATGCTGGACAGTCACGGGATCCAATATTATATCCCAGTTGAGGTGATTTTGAGATCCAGTGGATGAATAGAGCTTAATGAGATGAACAGTGGAGTAGGATGGGGGAGGGAAAGGAATTTGAGACATAGTGAAAACCATTTGTAAAGACAAGGAAGGAAATGCATGTTTAGGGAACTGCAAATAAGACTGCAATGAAAAGTGTTTGTGAGGGAGTGCCAAGTAAGGCACCAGACACCACATGTCAGAGGGCCTTTGTGGTTTTGTTTTAAATGTTTTCTTACGGAATTTTGAAGACATGAACAAATGGCACAGAGAAAAGTAGTGAACCCCTATGTGCTCAACATGCAGCCTCAACTTTATTAATATATGACTAATACTGTTTCATTTATACCCCTACCTTCTCTTCCTCTACTCTTTTTAAGATTATTTTAAAGCAGATCCCAGACATCATACAATTTTAGCTATAAATAGTTTAATATGTATCTGAAACTATAAGAACTCTTTTAAAAATGCAACTACAAAATCATTATCGACCTTGATGATGATGATGATGATGATGATGATGATAGTACTACTACTAATAATCCTTTAAAGTCAGTGATTTCCTGGGAAATATTTAGTAACAGACTCTCTAGAAGAAAAAACTCTGATTAGTAGTGTTTGCCGATTCCTGCGGTATAAGTACTCCCACTATGGCTAATTCCAAGGCTCTGGCATGACAACACCGCGTACAGAGACAAAATACAGGGTTGGGTAGAGATGTGCACAGTTGGCACTCATGAGCTGGTACAGACTGGCTGTGGCACCCCACTGCTGAAAATCATAAAATATCCAGTGTTCAGATTTTCTCACCTGTCTCATAACATTTTTAGCACTGATTTGTTAATACCAAGATCCAAATCAGGTTAGTCACACATTGCATTTAGTTGATATGTCTCTTAAATCTCTTTTAATCTAAAGATTTCTTTCCTTTTTATTACATTTATTTGTTGAAGAAGCAGGATTATTTGTACTATAGAATCCCCTACATTCTGGGCTTTGCTAATTAGATCCCCATGTATCTGGGAATATGTCTTTATACTCCCCACATTTTCAGTAAACTGATCTAGATGCTTGATGGGCTTTAAGTTGGGTGCTTTTTAAAAAAATTGTTTGCAAGTATATTTCATAGGTGGTGCTGTTATATTTTTTTATGCATTATATCTCAGGCACATAATGGCTGGTCATTTCTGTTTTCATAATTTATCAGTGGGTTCAGGAGTAGTTAGCCCAGTCTATCCATTATCAATTTTCCCATCAATCTTTTACCTAATGGTTTTAGCAGTCATTGACAATTATTACCTATATCCAGTATTTCATTAAGGCTTTTAAAATAGTATCATTCTTATTCAGTCATTCCTTCTTCATTTATACACTTGAAGTTCTTCTATGCAGAACTTTCCTTTTCTGTTGTCTTGTCACCTTAATGTACAGTTTGTAAAGAAAAGTTAGGACAAAATTTCAAGTATTTTCTTTTATCAGATAATGAATTTATTCCTGGATATCTTGCAAAGGTGGCCAATGAGTTGTTTTGTTGTTGTTGTCTTTATTTGATTATAAACTCATGATTTTTAAAATTTTTATTTTCAGTTGAAGTATAGTTGACATATAATATTATATAAGTTTCAGGTGTACAAGATACTGATTTGAAAATTATATACATTACAAAATGCTCGGCACACTAAGCATAGTTACTGTCTGTCACCATACAAAGTTATTACAGTATTGCTGACTACATTCCCTATGTTGTACTTTTCATCCCTGTGATTTATTTATTTTATACTTGGAATTTTGTACCTCTTAATGCCCTTCATCTATTTTCCTCAGCCCCTCCACCCCCTGCCATCTGGTAACCACCAATTTGTTCTTTGTATTTATGAGTCTGTTTCTGTTTGTTTGCTTTGTTTTTCAGATTTCATATATAAGTGAAATAACATGGTATTTGTCTTTCTCTGTCTGACTTATTTCACTTAGCATAATACTCTCTAGGTCCATCCATGTTGTTGTGAATGACAAGATTTTATTCTTTTTATGGCTGAGTAATAGTCCATTATATATATATACCACATCTTCTTTAGTCATTCATCTATCAGTGAACACTTATGTTGCTTCCATATCTTAACTATTATAAATAATGTTACAGTACCTTAGGGGCACATATATCTTTTCAAAGTAGTGTTTTTATTTCCTGCAGGTAAATACCCAGTGGTGGAATTATTGGGTCATATGGTATTTCTATTTTTTATTTTTTGAGGAACCTCCATACTGTTTTCCACACTGGCTGCACCAAATTACATTCCCACCAACAGTGCATGAGGGATCCTTTTTCACCACATCCTCACCAACACTTGCTATTTCTTATCTTTTGGATACTAGCCATTCTGACTGCTGTGAGGTGACATCTCATTGTGGTTTTCATTTGCAATTCCCTGGTGATTAATGAAGTTTAGCATCTTTTCATTTGTCTATTGGCCATCTGTATTTCTTCTTCAGAAAAATGTCTGTTTAGATCCTCTGCCTATTTTTCAATTGAATTATTTTGTTTTGATGATGATTATGCAGGTTCTTTATATATTTGGGGTATTAACCCCTTATCAGATATATCATTTGCAAGTATCTTCTCCCAATCAGTAGGTTGTCTTCTCATTTTTTTTGAGGGTTTCCTTTTCTATATTTTAGTTTGATATAGTCCCAATCATTTATTTTTCCTTTTGCTTCCCTTGCCTGGGGAGACAGATCCAGAGAAATATTGCTAAGGCTGATGTCCAAGAATTTACAGCCTGTTTTCTTTTAGGAGTGTTATAATTTCGGGTCCAACATTTAGGTACTGAACCAATATAGTTTGAGTTTATTTTTGTGTATGGTATAAGAAAGTGGTCCAGTTTCATTCTTTTCCATGTAGCTGTCCAGTTTCCTCAACATTATTTATTGAAGAGACTCTTCCCCATTGTATATTCTTGCCTCTTTTGTCATAGATTAATTGCAAGGCTGGCTCTCTCCTCCCCAGTGCAGGGGTTGCTTTGGAGGGGCACTGGTGTAGGCCAGGGCTGCCCAGCAGGTGTGGGGGGGCAGTTATTACTCTGGGGGGGGACTCTGGTCTCTAGACTCTAGCTGTGGGTGCCTGCCAGAGCTGGTCCATAGGAGAATGCCAGCGTGGATCAAGCCATGCTAGCAAGGTAGATGGATAATGTTAGAAATGGCTCCACAAGAGTTGGGCTAGTTAGGCTATAGCAGGGTAAGAAAAATGGCTCCTACCAGCACTTCCATTCCAGGGGAAAGCTCCTCCAGATCCCTGCCCCTCAGGCACATGTCCTAAAACCAGACAGTAAATCTCCTTTATGTATAACCTACATGCTTTTCAAACTGCTGCCTCTGTGCTGGGTCTTGGACCAAGTGATACAGCATTCTGGCTCTATAAGGGTAGACACTTGGTTTCCTATAGATCTTTGATTCTTCTGCAATTAGGCCCTGCTGATTTTCAAAGCCACACTTCTTCCTGGTACAAGTCTCTAGGACCAGGGGTGTCTGATATAGGGTTTGATCCCCTCCCTCGTCAGGGATGACCTCCAGGCCTGGAATCTTCTTTCTGCTTGTGAGTTGCTGTGCTGGGGGTTTGAATTCATTGCCTCTTGCCGCTATCAATGTGGCCTTCTTTTATGTTTCTAGCTGTGGAACGTCAGTTTTGGCAGTCTTCATGTCATTTTCCGAGCGAGGTGCACAGTGTGCAGTTGTAGCCTTGAAGGGTCTGTGGGAGGAGGTAAGGTCAGAATCCTTTTCTGACACTGTCTTCCCAAGATCCTCCTGAAAACTCACACTTTTTTTTAAACACATGTAACATGTTTCAACCCCGTTGCAGTCATTCCTTTTGATATTCAAATTGTCCTGTCTCCTTTAAGTTGGCCCCTCTGTCCTCTCGTCCTCTTGACATGAGTCCAGTAGCTTTTGATATCTTCTTTGTCCTCCAGAATGCTTCAGGCTGTGTGACTCCACACAGGCAGTCTGAAAGGCTGTGTGTGTGTGTTTTAAAAATTTTACTTATTTATTTGAGAGAGAGAGAGCAAGCATGAGTGGGGGAGGGGTACAGGGAGAAGCAGGCTCCCTACTGAGCAGGGAGCCTGCTGCAGGGCTCAATCCCAGGACCTTGGGACCATGACCTGAACCAAAGGCAGATGCTTAACCGACTGAACCATCCAGTGCCTCAGGCCATGTTTTTATGCTAAGAGATTTGAACATTTCCCTGAAAGTTGTGGGAAGCTATTTTAAAGCATGGCTTGGGAATCAGATGACCAGCTTTGCATTTCAGAAGGATTTCTTTGGTAGCT
>NC_138379.1:69322271-69341226 GCF_054177405.1 Leptonychotes weddellii
GGGAAAAAAGAGGACAAAAGGCCCAAAAGAGTGCTCCCTCAGTATTATGCTGAGTGAAATAAGTCAATCAGAGAAAGACATGTATCATATGACCTCGCTGATATGAGGAATTCTTAATCTCAGGAAACAAACTGAGGGTTGCTGGAGTGGGGGGGGTGGGAGGGATGGGGTGGCTGGGTGATAGACATTGGGGAGGGTATGTGCTATGGTGAGCACTGTGAAGTGTGCAAGACTGTTGAATCACAGATCTGTACCTCTGAAGCAAATAATACATTATATGTTAAAAAAAAAAGAAGAAGAAGAAGAAGATAGCAGGAGGGGAAGAATGAAGGGGGGGAAATCGGAGGGGGAGACGAACCATGAGAGACTATGGACTCTGAGAAACAAACTGAGGGTTCTAGAGGGGTGGGGGGTGGGGGGATGGGTTAGCCTGGTGATGGGTATTAAAGAGGGCACATACTGCATGGAGCACTGGGTGTTATATGCAAACAATGAATCATGGAAGACTACATCAAAAATTAATGATGTAATGTATGGTGATTAAGATAATAAAAAAAATAGAAAAAAAAAGAGTTCTCCCTCAAAACCATTAAATGTCATCCTCTGCTGACAAACACTGAAAAAGTTTTTCAAAACCTCCTTCTCACTTCCCCTTTCCCATCCATCCAATTATGAATGTAGCAGATTAGAGAAGAGATAAGGAAAGAGGGAAGATCCAGAAATTGACAGTCCCTGGGATTAGCAAGAGACCCAGAACCAGATACTAAAAGTTCTAAAGGGCGGCTACTCAGTTGCAAGTGCTGATTTATAACACCACGATAAAATGCTTTTGAGGCCTCCCAACCTCCTCAGACCCTGATTTTGTGCTCCTTAAGCAAGGTTCTGTTTATTAATTTAGTTTTCCAGGAGTTTCAAGACAAAGAAGTCTGATTTGGGGTGGGCTGAGTACTCTAGTTCAATGCTGTCCAGCAGAACTTTCCGATGATGAACATATTCTGTGTTTGCATTGTCCAGTATGGTAGCAACCATCCACACATGCCTACCGAGCACTAAAAATGTGTCTAGTGTAAATGAAGAAATGAATTTTTAATTTTATTTGACTTTAAGTTTAAATAACTGCATGTGGCTATGGCTACTATACTGGACAGCATAGCTCTAATCTTTGTAAAGGATGATCTCTACACCCCCCCTCCCCCAAATGGCACACAGATTCACACTCTTCAGCCACTTAGTGGTTTTAATGGCTTTCCTGAGTCTGATTAACTGAGATACTCACAATGTTAGGAACCAACTCCCCACAGTAATTTCAAATTCACACTCTGTTAAGCCCTCTCCTATCCACATATAAGTTTGCCATTGCCTCCATTCAATCTATGATAACATCTCCTTCAAATGATTACTGTGGCAATGAGATAAGCTAGGTAAATGTTGACTGCCTCACAGAAAGCTTGATACCTAATACATGTTACATTTTTGTTCCCTCCCTCTGTTCATTTTCTCTCTAGTATATAGTCCTTTTTATATTTTCCAAACATTTTAGAAATATAGTAGCACTAAACAATGATTATGCTCGGCACCATGGTTTTATTGTGGTGGAGGGATGTTAAAAAAACAAATAAATTGCAACTTCTACAAAATTGCTGACCTAAAGTCACCCATCTAATCTATTATGTGTGAAGGACTGACAAGTAGCTACCTTTAGCAGCCAAATTAAGACATTTTGAGGACTATCATTAATTTCCCATTTATGGTGACTGAGGGCAAAGATATAATGGAGAAGGGAAAACAAAAATATACAGAGTGCAATTTCAAGTCCACTGCCAGAGAAAAGGTTTCCAGTTGGGCAGTAGATAGGAAACAGTTACAAAAGCAAGGTAATAAAAACCTAATATTTCTTAAATAAGGAATCGGAACGAGCTGCTATATACACGTTCTGCTTCTGTGTGATAGAAAATAGGCTAGCCTTGGGGCTCCTGGTTGGCTCAGTCGTTAAGCGTCTGCCTTTGGCTCAGGTCATGATCCCAAGGTCCTGGGACTGAGCACCGCGTCGGGCGCCCTGCTCAGCGGGGAGCCTGCTTCTCCCTCTCCCACTCCCCCTGCTTGTGTTCCCTCTCTCGCTATCTCTCTCTCTCTCTGTCAAATAAATAAATAAAATCTTAAAAAAAAAAAAAGAAAATAGGCTAGCCTTATCCAGGAAATCAACTGAGGCAATTACTTCTCTTGGTCATAGGAATGGGGAATTTATATTCACCTGGAGTTGTACTATCTTGGGAATTATCTTATCAAAATAGTGATTCACTGCTTTAGTGAAGCCCCTGTAAGTTGTTCGCAGCTTCATTTTTGGATCCTGGAGTAACCAGCTAGGATTGAAAAAGTAGGAATCATTCTTGGGGTGGGAAACAGCAATAAGAAATACTTAAGCATGAGGCTGGAAAACAAGGACAGCCACACTGGAACAGTATATTGTGAGATCTTAATGCATCTTTAAGAAAAAGCAATCTGCGTTCTAGTTGCAAATAGCTCAGCACCTTAGCCACCGCCTCTTTCCTCAAAATACACATCAGAGTTGTGTAATGATGAAATGATCCAGAGCAGAGTCATCAGACTGCAGCCCACAGGCCAAATCAAAGCCATTGTCTGTTTCTGTAAATAAAGTTTTATTGGAACACAGCCACACCCTTTGTTTACATATTGTCACAGCTGTGTTCATGCTACAAGAGCAGGATTGAGTAGTCACAACAGACTGTGTATGTGGTCCCCAAAGTGGAAAATATTTATTACCTGGTCTTTTACAGAAAAGGTTTACCAACCCCTAGTCTGGAGTGAGACTTTTATAAAGCTGTTTCAAAGTTTTTAAAAAATGCTCTTTGATGGAATATTATTTAGCCATAACAGGGGAATGAAGAACTGTACATGCTACTACGTGGGTGAATCTTGAAAACATTACAAAGAAGCCAGTTACAAAAGGTCACATATTCTATAATTCCATTTATATGAAATATACAGAATAGGCAAACCAACCGGTCTGAAAGCCAATTGGTGGTTGCCAGGGGCTGGGAGAAGGAATAATGGGAGTTGACTGGACGTAGGGCTTCCTTTTTGGGTGACAAAAGTCTGGTGCTAGTGAGTGGTGATGGTTGTTCGACATTTTTGAGGTACTTAATTGCCACAAAACTGTACACTTTCAAATGGTAAATTTTTATGTTATGTGTATTTTACTACAATAAAAAATGATTAGAAGCTAACAAAAGGGTAAACCCCTCTTTAAAAAGGGATAATCAGCCCAATTTCTTACTATTTGTACCTCCATCACAATAAACTAGAACTTACAAAGGTATTGCTTAAGTGGTAGCCACTAGCTGTTACTAAAATAAAAAAAGTACTCTATCTTATTTACACTGCAGAAATGAGATGGAGGTTTATATAAAACAAACACATACTATATAAATCCCAGTAAATCAAAGTTCATTTTCTATGTCATTAAGTAGGAAAAGAGTATAGTTTAAAAATGTACACAGAAAACCAGCAAAACCCTTTGCTCTAACTTCCATTTGAATGTGCTAGGGGCCCATGTGGAGTCATGGCCAGGGGCCCCAGATAATAACTTACCTGGGTAAGCCTCCAAGGTCTAAGTCGCTCCCAATATAGGGGCCTGGACACAGAATGACCCACAGCCCCACCTCCGAAGCCATGGCTATAAAAGTCCTGGGAAGTGAAGCAATAAGGATCATTTATTATTCAGGCTGAGAACTGGAATCACTGTTATTTAGCTCACTGAGGTCTCTTCTGAGGTTAGAATGGGCAGAACTCCCAGCCTGGTCTACAGAAGTCCTTGTAGGTGACATGAACCAGGGGGATATGGATCCCTACATTCAATACAAAGGGGCTCATTCAAGGTGCTAGAAAACAGAAAGTCCAGAAGCCTACTCCTCCCGTGTAACTGCCACCACCATGCAAGAAAGTTGTGCTAAAGCAGACACTTACAAATCTTGTTCCTCCTTCTGTGTCTCCTACTTTCAGTCAGTCACCAAATCATGTTTATTCCTCCTACTTAATGTTTTCAAACAGGAAACTCCTCTTAATTTCTAGTACTACCACCACATTTAGTAAAGAACTCATCATTTCACACCTGAGTTATTACAGTGGTTTTCTAGCTGCTTTCCTTCCTTCTTCTAACCTTCTTCCAGTGTTTCTCCAGTCACACCAAACATCATCATCAACAACAAAAATAGGAGTTAATTTTTTACCTCGTATCGGCATCCGGCACTACAGTCTTCTTTAGGACTATTATTTTATTTGACAATTCAGTGAGATAAGTATCAATATCGTCTCCATTTTACAGATAATAAAATAAAAGCTTAAACAAGTCAGAGCTTCTTAAAGGTCATATTTTCAGTAAATAGAAGAACTAAAAGTACAATCAGGCACAGAGCTTCCAGAAATGAAATATCAACTACTGTATTATTCTGCTTCTTTAAAATACTGCTGGTACAATCTTTCTAAATGCACATACAAACTTGCCAAATTAAAATTCTTCAAGTGACTCCCAATGACTTCAGAAAAGATTCCAAATTGTGAAGCATAGTAAATATAAAAGCAACATGTGGTCTACTACCTATTCAGCTTTATTTTTTGGCATTTTTTCTACTTAAACTAATAAAAGAACCAGAGAGCATTATTTGCAGTTCCCAGAAAATATACTGTATGGTAGAAAGTTAACCACCAAAGCCATTCCCTTTTCTTCCTGGGCACACAGCTCAACTACATTTCCCAGCCTCCCAGGCACTGAGGTGTTACTATGTGATGGACTTCAAGCCCACAGAATGTGAACAGGGGCAATGTGTTCCAATTTCCTAAAAAGATTCTCCCTGCTCTCTCTTCCACTTGCTGACTTGATGCAGATGTAAGAGTAGCAGCCTGGAAGCTATGTGACGAAGATGGTGAAGCCACAGATAAAAAGACCCTCAATCTCTTAATTATTTCTTGGAAGAGAGACATAATACTTACCAGGAATACCTATTTTAGATTTTACTTAAATGAAAATAAACCTTTATTGTTAAAGACATTGAGGCTTACTTGTTACAGTAGCTAACATCACCTTAATTAACTTAAAAATGTTCCCTCACATTTTGACTTTGCCCTTGCTGGACACTCTGCCTTAAATACCACTCAGGTCCCTCTAGCAAACTCCTGCTCAACATTTTAAATTACTTCAGCTATAACTTCACTGTTGTCTTCCCTGATCTGTTCCCATAATTTGGGTTGTGTGTTTTTTGTATATTATTTGTCTCCCTCTCTATAGAGAATCCTTAGTCTTGACAGTACAAAGTGTATTGTCTGTCCATCTCCTCCACAAAAGACAATGTCTGAAGTCTAGCAGATAGCTAATACATATTTTTGAATAAACAATTATAGATCTTCCTGAACTTAAGATGGGGTTTTATCCCAATAAACCCATCATAAGTTGAAAATATTGTAAGTAAAAAAATGCATTTAATACACCTAACCTGCTGAACCTCATAGCTTAGCTTAACTTACTCTGCAATGTGCTCAGAACACTTACATTAGCCTACAGCTGGGCAAAATCATCTAACACAAAGCCTATTTTATAGTAAAGTGTTGAATATCTCATGTAATTTATTGACTACTATACTCAAAATGAAAAACAGAATGGTTGTATAGGTACAGAATGGTTGTAAGTATATCACTGTTTACCCTCATGATTGCACGGCTGACTGGGACCTATAGCTAGCTGCTGCTGTCCAGTATCATAAGAGTGTATAATACAACATATTGTTAGCCTGAAAAAGACCAAACTTCAAAATCTGAAGTATAGTTTCTTTTTTTTTTTTAAAGATTTTATTTATTTATTTGAGAGAGAGAATGAGATAGAGAGAGCATGAGGGGGGGAGGGTCAGAGGGAGAAGCAGACCCCCTGCTGAGCAGGGAGCCCGACGTGGGACTCGATCCCGGGACTCCAGGATCATGACCTGAGCCGAAGGCAGTCGCTTAACCAACTGAGCCACCCAGGCGCCCTGAAGTATAGTTTCTACTAAATGCATATCACTTTCACACCATCATAAAGTCAAAACATTGTAAGTCAGAACGTTGTAAGTTGGGGACCGTCTATATTCTGTGCCATATCTTAGAAACCTTGTAAACTATAGTCCAGAAATACCCTCTTATAACTGAGACAGCAGGTTCTTCATAATAGATTAAAACTGCATCAATCAAGATGCAAACTTTCTAAACCACACTGTAAGTAAAATGCACCACAGACACTAAGGTCTAGGCTCTATTGCAAATAACAGATTCACTTCTCAAGAAGGCTTCAATCCAGGAAGAGAATTTTTTTCCAATTATTCACTATGATGATTTTAATAATTGCATAATTCACAAATATCCTATGTCTAAGTGACATCAGGCATTTCCCAATTAAAATGTGGGAAAAAAACTATCAAATGTAAGTCTTCCTTAAAGATTTACTGAAAGCAGTAAACTATGTCTTCCAATCATCTTACTAAAGTACACGATCTTAATTATAAATCAGCCCAATAGGTGGATCATTTTCATATTACAGGGCATATTAATTTATGAGCTTCCTGATGATTTCCCAGAGCTTCCTGATGATTTCCCAAACAGAAAGTAAGGTGCCTTTGTTCATCTGATCCCACAGACCCTAACCCCTGTCTTCGAGCCATAGAAACAGGCAACCTCGACATTAAGACATACATGAAATCCAGATTTGCAGTAAAATAAAACCATCCTTTTCTTGGCTCATGAAGGTTCCAGGGAATATGCCTGCAATGGAAAAAAGAGAAATATAAAAATCTTTTACCTTATTTGCCCTTATTCCATATTGATTCCTCCAGTTTTAATATAGGACCTGGGCTATCTTTACTGTGAAGGAAACAAGATTTCAATAGCCAAGCCTCTGTGTGTGAGTGAACTTTGTATTAGCTTAAAAATTTCCTCCTTCAAATGCCCAGTGCAGATCCAAGCAGCCAATATTATTCCTTGATGCTGAACTTCAGGTAAGATAGATATATATGTAACATCCTCTGGGGTTCAACCACAAATCTTTTTTTAAATACTAATGAAAACATATGAAAAATTTAAATCCATATCTATAATGGCAAAAAAGAAAAACCATTAGCCATAAAACAGAAATCAGCAAGAGCTGAAAAGTGTATAGAACTAGATTATACTGTTTCCTTTAAATGAATAAAATGAAATCCAGCAATCAACAATACAAGATTCACAATACCCAGGATCCATTAAGAAAATTACTAGGCATGCAAAAAACAGGCAAATGTGACACAAAGCAGAAAAAAAAAATCAAGCAATAGAAACAAACCCAGAAATGACATATAGGATGAAACTAGCAGGAAAAAAATACTTTTTAGTATTCAGCTATAAAAATATTTACCATATCTTTAATTTCATAATTTTTTAAAAAATTTTACTATGTTATGTTAATCACCATACATTATATCATTAGTTTTTGATGTAGTGTTCCATGATTCATTGTTTGCATATAACACCCAGTGCTCCATGCAGTACGTGCCCTCTTTAATACCCATCACCAGGCTAACCCATCCCCCCACGCCCCACCCCTCTAGAACCCTCAGTTTGTTTCTCAGAGTCCATAGTCTCTCATGGTTCGTCTCCCCCTCCGATTTCCCCCCCTTCATTTTTCCCTTCCTGCTATCTTCTTCTTCTTCTTCTTTTTTAATATACAATGTATTACTTGTTTTAGAGCTACAGATCCGTGATTCATCAGTCTTACACAATTCACAGCACTCACCATAGCACACACCCTCCCCAATGTCTATAACGTAGCCACCCCATCCCTCCCACACCCCACCACTCCAGCTACCCTCAGTTTGTTTCCTGAGATTAAAAATTCCTCATATCAGTGAGACCATATGATACATGTCTTTCTCTGACTGACTTATTTTGCTCAGCATAATACCCTCCAGTTCCATCCACATCATTGCAAATGAGAAGATTTCATTCCTTTTGATGGCTGCATAATATTCCACTGTGTGTATATATATATATATATATATATATACCACATCTTCTTTATCCATTCATCTGTCGATGGACATCTTGGCTCTACTGGGTATTTACCCCAAAGATACAAATGTAGGGATCTGAAGGGGTACATGCACCCTGAAGTTTATAGCAGCAATGTCCACAACAGCCAAACTATGGAATGAGCCAAGATACCATATCTTTAATAAGTAAAGGAATGCATAACCATAATGAGGAGAAAAATGGAAGATATAAAAAAGACTCAAATGGAACTTCTAAATTTTAAAAATATAGCATCTGCAATAAAAAATACTCTGGATACCATTAATAGCAGCAAATGAAAAATATATTGGCTGAGACTAATAGCAGAGTACATACAACATAATAAATGGTCAGAGCAAAAGAAACTATCCAAAATGGAAAATAGAAAAAATGAAGACTAAAAATAAAAATGAACACAGGATCGGTGATACGTGGTTTCTTACCAAGAAGTCTACCATACGTGGAATTGGACTCCTGGAAAAAAAAAGGGGGAGGCAAAAATAGTAGTAGAAATAGAGCTACAATTTTACCAAATTTGATGAAAACTATAAACCTACAGATTCAAGAATTTCAAAGAACCACAAGTAGAATTAAAAAAAAAAGATCTACACCCTAGCACATTAGAATCAAATTGCTAAAAACCAATGAAAGAGAGAAAATCTTAAAAGGAAACAAAGTGGGGGGGGAGATGATAAGAAGTACAGCAGATTTGTCATCAGATAATGTGCAGGTCAGAAGACAAGGAAGAAACATTTTAAGATACTGAAATTAAAACAAAAACAAAATTAAACCATGTCAACTTAGAATTCTACTTATACTCAGTGAAATTATCCCTCAAAATAGAAGATGAAAAAATCAACTTTTCAAAAAAACAAAAGCTAAGAGAATTCATTACTAACAGACTTCCACTACAAGAAATGTCAAAGGAAGTTCTTCCACAGAAGGAAATACCACGTGGAAATTATAATCTATACAAAGGAATTGAAGAGCAGTAAAAATGGTAAATATGTGGTAAATAAATACAAAGGAATTGAAGAGCACTAAAAAATGGTAAATAAAAAAGATATTTTTTCACTTTAAATTCCTTTCAAATATAACTAGATGTTCAAAGCAGAAAAATAACAATGTATTATGAATTCTGTAGCTTATAAAAAACAAAACACATGACACAGCACAGCACAAAGGATGAGAAGAGTGAAATGGAGGCATGCCATTGTAAGACTCTATAGTGGTAGCTTTATATGTTTAGAAAAAAGGGAGCAAATTAGGAATTTAAGAATTTAGATATAGAACTTTACATAAAAACTTTGGAAAAAAATCCAGGATCTTTAAAAAATGATTTAATTCAAAACCACACTTTCAACAATGGCTAGATCATCCGGACATAAAACCAATAAGGAAACACTGGACTTAAACTACACATTAGACCAGATGAGCCTATTAAACATATATAGGACATTCCATCCAACAGCAGCAGAGAACACACATTCTTCTCAAGTGCACATGGAACATTCTCCAGGATGGATCACATGTTAGGTCATAAAACAAATCTTAAAAAATTTAAGAAGAATGAGATCACATCAAGCATCTTTTCTGACCACAATGGTATGAAATTAGAAATCAATTTTAAGAAAAAAAAAAGGGAAAATTCACAAATATGTAGAAATGAAACAATATAAATAAATGGAAAGATATTCTATACTCTAGGATTGGAAGAATTAATATTGTTAAAATGCCCATACCAACCAAAGCAATCTACAGATTCAATGCAATCTCTATCAAAGCTACAATGGTATTTTTTACAGAAATTAAAAAAAAAAATTCTAAAATTTGTATGAAACTACAAAAGACATTGAATAGCCAAAGTAATCTTGAGAAAGAACAAAGCTGGAGGCATCACAATTCCTGATGTCAAACTATATTGCAAAGCTGTAGTAATCACAACTGTATAGAATTGGCATAAGAACAGACACATAGGGGCGCCTGGGTGGCTCAGTCATTAAGCGTCTGCCTTCGGCTCAGGTCATGATCCCAGGGTGCTGGGATCGAGCCCCGTATCAGGCTCCCTGCTCGGCGGGAAGCCTGCTTCTCCCTCTCCCACTCCCCCTGCTTGTGTTCCCTCTCTTGCTGTCTCTCTCTGTCAAATAAATAAATAAAATCTTAAAAAAAAAAAAGAACAGACATATAGGTCAATGGAACAGTTTAGAGCCCAGAAATAAATGCATGCCCATATAGTCAATTAATTTATGACAAAACAGTCAAGAATATACAATGAGGACTCTCTGCAATAAATGGTGCTGGGAAAGCTAGACAGCCATATGCAAATGAATAAACTAACCCTCTATCTTACACCACACAAAAATCAACTCAAAATAGATTACAGATATAAATGTTTAGAAGTCCTAGGAAAAAACAAGGGTAAGCTCCTTGACATCAACCTTGGTAATGATTTTTTGAATTTGGCACCAAAAGCCAAGGCAACAAAAGCAAAAATAAACAAGAAAGACTACTTCAAACTAAAAGGTCTACACAGTTATGGAAACCAGCAATAAGATGAAAAGGCAACCTATGGAATGGAAGAATATATTTGCAAACCTGCAAATCTAATGAAATTTGCAAAGCTGATTAGGGGTTAACATCGAAAATATACAAGGAACTCATACAACTCAATAGCAAAAAAACAAATAATCCAATTAAAAAATGGGCAAAGAACCTGTATAAACATTTTTTCCAAAGAAGATGTACAAATGTACAACAGGTCCATGAAAGGGTATTCAACATCCCCAATCACCAGAAAAATGCAAATCAAAACCACAATGAGACACTTCCTCACAGCTGTTAGGATGTCTATCATCAAAAAGACAAGATATAACAAAGGTTGGTAAGGATGTGGAAAAAAAGGAATACTTGTGGCACTGTTGGTGGAAATAGAAGTTGGTTCAGCCACTCTGGAAAACAGTATGGAGGTTCCTCTGAAAATTAAACATAGAGCTATCATAAGATTCAGCAATCCTATTTCTGGGTATACATCCAAAGGAAATTAAATCATTACCTCAAAGAAATATCTGTACTCCCATGTTCATAGCAGCATTATTCACAATAACCAAGGTATGGAAATAACCTAAGTGTCTGATGACAGATGAATGGATTGAGAAAATGTTATACACACACACATGCACATACACAGGAATAATTTTTAGCCTTATGAATCTGGAGGGCATTATGCTAAGTGAAGTAAGCCAGACAGGAAAAGACAAATACCATATGGGATCAGTTATATGTGGAATCTTAAAAAACAAACAAACAAAAAACAAAACAAAGAAACAAACAAATAAAACGGGCACCTGGGTGGCTCAGTCAGTTAAGCATCTGCCTTCGGCTCAGGTCATGATCCCGGAGTCCTGGGATCGAGTCCCAAGTCGGTCTCCCTGCTCCACAGGGAGTCTGCTTCTCCCTCTGCCCCTCCTCCCACTCACTCTCTCAATCTCTCTCTAATAAATAAATAAAATCTTAAAAAAAAAAATGAACTCATAGAAACAGATACAATGGTGGCTTCCAGGGCCTGAGGGGTGGGGGAAATGGGGAGAGACTGGTAAAAGGATACTAACTTTCAATTATAAGATGAATAAAGTCTGTGGATCTAATGTATAACATGGTAACTATGGTTGATAATACTATATTGTGTACCTGA
The DNA here is from genome assembly GCF_054177405.1 of Leptonychotes weddellii. Classification (NCBI taxonomy): domain Eukaryota; kingdom Metazoa; phylum Chordata; class Mammalia; order Carnivora; family Phocidae; genus Leptonychotes; species Leptonychotes weddellii. The sequence continues at coordinate 69,334,045 of NC_138379.1, forward strand.
AATTTGTTAAGGGAGTAGGAATTAAGTGTTCTCACCAAAACAAACAAACAAAAATAAATATGTGAGCTGATGGATGTGTTAATTAACTGGATTATAGGTTGGAATAGTTTCACAATGTATACATATATTAAATCATCACATAGTATACTTTAAATATATTACAGTTGCTCCCTCTGGGGGAGGGGGACTCCGACAACAAGGAGAGTATTGCTCACAGTGCTCAGCCAGTGGCAAGGAGGCCCAGGTGGCCTCTTCAGCTGCATCCCACTATGGGGCAGCTGTGTGGCCCACTTGCCCAGCTTGAGCTTACTCGTGCACCCCAGTTCAAGAGGGTCCTCCTGGATCTAAGAGTGGACTTTGGTCAGAGTGAAGCCACATGGGGTGCAGAAGTAACTCATCAGGGAAAGGACCCAGGACTTTAAGAGGAGGGGTTTCAAGCTGGGGATAAAGATGTTGCAGGTGCCAGAGAGCATCCTTGCTGAGCACCACCATGACCTACAACCTGCAGAAGAAGCCCTTCTACCTAGCCCTCAACAGCTACAGGAGCTTGGCCCCATAGTGATCATGGCCTGCAATGCCATGCTCTAGGAAGGCCCCAACATGGTCCGCACCAACTCAGTTAAGGCCACCCCTGGCACCACTGTGGAGACTTTATTGTCCACATCAGCAAGAGTGTCATTCGCACCAGAAACTCTGTGGAAGAGAGATCCAGCTGTGGTTCCAGGGCAATGAGCTGGTGAGTTGGGCAGATGAGAACCACCACAGCAGCATTTACCCAGCCTGAGCACTAAAGGTGCCTTCAGCTGCCCCAGCATCCACTCAGGACAAACCACCTCTGTGAACAAGAACTTGAGCCCACATCCAAATTCTGCTCATCCATCATAAATTATCTCCCTGTCCACCTCCTGCTCCACTCCAACACACAGGAGTCTGAGCCACCAACTTTATGTGCCTTTCAGTGTCCTAAGCCAGTAAGATATGGGACCAAATCCTTTCTGTACCAAAGTGCCAGATAACCTATAGATTGTCTCCAAAAGTGGAGAGCGTAACCTCTCCCCACCAAAGGCAGAACTTAAAATTCACTATGCTGTGCAAATAAATAAATAAATAAATTATCAAGTACAATTTAATTTGTCAATCATACCTCAATAAAGCTAAGAATGATTTAAAAAACAGAAAAATAATGCATGAAAAACTGGAAATTAAAGAGAAATAGAACTAATATGGTAAAGAATATTAAAACAGCTTATAGAATATAATGCCAAAATTGTATACAAAGAAATATGGAACTCTCTAGTTGATGGGAAATTTTGTTAAAAAATAGAAATTTCCTATTTGAATAAAAGTATAAAATTTTATTAAATTAGAAAGTATAGAAGAAAACTACAATAACTCTAAATATTCAAACCCTTGTACCAACACCATCATCAAAAATGATGTTTTTAGTGAATTATTTTCTCAATTATAAGAATCAAATTCCAAGATGCCATGCTGTGTAATATATGTCAAATTAAAGTAAGCTCATTTTATAAAGTTAATATAATAACTGAAAAAAAGAGAAACATACAGAAGTCATTCAGAAATTTCTGAGCACTTACTATGTTCCAGGTACTATTATGAGCACCAAAGATCATCAAAACAGACAAAAAAATTCCTGCCCTCACAAAGTTCACAGTCTGGGAACTAAAACTATAAAACTCTGGGAAAAAAAACATTGAGGGAAAGCTTCATGACATTGGATATGGCAATAATTTCTTGGATATGACAATGAAGGTACAGGCAAGAAAAGGAAAAACAAACAAATTGAACTTCATGAAAATTTAAAATTTTTGTGCATCAAAGGACACTTTCAACAGTATAATTCACAGAATAGAAGAAAATATTTGCAATCACATATCTGATAAGGTATCAATATCCAGAATATATAAAGAATTTCTACAACTCAACAATAACTATCCAATTCAAAAATGGGCAAAAGATAAGTATTTGAATAGATATTTCTTCAAAAATGATATGTAAATGGCCAATAAATACATGAAAAGATTCTCAGCACCACTAATCAGTAGGGAAATGTAAATCCAAATCACAAAAAGAGATACCATTCCATGTATGGTGATTAACATAACAAACAAACAAACAAAAAAAGATACCACTCTACATCATTAGGATGGAATGCTTGTGCATTTTTGGTAGGAATGTAAAACAGTGCAGTTCCTGTAAAAAACATGAGCACTCCTCAAATAATTTAAAATAGAATTATAATTCGAGCAAGCAATTCCACTTCTGGGTACATACACAAAAGAACGGAAATCAGGAACTCAAATAGATATTTATACACCAATGTTCATAGCAGCATTGTTCACAATAGCCAAAAGGCAGAAATAATCCAAGTGCCTATCCACATATGAATGAATAAACAAAATATAGTACATACCATGGAATATTATTCAACCTTAGAAAGGAATGAAATTTGATACATGCTATAGCGTAAATGCACCTTGCACATTACGTGAAGTGAAATAAGCCAGACATAAAAGGACAAATATTATATGATTCCATGTATATGAGGTACCTAAAAAAAATCAAATTCACAGAGATAGAAAATAGAACAGTGGTTACCAGGGAATGAAGGGAGAAAAGAATGAGAAGTTATTTTTTAATAGAGTAGTATGGGATAATGAAAAAGTTCTGGATATTGACAGAGGAGATGGTTGCAAAACAATATGTATTTACATAATGGCACTGACTTTGGAATGTCTTTGGAATTTGTGGAAAACGAGTTGACAATATTTACTAAAACTAAACATACACCTACCCCATTGTCCATCATATTCATTCCTAGATGTATAGCCAACAGAAATGTTTACATATTCTCACCAAAAGACAAATACGAGATTGTTCCTGGCCCCACTATTTCTAATTGCTAAAAACTGAAAATATCTAAATGTCTATTGACAAAACAAATATACTTTGGTATGATTATCAGTGGAATTCCGTAGTTATGAGAATGAACAAGCTAAAACGTGATAATAAGGATGAATATCAAAAACCTAATCTTGAACAAAAGATAGCAGACACAACAGAGTACATATTGTATGATTCCATTTAAATAAAGTTCAAAAACAGGCCAAGGTAATCTATGTGTTAGAATAATGAGTAGTAGTTATCTTTTGGAGGGAGGACATGACTGTAAGGGGGATGGGAGAGCTTCTGAGATGCTGGAGTACTACAAGGCTTTGGGGGTTGGTTACAGGAGTATGTTCACTTTATCAAAATTTATTGAGCTAAACCCTTATATACTAAGTACATGTTAAACTTTAATCAAATATTACTTTAAAATAAAAACTAAAATGAAGAAGAACAGGGGAAAAAGGAATCGAGAATATTTACTACCAGAAAGGTAGTAGGTAATTTGGGCCAAACCTCTTAATGAGGAAAACAAGAGAAAGTGAGCAAATTTTTCATTAACTGACAGAAGGCATCAAAAAGACTTCCACTTTCTAATCCAAGAGGTAAAGAGCTTCGAAGTTGTCACTCCCATCCTCACAAGAACAAAGCTGAGACCTAGAAGCTGTTGAAAATCAACAACTCTTCTTATCTATCAGAGAAGAGAGGTCACAGGGAAAACTACTGCCCCAAAAACTAGAGTGAGAGACAGCTGATGTAATGGTTAATTCTACATGTTGACTTGACTGGGCAATCAGGTGGTCTGACACATGGTCAAACGGTGTATGAGTGTTTCTGGAGAAGATTAACATTTGAACTAGTAGACTGAGTAACATGGATTGCCCTCCCTAATGGGATAGGCCTCATCCAGTCAACTAAAGACCTGAATAGAATAATTATTAATATAATACATCACATCAACAGGCTAAAGAAGAGAAATAATCACATAATTTTATCAATAGATGCATAAAAAGCATTTGAGAAAATCCAACACCCATTCATGACAAAAAATTCTCAGTAAACTAGGAAAAGAGAACTGCCTCAACTTCATAAAGAATAGCTATAGAAAACCTACAGCTAACAACAAACTTCATTATAAGAAACCAGAAACTTCTCTGCTAAGATTAGGGACAAGGCAAGCTGCCTTCAGCTCAGGTCGTGATCTCAGGGTCCTGGAATCAAGTCCTGCATCAGGCTCCTTTATAAGCCAGGAGTCTGCTTCTCCCTCTGCCTGCCACTCTCCCTGCTTCTGCATGTACTCTCTCTCTGACAAATAAATAAATAAAATCTTTGAAAAAAAAATTCAAAAGACAAAAAAAAAAAAACTCTTGGAACTACTGAGCGATCAATAGCAAGATTTCAGAAAACAAAGTTAATATACAAAAGTCAATCATTTTCCTATATAAGAGCAATGAACAATTGGACAAATAACACTATCCAACTTCAAAACTCACCATGAAGCTACAGCAATCAAGACAGTGTGGCACTGATGAAAGAACAGACAAATAGATCAAGGAAACTGAACAGTGAGCATAGAAATATATCCACACAAATACAGTCCACTTATATCTGACAAAGGAGCAAATGCAATACAGTAAAGAAAAAAAATAGTCTTTTTAAAAAATGGTGCTGCAACAACAGGACATCCACACGGACACACACAAAAATGATGTAGACATAGTTTTAACTCCCTTCAAAAAATGAACTCAAAATGGATCATAGACTTCAATGTAAAGTGTAAAACTATAAACCTTCTAGAAGATAACATAGAAGAAAATCTAGATAACCCTGGGTTTGGCAATGACTTTTTAGGTACAATACTAGCACACTGCATGACATAATTAAATTGAACTTCATTAAAATTAAAAACATATGCTATGCAAAAGACATTGTCAAGACAATAAGAAGACAAACCACGGGGGGAGGAGCAAGATGGTGGAGGAGTAGGAGACCTGGATTTCGTCTGGTCCCACGAATTCAGCTGGATAGGGATCAAACCATTCTAAACACCTACAAACTCAACAGGAAATCGAAGAAAAGAATAGCAACAACTCTCTGAAAAAAAAAACGACCACTTTCTGGAAGGTAGGACATGCAGAGAAGTGAATCCGAGGTGATATTCGGGAGGATAGACAGCGGAGGAGGGGGCCTCCATTGGCCACTTCTGGCAAGTGATAGAGCAGCGGAGCACAAAATTGGAACATTTAGAAGTCGGCTCTGCTGAGGGACATCGCTCCAGTGGCTAAGCAGGGGGTAGAACCCTCACGGGACAGTGTGGTCTCAGGACCCTCGGGGTCACAGAAAGACCGGGGGGGCCTCAGTGCAGCAGAGCTCCCAGGGATCGGAGCGGGGAAGCCGGCTACAGAGACGGAGCCGAGGCGCGGGCTCTCAGCTCAGGGTGGCCATAAACTGTGATCCGCCGCACAGTCGGGCCACTACTCCTCCAGCAGGGACCCAACAAGTGGCAGATCCGGGGAGACTCCCCTTCCTCCCCCAGGAGGAGCGGCGCGGGAGCGCACCACAGGGATCTGCTGGGTTTGGAGACTCCACACAGGGTCGGGTGCCAGAGACAGAAATGCTCAGTCACAGGCCAGGTGAGCACGGAGTGCGGCCGGAGACCGGGGAGATGGGAGTGACTGACTGCTTTTCTCTGGGGGCTCACTGAGGAGCGGGGCTCCGAGTTCTCGGCTCCTCTGGGGCACAGATTGGGAGGCTGCCATTTTCACTCTCGTCCTCCAAAGCTGTACGGAAAGCTTGCAGAGAAAAAAAGCTCCTGAGAGCAAACCTGAGCAGATTACATAGCCCGGACCCGGCAAGGGCAGGGCAATTCCACCTCCAGCAGAGACTTTGGGAACCACGGCAACAAGCCCCTCCCCCAGAAGACCAGTGAGAACAGCCAGCCAAGACCAAGTTTACCATCAATGAGAACAGCAGAACTCCAGCGGTAGGGGAATACTGCACATAGAATCCATGGCTTTTTTACCATGATTCTTTAGTCTTTCAAAGTTAATTTTTTTTTAACTTTCTTTTTCTTTTTTTTTGAATTTTTCTTTTTCTCTTTTTTGACCAACAGCTTATCAATCCCTTTTTTAAAAACTCTTTTTTATTTTTCATTTTTACAGTCATATTCTATCCCTTCATAGCAGTTAACCTTATTTTTGGTATATATACATAAGTTGTTCTCTCTTTAAAATTTTGGGATACAGTTTCTTCTAACAGATCAAAATATACCGTAAATCTCTAGTGTATGGCTTTGTTCTAGTCTGCTGCCTGATCACATTCTATCCCTTTTTTTTTAAATCCTCTTCTTTCTTTTTTCAACCAACTTCTTATCAATTCTGTTTATAAAGTATTTTATAATTTTCATCTTTACAGTCATATTCCATCCCTTCATCATATTAACCCTTATTTTTGTACATATATAAGTTTTTCTTTCTTTAAAATTTTGGGAGGCACTTTCTTCTAACAGACCAAAATATGCCCAAAATCTAGTGTGTGGCACTGATCTATGCACCAGCCTATTCATATTTGATCATATTCTGTCTTTTTTGTTCAGTTTAGTTTTTGTTTGTTTGTTTTTATCTTTTTCTTTTTCTTTTTTCTTTCTTACCCTTTCTTTTCCCCATTTCAGGTCTTTTCTGATTTGTTTACTGTGTATTTTTCTGGGGTCGTTGTTACCCTGTTAGCATTTTGTTCTCTCATTTGTCTATTCTCCTCTGGACAAAATGACAAGATGGAAAAAATCACCTCAAAAAAAAAGAAAAGAGGCAGTACCGACTGCCAGGGATGTAATCGATACGGACATTAGTAAGATGTCGGAACTAGAGTTCAGAATGATCTTAAAGATACTGGCTGGGCTTGAAAAAGGCATGGAAGTTATTAGAGAAACCCTCTCTGGAGAAATAAAAGAACTAAAATCTAACCAAGTTGAAATCAAAAAGGCTATTAATGAGGTGCAGTCAAAAATGGGGGCACTAACTGCTAGGATAAATGAGGCAGAAGAGAGAATCAGTGATATAGAAGACCAAATGATGAAAAATCAAGAAGCTGAGAAAAAGATAAACAACTACTAGATCACGAGGGCAGAATTTGAGAGCCTAGTGATACCATAAGATGAAACAATATTAGAATAACTGGGATCCCAGAAGAAGAAGAAAGAGAGAGGGGGCAGAAGGTATATTGGAGCAAATTATAACAGAGAACTTCCCTAATTTGGGGAAGGAAACAGGCATCAAA
>NC_138379.1:69341726-69385941 GCF_054177405.1 Leptonychotes weddellii
CCAAAGGCAGACGCTTAACGACTGAGCCACCCAGGCGCCCCGATATGAGGAATTTTTAATCTCAGGAAACAAACTGAGGGTTGCTGGAGTGGTGGGGGGTGGGAGGGATGGGGTGGCTGGGTGATAGACATTGGGAGGGTATGTGCTATGGTGAGCACTGTGAATTGTGTAAGACTTCAATCACAGACCTGTACCTCTGAAGCAAATAATACATTATATGTTAAAAAAAGAAGAAGAAGAAGATAACAGGAGGGGAAGAATGAAGGGGGGGAAATCGGAGGTGGAGATGAACCGTGAGAGACGATGGACTCTGAGAAACAAACTGAGGTTTCTAGAGGGGTGGGGGGTGGGGGGATGGCTTAGCCTGGTGATGGGTATTAAAGAGGGCACGTTCTGCATGGAGCACTGGGTGTTATACGCAAACAATGAAACATGGAACACTACATCAAAACTAATGATGTATGGTGATTAACATAACATAATAATAATAATAAAAAGAATATCTATTTGAAAAGAAAAAACAAAGGAAAGCCTTCAAGTCCTCAAAGCAACTACAGAAAAGGATACACGGCCCTCTAGAGAGTATCAGTTAAACGGAGAGCTGACTTTACAATGGAGACTGAAAACCAGAAGGCAGTGGCATTATCTTCAAAATGGTAAAACACCTGCCAACCTAGAATTCTATACCAGTGAAAACATTCCTCACAAATAAAAGGAAAATTAAGACATTTCAGATAAACAAAAGCTGAGAACTTTGTCACCAGCAAATCTACACTACAGAAAATTAAAAAATGTGTTCTTCATGCAGAAAGAAAGTTTCCAGAACAACAGTAGTCTTGTTATTTAGAATTAAAATACGTAACAATAGCATACAAATTAAGAGAGAAATAACTAGAGACAAAGCATTCTAATGTCTTTACATTATAAAGTGGGTAAAAGTACAAGAAAGAATTAGTTGTTGAAAAATCAAATATGAATATTATAAACCCTTGAGCTTCCAGTAAAAGAGTATATATCTCTCAAGCTAATAGAAGAAAGGAAATAGACACTCCATCATTCCAAAAAAAGACAATATTGCTTAGGAATACGAAAGCAAATAATTCTTTAACACAGGCAATAAAAGGCTGAGAAAGCAACCTAGCTTAACAGATACTAAAATGGAATAAAAAAGGGGCGCATGGGTGGCTCAGTCGTTAAGCGTCTGCCTTCGGCTCAGGTCATGGTCCCAGGGCCCTGGGATCAAGCCCCACATTGGGCTCCCTGCTCTGCAGGAAGCCTGCTTCTCCCTCTCCCACTCCCGCTGCTTGTGTTCCCTCTCTCACAGTGTCTCTCTCTGTCAAATAAATAAATAAAATCTTAAAAAAATAAATAAATAGGGGCGCCTGGGTGGCTCAGTTGGTTAAGCGACTGCCTTCGGCTCGGGTCATGATCCTGGAGTCCCGGGATCGAGTCCCGCATCGGGCTCCCTGCTCGGCGGGGAGTCTGCTTCTCCCTCTGACCTTCCTCTCTCTCATGCTCTGTCTCTCATTCTCTCTCTCAAATAAATAAAAAAAAATCTTTAAAAAAAAAAAATAATAAAAAATAAATAAATAAATAAAATAGAATAAAAAACTAGAAACCTGCTATCATATCTAGAAAAAGGGGAAACAAGCACAATTAAAACAGAAAGATAAAATAATTAAGTTAACTGTTACTATAGTACAAGAATGAATAGATAACACAATGTAACCAATAATAGCCTGAAAATCAAACTCATCATTGCATTCTCCAACACTGGTCAAGATCTACTGATACTGAGGTGAAGTTTTTGTGAATCCATAGTAAAAAATTGTAATGACTGAAAACCTGTTCAAGACTTCAAGAATGGAAATTAGCTTGATTGAAAAAGAAAAACCAGTCCTGCCATTAGATAGACACAGATTAAAGCCACCTGAAAAGTTAAAAGGAGACACTACTGCTCCCAAGGCAGTGTAGCAGTTATAAAATGTCACCTCTTTGAGTGACTATTGCTTTATCACCGATGACACCCCCAGATCCTCTCTGCTGTACCCTTTTACTTCTAGGGTGGCCTAACTGCTAAACTACCCTTACCTCATGCCAGTACCCAACCCTGGCTATACCTACTTCTTCTAATCTTGCACTGGAAACAACAAGCAATCCAGAAGTTGTCCCTGCTTTCCTTCAACTCCCTTTAGAATCCTTCACCTGGGGCCTAAACTTGCAAAGTCTCTCCTCCTCCTCCACCATTCCTCTAGAACTCATTCCCTTGCTGAAAGTCAGCAAATCTGATTTTGTCACACTCTAGGTCTGTCCCTGCAAGACTCTGGCTGATTCATTTCTAATAACTCTTTTTTTTTTTTTTTATCTAATAACTCTTTTTTTAAGAGACAACGCAGTCAATGAAATTGAGCCATTCTCTTACACCATACACAAAGATAAATTCAAAATGGATCAAAGGCCTAAATATGAGACAGGAATCCATCAAAATCCTAGAGGAGAACATAGGCAGCAAACTCTTCGACCTCGGTCGCAGGAACTTCTTGCTAGGCACGTCTCCAAAGGCAAAGGAAACAAAAGCAAAAATGAACTCTTGGGACTTCATCAAGGTAAAAACCTTGTGCACAGCAAAGAAAACAGCCAACAAAACTAAAAGACAACCTATGGAATGGGAGAAGATATTTGCCAATGACATATCAGATAAAAGGCTAGTATCCAAGATCTATAAAAAACTTATCAAACTCAACACCCAGAAAAACAAATAATCCAGTTAAGAAATGGGCAGAAGACATGAACAGACATTTCTCCAAAGAAGACATACAAATGACCAACAGACACATGAGAAATGTTCACTTGGCATCAGGGAAATACAAATCAAAACCACAATGAGATACCAACTTACACCAATCAGAATGGCTAAAATTAACAAGTCAGGAAACAACAAATGTTGGTGAGGACCCTCTTACACTCTTGGTGGGAATGCAAGCTGGTACAGCCACTCTGGAAAACAACATGGAGGTTCTCAAGAAGTTAAAAATAGAGCTACCCTATGACCCAGCAATGGCACTACTGGGTATTTAGCCCAAAGATACAGATGTAGTGAAACAAAGGGGTAACTGCACCCCAATGTTCCTAGCAGCAATGTCCACAATGGCCAAACTGTGGAAAGAGTCATGATGTCCTTCAACAGATGAATGGATAAAGAAGATGTGGTTCATATATACAATGGAATATTACTTAGCCATCAGAAAGGATGGATATTTACCATTTACATCGATGTGGATGGAACTGGAGGTATTATGCTAAGTGAAAGAATTAAATCAGAGAAAAACAATTATCATATGGTTTCACTCATATGTGGAATATAAGAAACAGTGCAGAGGACCGTAAGGGAAGGAAGGGAAAACTGAATGGGAAGAAATCAGGAAGAAAAACCATGAGAGACTCTTAACTGTGGGAAACAAACTGAGGGTTGTGGAAGGGAAGGTGGGTGGGGGGATAAGGGAACTGCGTGATGGGTATTAAAGAGGGCATGTCATGTGACAAGCACTGGGTGTTATATGCAATTGATGAATTATTGAACACTACATCTGAAACTAATGATGTACTATGTGTTGGCTAATTGAATTTAAATAAAAAATTTTTTAAAAGACAATGCAGTCTTTATATGCTAAATGTGTTCAATGTATAAGGCTGCATGCATTCTGTGACAATGTTCTCTTCCTTTTTGAGAGACTTAGACTATCTTACAGGTTATGAAATAAGGGTGACACTTTTTACTTTTCTAAACAACAGTGCTAAAAACAACAAAAATGTACCTGTCTTATTTAGACTACAACCGTGTTTAAATTTTTAATAGTTTATAAAATTTCAATGTGTGTGAATCACTGCTATATTAAGGAACAAAATAATAAGAAAAAAAAGGGGGAATAATGTGATGTATAAAAGGCATTATGACAGTTTAGATGGCAAATGCTTTTAAATATCATTCCCATCATTCACCAAATCAAATTCCAATTAAATATTTTTTCTTCTAAACCTACATTTTAAAAACCAACCACTCAGGGGTGCCTGGGTGGCTCAGTCAGTTAAGCGATGCCTTCTGCTCGGGTCATGATTCTGGGGTCCTGGGATCGAACCCCACGTCTGGCTCCCTGCTCAGTGGAGAGCCTGCTTCTCCCTCTCCCTCTGCCTGCCACTCTGGCTACTTGTGCTCTCTCTCTATCTCTCTGTCAAATAAATAAATAAAATCTTAAAAAAAAAAACCCAACCACTCAAAAGAGAACACAGCTAAAACTGGTATCAAAACAATAATGGATAAGCAGTTTCCAAGCTTTGAAGCCTAGAAAGAAATTACTAATTTTTGTTAATTTCAGCTTGTAGAATGAGGATAATTTTATTACTTGCCAGGCCTGGCTCTCAATGAAACCTTTCTTCAAAGACAAAATCTTCTAGAACAGTATTCTCTCCTAGGACTCATCACTGGGGCTATGACTCGTATAGCAAGTGAGGATATCCAAGGAGGAGAGTAGTTAGGGACCACTGACCTACATCCATCTGTACTGGCCACTGCCTCTGAAAGTTAGACTTTTGCATGCAGGCCACCGTGACCCTGTTTAGAGGGAGGCCTTTCAAAGCCCTCAGTGCAGGCTCTATCCACAGGATGGATATTCTGGAGATATCAAATGGAGACTCGGACATCCTAAGAACAATGAAGAAAATACTAAAAGGGTCAACCTTTAGACTGGTCTAATAAAGTCTCAGAGCTAGAAATTCAGACTATAAATTCTTGAACTAATTACTCAGGTGCCAGCACTCACGTGGTAAGGGTGTTGAAGCCACAGGCCTTCAGCTTCAGCAAGCGGTCCCTCCAGTACTCCCTGGGCACCCGGAAATAGTGAATAGTACCTGCTATGATCAGGAAAGGAGAGCCATCTAGTGTGAAGCTTGAGCCTTCAACTTTCAGACCCACATTGCGATTCACCATGTGGGAGGGAGTCAAGAAAACTTGATTCATCCTGCAAGGACAAAGGAGATGTGTGAAGTCCTAAAGATGTAACCCATGTGGCACACGGTTTGGGCAAATCAGAAAGGCCTTTCCTTCAGAGGCCCTAGGCTCTCCTCCAGTGCAAACAGAAAGTTCCCAACCCTTCCCAAACATACCTGGGTGAGAAGTCTCCTCCAAATTGAGCTATTACCAGTAACCCTGAAGACAGGTACAGGATGCCCACAGGTCTCAATAAGAAGGTCAGCATGCTAAACAGAGAGGATAGAACTGAAGTCAGACACCCTGGAGGCAGAGAAGGAGGTGGGAGCTGAGTGAGGTCTTGCCTGTGGAGGTGGGTGAGGAGCACAGACGTGGCCTCACTGGAAGGCAGGATTCTGCATGGCTGTCCCTTGGCTTCTGCACCACCTGGACTCACGACAGATTGGAGGGAGGGCAGCTGCAACGAAGAGCCTCCTGATAGCAACTGGATTTTCTGACACCAGTTACATTTTAGAGAAGATCTAGCCTCAGTCCCGTAAGTTTCACGGAAGAGAAGATAACCTCTGGGAAATTTGTGGGAGACCTTCTACTACTAAGGAGTGAACCCTAATAATTTGCTGCTTAGCAGAGAACACTCGCTGGAATGTAGAGGGACTTTCTCTGTAGCAGGGTCCCAATTTCTATCCCCAACCCAATTTTCTATTTCTCTGCTACTGTAGGATGTCATCTAATTAGCTCCCAGAACACACCCAGCGTTTGTGCGGCCAGTGATCTTCTTTATGCTGCTCACCGGGGGGCAAATGCTCTTTCCTTCATGTATCAAAAGTTCTGAGTCCGAGGTAGGCAGAACCAGTTGGGCCTAGCACCATCTGGGCGCTGCACAGCTTCTAGGAGGGGGAAGCACTCTGCACGGGGCGTGGCTGTGTCCTCACTACCCAGAGCAGGCCCTGAATCGCAGCAAGAGCTCAGCTCATGTTTTCTGAACAAACACAGGAGTTGCCAGAATCAGTAAAACATCTGCGTCGCCTCATAAGCTTCAGCTTTACCACGGGCTTCAAGAGTATTCCCTTAGGCAGAGTTGGGAGGGTAGAAAGCAACAGTTTTCTGTAGGGAAATAGGATGGAAAACAGAATGGGGCCCTGGGATTAGAGAAGGCAGACCCCTGGGCACCACTCAGCTCCTCACTGTGGGCGTGAAGAGTCCGGGAGACCGACTGAGATCAGAGGACGCTCAGAGATTTCCGGGGAGAAGACAGAAGGGACAAAGCGGAACCTCGAGGGAACCTGAACGGAGGGCCTAGAGATAAATTCCAGAAAGTGAGGAAACCCGAGGGGCCGTCTGGGTTGACGCGGTTCGGGGCTGCCGGGTGGGCCCAGAGCTGGGAGAGGCCACAGTGCGGGAGGGGCGGGGAGGTCCCGAGGCTGTTGCGGGCGTGGGCGCTCCGGTGGGCGCCCTGAGTGGGTCCCAGCGAAAGTAGAGGGCCGGAAGGGCAAGAGGTTACCCGACCTTACCCTGCGCCCGACTGCTCCTCCGCCAACTTCGCAGCGGTAGGTCGGTAGCAGCCGCCAGGCGGCGGACAGAGCGGGAACAAACCGGCTCTGTGCTCCGCCCCGGATAGCCTCGGCCGGAGAAAACCTCCCACCTCCCCGAGCCCTCCCCCCACCGCAGACTGGCCCGCCCCCACCCCCGTGGACCACCCCGCCCCCCGACGGGCACTAGTCTCCGCTGACCTGCTCCCCACCCGCCTGGGGCAGATCCTCCCTCACACACACCCCCCCCGCAGCAAAATGGCCTCCACCCCCAGCCAGGCGCATCCTTCCCGCAGTACCCTCCCTCCCCTCCGCTGATCCGCCCCCACGCCCACCCCTTGGGAGACTCGCAGCCCCGCCAGGCCTCTGTGAGGCCGCAGCCCGGGCACTGCAGAGCGGAGTGCGGGCGTTGCAGTGAGCTCAGCTGGCCCTCTCTGCCCCTCTGGTCAGCCAGAGGCTGGCTCTGGCATCGGTCGTGACAGCTAATAGTTGTGGAGCGCCGTCAGTGGAGTGCGGACAGCTTGCCATCCGTTCCCCGCGGTCCTGCGCGGCTAACCGCGAGAACTGACTCGGGGCCGCCTGCCCCTCCGGCCCTCTACTTTCGCTGGGACCCATTCAGGCGTCCTTTCCCGCGCAGCAGAGCCACTGGCACACTCGCTGGGCCACAGCAGGGGATTCATCCCCCGAGGGTCCGGGTTGGAGGCAGGGGTGTCCTCTCCGCAGCGACCACAGCTCCTCTCTCTGGGTCGCTTCAGCACGTGTTCACAAACCGCAGCCCCCGCGGTGCGAGGTGCTGAGGACACAGAGAGGGACTATCCCTTTCCCCCTGTAGGGAATGCCTAGTAAGGCCAATCTACATCCTGGAGGAGGAGGACCAGTTTCCTTTACCGTACGTGCCCTACAGCTAGTAACTTAACTCAGCCTGGGAGCAGTGGCCCACAAAGTGCGGCGTAGGTGAACCTTATCAACACGCAGATGCGCTGTCCCGTTTTGGACTTACAGAATCTGAAACCGCGGCCGCATTCTGTGTTTGAGCAGGCAATTCTAATGCACCCTGAAGTCGGGGACTACCAGTCTACAACTTCTCCCCCGCTCGCCCTTGTCTCCACAGGAGAGCCCTGAGAGGACACCTGAGCCAATGTGGGTGGGGGGAAGGAAGTAGAGGTGGAGAGGCGTCTAAATTAATTTCACCAACGCAGCTGGCCCTTTTTTCAGCTTTTGGGGTGAGCAACCAGGCTCCCTCTGGATGGGAGATCAAGCTCCATTTAAAAGTCTCAGCTGTTGTGGATATTGCTACTATAAACATTGGGGTGCAGGTGTCCCTTCCAATCACTACATTTGTAACTTTAGGGTAAATACCTAGTAGAACAATAGCTGGGTCTAAGGGTAGCTTTATTTTTAACTTCTTGAGGAACCTCCATACTGTTTTCCAGAGTGGCTGCACCAGCTTACATTCCCACCAAGAGTGTAAGAAGGTTCCCCTTTCTCCACGTCCTCACCAACATTTGTCGTTTCCTGACTTGTTAATTTTAGCCATTCTGACTGGTGTATGGTGGCATCTCAGTGTGGTTTTGATTTGTATTCCTCGATGCCAAGTGATTTGAACATTTTTTCATGTGTCTGTTGGTCATTTGTATGTCTTCTTTGGAGAAATGTCTGTTCATGTCTTCTGCCCATTTCTTAACTGGATTATTTGTTTTTCTGGGTGTTGAGTTTGATAAGTTTTTTATAGATCTTGGATACTAGCCTTTTATCTGATATGTCATTGGCAAATATCTTCTCCCATTCCATAGGTTGTCTTTTAGTTTTGTTGGCTGTTTTCTTTGCTGTGCACAAGGTTTTTACCTTGATGAAGTCCCAAGAGTTCATTTTTGCTTTTGTTTCCTTTGCCTTTGGAGACGTGCCTAGCAAGAAGTTCCTGCGACCGAGGTCGAAGAGTTTGCTGCCTATGTTCTCCTCTAGGATTTTGATGGATTCCTGTCTCATATTTAGGCCTTTGATCCATTTTGAATTTATCTTTGTGTATGGTGTAAGAAAATGGTCCAGTTTCATTCTTCTACATGTGGCTGTCCAATTTTCCCAACACCATTTGTTGAAGAGACTTTTTTCCATTGGATATTCTTTCCTGCTTTGAAGATGTGGTATATATACACACACCGAGTGGAATATTACTCAGCCATCAGAAAGGATGAATATTTACCATTTACATCGACATGGATGGAATTGGAGGGTATTATGCTAAGTGAAATAAGTCAATCAGAGAAATACAATTATGTAGTTTCACTCATATGTGGAATATAAGAAACAGCACAGAGGATCATGGGGAAGGGACGGAAAACTGGGAAGAAATCAGAGAGGGAGACAAACTATGAGAGACTCAACTCTGGGAAGCAAACTGAGGGTTGCTGGAGGGAAGGTGGGTGGGGGGATGGGGTAATTGGGTGATGGGCATTAAGGAGGGCTCGAGATGTGATGAGCACTGGGTGTTATATGCAACTGAGCTCTACATCTGAAACTAATGATGTACTATATTTTGGCTAATTGAATTTAAATTTTAAAAAAATCCTCAGCTGGATCTATACATAATCCAGATCCAAGCTACTAGAGTAGTTAAACTCTTCTTTTTTTTTTTTTTATTTAATTTATTTGACAGAGAGAGACACAGCGAGAGAGGGAACACAAGCAGGGGGAGTGGGAGAGGGAGAAGCAGGCTACCCGCGGAGCAGGGAGCCCGATGCGGGGCTCGATCCCAGGACCCTGGGATCATGACCTGAGCTGAAGGCAGACGCTTAACGACTGAGCCACCCAGGCACCCCTAAACTCTTCTTTTTATAGCAAATTTATCTGAAACTGAAAAGAGACACCACAAGTGGCTTGCAATTCCTTGAAACAGGCAGAATGACCTTCCTCTAGGGACTCAACTGCCTCGATGTTAATACTTTTTTTAAAAAGATTTTATTTACTTGACAGAGAGAGCACAAGCAGAGGGAGCAGCAGAGGGAGAGGGAGAAGCAGGCTCCCCGCTGAGCAGGGAACCCAATGTGGGATGATCCCAGGACTGAGCCAAAGGCAGATGCTTAACTGATTGAGCCACCCAGGTGCCCCTTGATGTTAATACTTTGCTAAGGGCAAAAGGGAATCTTAGCCCGAACCCTCCCCACCCCAAGGATCCTGTAAGTCTACTTTAGCACATAAAAATTCCTTTGGAAACTTCTTTTATCCCTACCCCTGAAGATATATGTTGACAATCATTCCCAAGAGTATGATCCACCAATATACACCTGAAGGGTCTCATGACTAAGATTTTATTAGACAGTAGTAAATGACCTTTCCTAACAATAGCTAGCTAGCCCCTCAAGGTCCTGGAAACTTGCTTCCAAATTCCTTAGAGATTTATGCTATCCCTAAGCCCCTCCCATCTTGAAAGTATATAATCAGCCACTCCTCATAAGCTCTTTGTGCCCAAGGATCTGTCCCCGTGCTTCAATAAAACCACCTTTTTTGCACTAAAGACACCTCAAGAATTCTTTCTGGACCATTTGCTCCCGAACCCCAACATTTTCATATCATTCCCCACACTGTTTTACCTACCAAATTATATAACTTCATTTGCAATAAAATGTATTTCATCACCAAGAAGTAAGATTCTA
Source organism: Leptonychotes weddellii (assembly GCF_054177405.1). Classification (NCBI taxonomy): domain Eukaryota; kingdom Metazoa; phylum Chordata; class Mammalia; order Carnivora; family Phocidae; genus Leptonychotes; species Leptonychotes weddellii. The sequence goes on from NC_138379.1 coordinate 69,351,890, forward strand.
AAATTCTGCTTTCTGGCTACAGTCATTTTTTCAGTGTATCTCCCAAACTTGCTCTTCATCAATCTTTGAATTTTCAGTCTTCTTGATAGAGTAGGCAGTTAGCCAGACATAAACAGGGAAGGGGTTTTTCCAAATGTTGAAAAAGCCGGAACCCACCAACTACCTCCAGAGCACAAATAGCTGGAGAAATCCCTGAGAGAAATGCAGATGCATACTCCCTATACCCACTGTCCTCAAAGGACCCATGGCTTCTTTATAATACATTTACATTGCAGTTTCACACACACACACACACACACACACACACACACACACACACACACTGTACCCCTCACCCTCCTACCCCCAGTTTCACAAGGTATGATGGGAAGTCTCCCCAAGGAGACTAAATACAGAAACAGGGTGGAGGGAAGGGTGGGACCAAAGGAACAAGAAAGAAACTGTAGCTAAAAAGGTGGAAGTGCCAACATTTTGGGGCTCCTGCGCTCTCTCTCTCTCACTCTGTCTCTGTGTCAATCTCTATCGGTCTCATAGCCTGCTCCACCTTCCTTTGTTTTCAAGTGTCCTTTTGTTTTGGCTGCTAGTAAACGCTCGCTTACTGAGAGTTTGGCTCTGAATTCTTTCTGGGCCGAATTCAAGAACCGAGGACAGGAAGTGGGGTTCCCTGCTGACATGCTAGTCTCTTTTTCTGCAGTTTATCACACTCCTTCTGCCTTCACACTGTGTTCTGCTATCTCAAATATATGCCTTCTTTCTTGTCAGAAATTATTGTTTCCTTAACCTCATACATTCCTACTTTGCCAAGCCTCATTCTTTGGTAACAAACCAATCTTTCTCTTTCCTCCGCCCTGAGCTGATGAGGTGAAAGTTCATAAAACCAAACTTACTTAGCATGCAGTAGGGTTTTCTGTCATGGGCAATTCTATATTTATATATAGAATAACCCTACATAATATATATACATATATACATACATATATATAATACATTATATATTACCTATATATACGCATTTTAAAGAGTATGTCGATGCTTTGTATCTCAAGATCCAGGGCTCATTGCTGGTAAACATAACCCATAAGCCCTAAACTCTAAACATCACTCTCTCAGCTAACACCTTTCAGGTTCCATAGAAACACTTCACATATTGTTATTTGTTTTCAAAACAAAAGATGACTGTATCTGCTATCCTGAAGGGCTGTGAATGGGCTGTTGCAATGTGTAGGAGAATATAAATGGTGGAAGTGCTTAGATAAAAGAAGAAAACAAGTTACCTTGTTCAATCCTTCCACCAAGTATAATAACTGCACAAGATGCTTACATAATGAAGTTATTCTGGTAATGCTGAGCACCCATTTACTGGCTTTTCTTTATGTTTCATTCATGGTTCCATGTGATATTTACAACTGTTGCACATGGCAGTTGAGGAGCATTATATATTATTAAACAATTCACATTACCCTTATATTTGTATATTTATTGACCTAGACATAACATATGTGAAGGGTAATACTGATTATTTACATTGGCAAACAGATATTAAACACTATAATTACAAATAATTTTTATTTTAAAAAGATTTACTGAAAGTTAAAAAGATATTTAAAAATTAAACTAAAATAACTATTTAAATAATTTTTAGATTTATTATTTAGATATGCATTTTCCTTTTAATTTTAATAGACATTTTTCAGCGCCCCATTCCTTGCTTTAATTTTCCTGCACTGTCTATGGTCAGTCATTCTGGTTTTTTGTTTTTTGTGTTTGTGTGTTGTTATTTTTTTTTTTGTATTTTCTTTGATTTGTATGTGTTCCAGCAAAACATGTATTATTCCTTGTGTGGATTGATATATCAATTATCTATGCACTTGATATCGAGTGTAGCTTTATTACAGTCTTGCCTGGGTCTAAATATGTTGGTATTTCCATAATTCTGTAGATTACTCCATGAGCCTACACTTTCTTTTAATGTTTCTGTAGTTTATTTTTTCATTTAATTCTTTAGTTCATCAAATATTTATTTTAATATAAGTTTGCAATATGAATTAATCTTTCATTTTTCAAATGACTAGCAGATTACTCTCAAATATAATTTTTCCCTCACCAATTTGAGAAGATCTTCATCATATACTAAATTATCATATATCCTTGTGTCTGTTTTTGGATTCTGTATTTTATTCCATTGCTTTGTCTAACCAGATCCAATTTGCAATGATAGCTTAACTCATCATCATAAAAGCCATGTATGAAAGACACAGCTAATATCATCTTCAATGGGGAAAAATTGAGAGGTTTTCCCCTAAGATCAAGAACACAACAGAGATGTCCACTCTTACCACTATTGTTCAACATAGTATTGGAAGTCCTAGCCTCAGCAATCAGACAACAAAAATGGAGGAATTTGTTTCTCAGATTCCTCATATCAGTGAGATCATATGATACTTGTCTTTCTCTGATTGGCTTATTTCACTTTGCATAATACCTTCTAGTTCCATCCATGTCATTGCAAATGGCAAGATTTCATTTTTTTTTTGATGGCTGTGTAATATTCCATTGTATATATATATACACCACATCTTCTTTATCCATTCATCTGTTGATGGACATCTAGGCTCTTTCCACAGTTTGGCTGTTGTGGACATTGTTGCTATGAACATTGGGGTGCAGGTGCCCCTTCGGATTACTACATTTGTATCTTTGGAGTAAATACCCAGTAGTGCAATTGCTGAGTCATAGGGTAACTCTATTTTCAACTTTTTGAAGAAGCTCCATACTGTTTTCCAGAGTGGCTGCACCAGCTTGCATTCCCACCAACAGTGTAGGAGAGTTCCCATTTCTGTTAGGAGATTTTTGATTACTGATTTAATTTCTTTGCTGGTTATGGGTCTGTTCAGGTTTTCTATTTCTTTCTATTTCAATTTTGGTAGCTTATATATTTCTAGTAATTTATCCATTTCTTCCAGATTGCCTAATTTGTTGGCATATAATTGCTCATAATATTCTCCTACAATTGTTTGTATTTTTGTGGTGTTGGTTGTGATCTCTCCTCTTTCATTCATTATTTTATTTATTTGGTTCCTTTCTCTTCTCTTTTGGTAAGTCTGGCTAGGGGTTTATCAATCTTGTTAATTCTTTCAAAGAACCAGCTCTTACATTGTTGATCTGTTCTACTGTTTGTTTTTTAATTTCTATTTCATTGATTTCTGCTCTAATCTTTATTCCTCGTCTCCTGCTGGATTTAGGTTTTATTTGGTCTTTTTGTAGCTCCTCTGGTGTAAGGTTAGGTTGTGTATTTGAGACTTTTCTGGCTTCTTGGGGAAGGCCTGTATTCCTATATACTTCCCTCTTAGGACAGCCTTTGCAGCATCCCAAAGGTTCTGAACAGTCTTGTTTTCATTTTCATTTGCTTCCATGTAATTTTTTAATTCTTCCTTAATTTCCTGGTTGACTCATTCATTCTTTAGTAGGATGTTCTTTAACCTCCATGCATTTGTGGTCGTTCCAACTTTTTTCTTGTACTTGACTTCAAGTTTCATACAATTGTGGTCTGAAAATATGCATGGTATGATCTCAATTTTTTGTACTTATTGAGGCCTAATTGGTGACCTGATATGTGATGTATTCTGGAGAATGTTCCATGTGCACTCAAGGAGAATGTGTGTTATGCTATTTTAGGATGAAATGCTCCGAATATATCTGTGAAGTCTGTCTGGTCCAGTGTGTCATTTAAAGCGACTGTTTCCTTGTTGATCTTCTGCTTAGATGACCTGTCCATTGCTGTGAGTGGGGTGTGAAAGTCCCCTACTATTGGGCGCCTGGGTGGCTCAGTTGGTTAAGCGACTGCCTTCGGCTCAGGTCATGATCCTGGAGTGCCAGGATCGAGTCCCGCATCGGGCTCCCTGCTCAGCGGGGAGTCTGCTTCTCCCTCTGACCCTCCCCCTCTCATGCTCTGTCTCTCATTCTCTCTGTCTCAAATATATAAATAAAATCTTTAAAAAAAAAAAAAGAAAGTCCCCTACTATTACTGTATTATTATTAATGCATTTCTTTATTTTTATTATTAGTTGATTTATAAATTTGGGTGCTCCCAAGTTGGGGGCATAAATATTTATAATTGTTAGATCTTCTTTTTGGATAGACCCCTTTATTATGATATAGTGTCCTTCCTCAACTCTTATTACAGTTTTTGGCTTAAAATCTAGTTTCTCTGGGGGCACCTGGGTGGCTCAGTTGGTAAGCATCTGCCTTCAGCTCAGGTCATGATCTCAGGGTCCTGGGATCGAACCCCACATTGGGCTCTCTGCTCAATGGGGAGTCTGATTCTCCCTCTCCCTCTCCCTCTGTGCATGCACACTCTCTCTCACTCTCTCTCAAATAAATAAATAAATAATCTTTAAAAAATAAAATAAAATCTAGTTTGTCTGATAAGGATGGCTACTCCAGCTTTCTTTTGATTTCCATTAGCATGATAAATGTTTCTCCACTCCCCCACTTTCGATCTGGAGGTGTCTTTGGGTCTAAAATGAGTCTGTTGGGGGGTGCCTGGGTGGCTCAGTCATTAAGCGTCTGCCTTCGGCTCAGGTCGTGATCCCAGGGTCCTGGGATCAAGCCCCACATCAGTCTCCCTGCTCCGCGGGAGGCCTCCTTCTCCCTCTCCCACTACCCCTGCTTGTGTTCCCTCTCTCGCTGTCTCTCTCTCTGTGTCAAATAAATAAATAAAATCTTAGGAAAAATAAAATAAAATGAGTCTCTTGGAAGCAGCATATCTATGGGTCTTGTTTTTTTATCCATTCTGATACCCTATGTCTGTTGATTGGAGTATTTACTCCAGTTGCATTCACAGTAATTATTTAAAGATATGAATTTAGTCCCATTGTATTACCTGTAAAGGCTCTGTTCTTATTCCTTTCTGGTCTTTATTACTTTTGGTCTCTCTTTGCACTCAAAGCTTCCCCTTTAATATCTCTTGCAGGGATGGTTTAGTGGTCGTGAATTCCTTTGGTTTTTGTTTGTTTTGGAAACTCTTTGTCTCTCCTATTCTGAATGACAGCCTTGCTGGAAAAAATATTCTTGGCTGCATATTTTTCCCATTTAGCACATTGAATATATCATGCTAGTCCTTTCTTGACTACCAGGTCTCTGTGGACAGGTCTGCTGCCGGCCTTATACATCTACCCTTGTAGTTTAATGACTTCTTGTGCCTAGCTGCTTTTAGGATTTTCTCTTTATCTTTGTAATTTACAAGTTGCACTATAATATGTCAAGGTGTGGACCTATTTTTGTTGATTTTGAGGGGAGTTTTCTGTGCCTCCTGGACTTGAATGCCTGTTTCCTTCCCCAGATCAGGGGAAGGAATTTGTTCAAATAAACCTGCTTCCCCTTTTGCCCACTCCTCTTCTTCTGGGAGTCCTATAATATGGATATTACTTTGCTTTATGCAATCACTGAGTTCCCTAAGTCTACTTTCATGATCTAATAATTTTCTTTCCCTCTTCTTTTCAGCTTCATTATTTTCCATAATTTTATCTTCTGTATCACTGATTCACTCTTCTGTTTCATTCATCCTCATTTATATGGTCTCCACTTGGGACTGCATCCCAGTTACAGCATTTTTAATTTGGCCTGACTAGATGTTAGTTCTTTTATCTCTACAGTAAGAGATTCTCTAGTGTCTTCCATGCTTTTTTCAAGCCTAGCTAGTATCTTTATAATCTTTTTTTTTTTTAATTCTAGTTTAGACATCTTACTCATATTCATATTGATTAAATTCCTGGTTGTGAGTACTACCTCCTGTTCTTTCTTTTGGGCTGAAATTCCTCATCATTTTGTCCAGAAAAGAAAAGAAGAAATTAAGAAAAAAACAACAACAATAACCACAACAGAAAAAAAACAAAAAAACCCTAGATTCTGGGTGTGTTTTGGTCTGCTTGTTAAAAAAAAAAAACTAGATCCCAAAATAAGAAAGAAAATATATATATTAAAATACAATGAAAGGAAAGAAAAAATAAAGTATATATTTAAATTAAAATTAAAAAAGATTTTAAAAATTGAAATAAGAAAATAACTGAAAAAATACTAAAAGACTAAAGAATAAAAATACAAGGAATGCTGTAAACTCTTCCCCAAGAGCTGAAGCTTTGCAACCCTTTATGATCAGTAAACTTGGTGGCAGCAAGTGGTTTGTGCTGGTCTTCTGGGGGAGGGGACTGTTGTGCTGATTTCCAAACAGACTCACTGACGTGGAAACGCGCCTTCAGTGCGCAGGGAGGCACGGTGCTCAGTGTAATGGCTCCGGACTCCACTAGGTGGCACTGTTTTGTTCCCTGAAGGCTTTCAGTGATGATGCGCGCAATTAATATGGCAGTTCCCCACTCTCTAGCCCAGAAGCTGAAAGTTTGTGCCCCCACCACTCTCCAGTGAGCCTTCACAGAAGAGCAATCAATCATCCTTGTCTCCCCAGTTTCTGTCAGAACGCTTGTGTTCCCCTGGCCTGTGTCTGTTTTTATCTCAAGCACATGACTGAGTTTCATAACTCCAAATTTTAGGGACTCCCATGGAGCAGACCTGTGCTGTTCCCCTGGAGTTAGGGGGGGGTCTTCCCACACTTCTGTTTTTTTTTGCTGGACCTACCCCAGGAACGCGATCACATGACCATGCCGTGGTTCACAGTTTATGACAACATAGAGCAGAAAGCCCACACCTATACTCACTGTTCTCAGCTGGCTTCCCTGCTCCTATGCCTGGGAACAGTGACCCACTTATGCGCCAGCCTTTCTTCTTGAAATCCGGGGATCTGCAGACTACCGTTACACCTGGGATTCCACCCTGCTTCACCACCTGAGCATCTTTAAGCCAGGCAGGTCCCCCCACTATAGCAGACTTCTGAAAGTTCCAATTTTGCACTGCACTGCTTATAATGCCTTGTGGTAGCCTCCTTAAGCAGGTTCCCTCCCTGTTGCCATATCCTCAGCTATATCACACCAAATTCAAATCTCTGCAACTCCTACCTTCCAAATACAGTCCCTTTTCTGCTTGTAGACTTGCAGCATATGTTTTCTCAGACCTCCAATTGATTTCTTGAGTGTTCAGAATGATTTGATAACTATCTAGTTGTATTTGAAGGAGGAGGCAAACTTAAGGTCCCCCTACTCCTCCCCCATCTTAACTCCTCCCCTTATCAATGTTTCTTGAGTAGAAGATTCCTAAAGCCAGAATAAATATTACCAATGGGAGAGGGAATTAGGACCTCATGAATTTTGAGGGCCTCATATGCTTCATATACATTTAACTTATGAACATTCAGACTTATGTACAGGGTTTGATTAGAGTGGAGTATATAGAGTGCAAAATTTAAGGAGGCGTTCCTCAGAGTGTCATAAATATTTAATTTTCTGTTTGGTCCTTCCAGCCCTGTCTATGTTCATACACATATGATCTACCTACTTCATCTAACAAGTTTCACAGCTGACTAATTTATCTATGCTTCACACATCTTTGAGTTTTATTCTTTCTATTTGTTTAGTTTTCTATAGCAGATTTGAATATTCTTAAACAATTCAGCAAACACATATTACATAGCTCAAGTCCATGTCTTTGTTCTTCTATTTAATGAGACTTCCTGATTATTCATTTATTATTCCAGATGAATTTTAGAATCATTTTACCAAGTTCATCAAGTTGTAATTAGATCACCCCACTTAAGCATATGGTATTTAAATGTTTGAGATCCATTTTCTGGGCCTAAAAAAAAAAATACAGAATTTTTCTGTCTGCATAACACCATGCTTTAATTTGTGCAGGTAACAAAACAAAGGAAAATAATAAACCAATAAAATCTTGCCCTCATGGAGTTTATATTTTGACATGGTAGATAAATAACAGAAAAGATAAATATGTAAAACTTATACTATGTTTGATGGTGAGCGCTATAGGGAAAGATAAAGGAAAGATAGGGAGTTTGTATATGGAAGACACTATCTCAGATAGGGTAGCCAAAGAAAGCTTCATAAGAAGGTGACATGTAAGTGAATGCCTTTACAAAATGAAGAATGGAGGTTTTGGTCCAAGATGACAACATAGAAAGACCCTGAACTCACTTCCTCCTATGGACGTACAAAATCTACAGGTACATATGGAACAATTTCCTCTGAAAATAAACCCCCAAACTAGTTGAAAAACTCCTACACATTGAGCAAATATTTGTTCAGTTTGTTCTCTATAGTTAAGAATCTGTATCTTGGCTTGCCTCTCTCTTTCTTTTTTCCCCTATGATCACTTGTTTTGTTTCTTAAATTGCACATATGAGCAAAATCATATAGTATATCTTTCTCTGACTGATTTATTTCACTTGGCATAATACTCTCAAGCTCCACCCACATCATTGCAAACAGCAAGATTTCATTCTTTTTTATGGCTGAGTCATATTTCATTGTATATAATATACCACTTCTTTACCTATTCATCAGTCAGTGGATATTTGGGCTCTTTCTATAATTTGGCTATTGTAGAAAACAGCTGCTATAAACATTGGGGTGCATGTATCCCTTTGAATTAGTATATTTGTATTCTTTTGGTAAATACCTAGTAGTGCAATTGCTGGATCATAGGGTAGTTCTATTTTTAACTTTTTGAGGAACCTCCATACTGTTTTCCACAGTGCCTCCACCAGTTTTCATTCCCACCACAGTGCAAGGGTTCCCCTTTCTCCACATCCTCTCCAACACCTGTTGTTTCTTGTGTTGTTGGTTTTAGCCATTCTGACAGGTGTGAAGTGATACCTCATTGTAGTTTTGATTTGTATTTCCCTGATGATGAGTGATGTTGAGCATCTTTTAATGTGCCTGTTGGCCATCTGTAGGTCTTCTTTGGAAAAATGTCTATTCATATCTTCTGACCATTTTTAATTGGATTATTTGGGGGGGGGATGTTGAGTTTGGTAAGTTCTTTATATATTTTGGATACTAACTCTTTATTGGATATGTCATTTGCAAAAATCTTCTCCCATTCTGTAGGTTGCCTTTTAGTTTTGTTGATTATTTCCTTCACTGTGCAAAAGCTTTCTATTTTGATGTAGTCTTGATAGTTTATTTTTGTTTTTATTTCCCTTACCTCAGGCAACATATCTAGTAAGATATTGCTATGGCCAATGTCAAAGAGGTTACTGCCTGTGTTACCCTCTAGGATTTTAGTGGTTTCATGTTTCACATTTAGATTTTTAATCCATTTTAAATTTATTTCTGTGTATGGTGAAGGAAATCATCCAGTTTCATTCTTTTGCATGTTGGCACTTCAACTTTTAAGACCTGTACTGGAGAGATGAGCCCCAAAGCATCTAGCTTTGAAAGTGAATGGGGCTTGTGTCCATGAGACTCACAAGTCTATAGCAAACTGTGAAATAGTTCTTAAAGGGCTTGTGTGTATGAACTCATTCACCCCAGGGGACAGCACAGAGGCAGCTAGATGACTGAAAAGCTCCCAGACTTTCTGTGGAAAAGGCCTATTTGCTTATCTTAAAGCATTGGCCTGGGGCACCTGGTTGACTCAGTCAGTTAAGCATCCAACTCTTGATTTTGGCTCAGGTCATGATCTCAGGTTGTGAGGTGAGCCCTGTTATAGGCTCCATGCTACACATGGAGCCTGCTTAATATTCTCTCTCTCCCTCCCTCTGCCCCTCCCCCTCCTCTTCTTAAAAAAAAAAAGAAGCATTGGCCTGAAGGGCAGAGGCATCTAATTTAACACATAACTAGGGGCCTGTGGAAATATTCTCCAAAGATGGAGGCCGGCAGGTGCCATCTTAGTTTTCTCCCTCTGCCTCATTCCAGCTCACTGGTAACTCCTGGGAAGCAGCTGTACCCTTACCTGGCACCACAATTTTTGTGGCTGCTAGCCAGGTGATATCTCTAGATTATCTGGCTCTGATGACTAGCAGAGCTATGCTCTGGGTCCCACAGGACTATAATAAATGGCGAAAGAGTTCTTAACCAATCTCCCCCAGGGCAGAGCAGAGAGGCAACAGACTAAGACACCCAGCCATTCTTTGAAAGAACCCTATTATAATGCGTAACTTCATAGCTGTGGCCTGAGGGGTAAGCCTTTAATTAAACACACATCTAAGGGTTGACTTTAATCTTTTCTAGAGATCTCAAAGAGTGGTTGCTATTTTTACTCTCTTTCTGCCATGCTCCAGAGATCTGGTGTCTCCCAGGAGGAAGCTATACAAGGACTTGGTGCCCAAGTTTTTACATCTGCTACTCCAGCTTTCATGGCTGCTGCCCGGGGAATGCCCCTTGATCACCTACCTCTGGTGACCAGTAGGGTTTGCATTTGTGGGACTCCTAAGACTATAACAAATGGAGAGACAGTCCAGGGCATGTTACCACTCTCAGGGCACAGTACAAAAGCAGACTGAAACATATGCCCATTATTTCTGTGAAAGTGGTCTATTTGCTTGCCCTGAAGCTTCAGCGTAAGGGGCAGGCTTCTGGTTTGGTACACAACTAGGAGCCTACTAAGGTGTTCTCTGGAGACAGAGGCTGGTGGGTGCTATCTTTGAGCTTTCCCTCTGCCTTCCCCCAGCTCTCTAGAATCTGTGAAAGAGGCCTATTAGCTTGTTTTCATAGTTGTGGCCTCACAGGTAAGCTTCTAAGTAACTAACATCTAGGGGCTGACTACAATCCTCTCCAGAGACTGGGGAGGCTGGAGGTGCCATCTTCACATTCCCCATCTGTCTCATGTGAGAATTTTAGCATCTCCAAAAAACCAGCTTATGTACACATCTGTCACCCTGGTTTTTGTGGTGGCTACCCAGAGGATACACCCCTTGATAGCCTAGCTCTGGTGCCCAGCAAGGCTTGTGTTCACAGCTTCAATGGGATGGTAGCAAAGAAAGAAACAGTTTCTAACTGGCTATCACCCCAGGGCTCAGGACAGAGTGAGCAGACAGAAACTCTACTCACTAGTCTTCCCATGAAAGAGGTATATTTGTGTACTTTAAAAGCTGATGTCCAGGCACCTAGGTGGCTCAGTCACTTGAGTGTCTGAATCTTGCTTTTGGCTCAGGTCATGATCTCAGAGTCATGAGACTGAGCTCCATATCAGGCTCCATGCTCAGTGAGGAGTCTGCTTGAGATTCTCTTCTCTCTCTCCCTCTTCTTCTCCTCCACCCCCGCTCTCTCTGTTTCTCTCTCACATGATAGATGAATATATATTCTTAAAAAATAAAAAGTAAATAAAAGCTGATGCCTGACTGTCTGGCTCCCAGTCAGCCTGCATCTAGGTCCCATTTGGGACATTAACAAGTTTTGACACACCTTCACTAACTACTGGGAGCCACTAAAAATAAAGTTGGCAGCCTAGACAATGACAAAAGTTTAAGACATAACCTAGAGTTAGGGCAGGGTTGAATGATCAGTTTTGTCTCCTACAAGAGAACACTCCCTCAATACTGGGAGAGGGGCTGTTTTATCTAATGAACAGAAACTAACACAGAGGGTCAAGGAAAGTGAAGAAACAGAAATATGTTTCAAACAAAATAAGATAAAACCAGAAACAGATCTTAATGAAATAAAGAGATAGATTATTTACCTGATAGAGAGTTCAATTAAAGTTGTAAAGATACTTACCAAGGTCAGGAGAAGAATGAATGAAAAAAATGTAAAAATTTCAACAAAAATAGAAAATAAAAGGAAGTACTAAATAGAAGTCATAAAGCTAAAAAATAAATAACTGAACTGAAAAAAAATGCAGTTGAGGGGTTCAACTAAAGAATCAATGAAGCAAAAGAAAGGATCAGTAGATTTGAAGACAGAGCATTAGGACAGATCTAATAGGAGCAGCAAAAAGAAAAAAGAATGCAAAAGAGTGAAGATACCTCAAGGGACTTCTGTGACAATATTAAGGGGACCAACATTGGCATTATAGTGGTCCCAGAAAGAGAAGAGAGAGAGAAAGGGGCAGAAAACTTATTTGAAAAGATAATGGCTGAATATCTCCCTACTTTGTGAAAAAAAGCAAAGATATCTAAAGGGACTTATATGACAATATTAAGCTGGCCAACATTTGCATTATAAGTGTCTGAGAAAGAGAAAACAGAAAAAAACCCAAAATTTATGGCAGAAGCCTTCCCTACCTTGGGAGAGGAAACAGACATCCAGATCCAGGAATCCCAGAAAATTCTGAAGAAGATAAACCCTAGTAGATCTCCACCAAGACACTTATAATTAAAGTATCAGAAGTTAAAAAGAAAAAGAGAATTAAAGAGCAGCAAGAGAAGGGCACCTGGGTGGCTCAGTTGGTTAAGCATCTGCCTTCAGTTCAGGTCATGATCCCAGGGTCCTGAGATCAAGCCCCATATTGGGCTCCCTGCTGAGCGGGGAGCCTGCTTCTCCCTCTGCCTGCCACTCCCCTTGCTTGTGCTCTCTCTCTGTCAAATAAATAAATAAAATCTTTAAAAACTTAAAAAAAATAAAAATGAAAAGCAGCAAGAAAAAGACAACTAATACATACAAGGGAACTACCATAAGATGATCAGATTTTTTGCAAAAACTCTGCAGGCCAGAAGGGAGTGTCATGATATACTCACAATGCTAAAAGAAAAAAAAACACACACACATAAACAAAAAACAAGAATATTTCAGCAAAGTTGTTCTTTACAATTGAAAGAGAGATAAAGAGTTTTCCAGATAAGGGGCACCTGGGTGGCTCAGTTGTTAAGCATCTGCCTTTGGCTCAGGTCATGGTCCCAGGGTCCTGGGATTGAGCCCCACATTGGGCTCCCTGATAGGTGGGAACCCTGCTTCTCCCTCTCCCACTCCCCCTGCTTGTGTTCCCTCTCTCACTGTGCCTCTCTCTGTCAAATAAGTAAATAAAATCTTAAAAAAAAAAAAAGTTTTCCAGATAAGCAAAAGCTAAAAGAGTACATCACCACTAGATGGGCTTTACAAGATAAGGGCTAAAGGGCTTCTTGAAGCTGAAACAAAAGGACACTAATGAATAAAGGAAAACATATAAAAGTATATATTTCATTGGTAAAGGTAAATATGTAGCAAAATTCAGAATAATATAATGCTGTAAAGGTGGTAGGTTAATTACTTATAAACCAGTATGAAGGTTAAATAAAAAGTAGTAAAAATAAGTATAATTATAATAACTTGTTAAGGGATACACAGATAAAAAGATGTAAATTATGACATCAAAAACATAAAATGTGGAGGGGGGGAGTAAAAGTGTAGAGCTTTAGAATGCATTCAAACTTAAGTTATTATCTATGTACGCTTCATGGTAACTACAAAGCAAAATCCTATAGTAGAAACACAAAGACAAGGATAAAGGAAGCTAAGCAAAACATTACAGAAAATCATCAAATCAGAAAGGAACAAAAGAATCACAAAACAGCCAGAAAACAATTAACAAAATGACAATAAGTCCATACTTATTTATAATTCCTTTACATGTAAATGAACTAAATTCTCCAAACTAAAGACAGAATGACTGAATGGATTTAAAAAACAAGATAAGGGGCGCCTGGGTGGCTCAGATGGTTAAGCGTCTGCCTTCGGCTCAGGTCATGATCCCAGGGTTCTGGGATCGAGTCCCGCATCGGGCTCCCTGCTAGGCGGGGAGCCTGCTTCTCCCTCTGCCTCTGCCTCTCTCTCTCTCTCTGACTTTCATGAATAAATAAATAAAACATTTAAAAAAAATTAAAAAAAATTAAAAAATAAAAAATAAAAAACAAGATAAAAACAAAACAAAGCAAACAAACAAACAAAAAAAACCAAAACAAAAACAAGATCCAAGGGCGCCAGGGTGGCTCAGTACATCAAGCATCCGAGTCTTGATTTCAGCTCAGGTCATGATCCCAGGGTCATGAGTTTCCATGCTGTGCATGGAGCCTGCTTAAGATTCTCTCTCTCCCTCTCCCTCTGCCCTTCCACCCTCCCCCGACTCTCTAAAAGACAAGAACAAAAACAACAACAAAAAAAACCTAAGGCCCATTTATTTCATTATTTTATTTTATTAATTCCAGTATAGTTAACATACAGTGTTATATTAGTTTCAGATGTACAATACAGTGATTCAACAATTCTATAATCTTCTGGTGCTCCCTATGACACATGTATTCCTAAATCCCCATCACCTATTTCACCCATCCCCCCCCACTCACCTCCCCTCTGATAACCATCAGTTTATTCTCTATATTTAACACTGTCTCTTGGTTTCTTTCTCTTTCACCTTTGCTCATTTGTTTCGTTTCTTAAATTCCACATGTGAGTGAAATCATATGGTATTCATCTTTCTCTGACTGACTTATTTTACTTAACATTATACTCTCTAGCTCCATCCACATCATTGCAAATGGCAAGATTTCATTCTTTTTTATGGCAAAATAATATTCCATTGCATATACATGCCACTTCTTTATCCATTCATCTATTGATGGACACTTGGGCTGCTTCCATAATTAGGGATGCATGTATCCTTTTGAATTAGTGTTTTTGTATTTTTTGGGGGGGGGGGTAAATAGCCAGGACTGCGATTACTAGACCATAGGGTAGTTCTATTTTTAACTTTTTGAAGAACCTCCACACTGTTTTCCAGAATGGCTACACCAATTTGCCTTCCCACCAACAGTGCTAGAGTGTTCCCATTTCTCCACATGCTTGCCAACACTTCTTTCTTGTGTCGTTGTGTTTTTTTTTTTAATTTTAGCCATTCTGACAGGTGTGAGGTAATATCTCATTGTAGTTTTGATTTACATTTCCCTGATGATAAATGATATTGAGCATCTTTTCTGTGTCTGTTGGCCATCTACATGTCTTCTTTGTAGAAATGTCTGTTCATGTCTTCTACCCATTTTTTAATTGGATTATTAGTTTTTGGGTGTTGAGTTGTATCAGTTCTTTATATATTTTGGATACTAACCCTTTATCAGATACATCATTTGCAAATATCTTCTCCCAACAAGTAGGTTGCCTTTTAGTTATGTTGATTGTTTCCTTCACTGTGCAAAAGGTTTTTATTTTGATGTAGTCCCAATAATTTATTTTTGCTTTTATTTCCCTTGCCTCAGGAGACACATCTTGAAAAATGTTGCTCTGTCCAATGTCAGAGACATTACTGCTTACTTCTAGGATTTTTGTGGTTTCAGAAAAACAAGGCCCATTTATATACTGCCTATAAGGGACTCACTTCAAATATGAGGACACCTACAGACTGAAAATAAAGGGATGGAAAAAGATATTCCATACAAATGGAAACTAAAAGAAAGCCAAGGTAGTTATATTTATATCAGACAAAATAGACCTTAAGACAAAGACTGTAATAAGAAAAAAAGTAGGTCATTATATAATGATAAAAGGGTCATCCAACAAGGGATATAACATCTGTAAATATTCATGCTCCCAGAGTAGCACTTAAATATGTAAAGCAAATATTAATAGACCAAAAGGGAGAAATAGACAGCAATACAATAACAGTAGGAGACTTTAATGCCCACTTCCATCAATGCATAGATCATCCAGATAGAAAATCAATAAAGAAACGTTGGCCCTAAATGACACAGAACATTTGACTGAAAAGCAACATAATACACATTCTTCTCAAGTGCACATGAAACATCCTCCAGGACAGATCACATGCTAGGTCACAAAACAAGTCTTAATAAATTTAAGAAGATTGAAATCATATCAAGCATCTTTCTGATGACAAAGCTTTGAAACTAGAAATCAGTTATAAAAGAGAACTGGAAAAATCACAAATATGTGGAGATTAAACAACATGCTACTGAACAGCCAATGGGTCAAACAGGAAATCAAAAGAGAAATTTTTAAAAATGCCTTGAGAGAGATGAAAATAGAAATAAAACATCCATAACTTATGGGATACAGCAAAAGCAGTTCTAAGAGGGAAGTTTGTAGCATTAAATGCCTACATCAAGACACAAGAAAGATCTCTAAAAACAACCTAACTTATACCTCAAGGAACTAGAAGAAAGAACAAATAAAGCCCAAAGTTAGTTGGAAAAAAAAAAACAAATATAAGAGCAAATATTCATAATCATAATAATATAGAGGATAAAAAATAGAAAAGATCAATGAAGCAAAAACTTGTTCTTTGCAAAGATCAACAAAATTGAGAAACATTTCACCAGATCGATCAAGAAAAGGAGCAGAGAGACACCAGATAAATAAAATCAGAAATAAAAGAGAATTATAATTGATAGCACAGAAATACAAAAGATCATAAGAGACTACCATAAACAGTTATATGCCAAAAAATTGGACAACCTAGAAAAAATAGATAAATTCCTAGAAACACACAATTTTCCAAGTCTGAATCATGAAGAAATAGAAAATGTGAATAGATCAACTACTAGTAATAAGATTAAGTCAGTAATCAAAAAACTTCCAACAAATAAAAGTCCAGGAAAGATGGCTTCACTGGTGAATTCTACCAAATATTCAAAGATTTAATACCTATTCTTCTCAAACTATTTCAAAAAATTGAAGAGGAGGGAATAATTCCAAACTCACTTTATGAAGCCAGCATTACCCTGACTAAAACCAGACAAAGACACCACAAAAAAAAGAAAATTACAGGCCAAAATCCCTGATAAAATAAACACAAAAATCCTCTACAAGATATTAGCAACCTAATTCAACAATACATTAAAAGTATCATACACTATGATCAAGTGGGGATCCATCTAGAGATGCAAGGATGATTCAATCAATATCTGCAAATCAATCAACATGATACACCACATCAACAAAATGAAGGATAAAAATCACATGATCATCTCAATAGATGCAGAAAAAACATCTAACAAATTCAACATCCATTTATGATAAAAACTCTGAACAAAGTAGGTGTAGAGGGAACATACCTCAACACAATAAAGGTCATATATGGCAAACACACTGCTAACATCATACACAAAATTGAAAAACTGAAGGCTTTTCCTCAAAGGTCAGGAACAAGAGAAAGAATACCATTCTTGCCATTTTTATTAAACATAGCATTGGACATTCTAGCCATAGCAGTTAGGCAAGAAAAATAAATAAAAGGCATCTAAACTGGGAAAGAAGTAAACCTTCATCATGTGCAGACATGATACTATATATGGGAAACCCTAAAGACTCCACCAAAAAACTGTTCCAACTAATACATAAAATAAAGTTGCAGGACACAAAATTAACATACAGAAATCTGTTGCATTTCTATACACTAATAACAAACTCTCAGAAAGAGAAACTAAGAAAACAATCCCATTCACAACTCTATCTAAAAGAATAAAATACCTACGAATATTTTTTTTTTTAAAGATTTTATTTATTTGACAGAGAGAGCACAAGCAGAGGGAGAGAGAGGGAGAAGCAGGTTCCCTGTTGAGCAAGGAGCCCGATGTGGGACTCGATCCCAGGACCCTGGGATCATGACCTGGGCCGAAGGCAGCCGCTTAACCGACTGAGCCACCCAGGCATCCCTCTACGAATATATTTAACCGAAGAGGTGAAAGACCTGTATAATTAAAACTGTAAGACATTGATAAAAGAAGTTGAGGAAGACACAAATGTACCATGCTTATGGATTAAAGAATTCATATTATGTTCTATACAATGGCTAATTGAATTTAAATTAAAAAAAAGAATTAATATTGGCAAAATGTCCATACTACACAAAGCAATCTACAGTTTCAATGCAATCTCTATGAAAATATCAATGGTATTTTTCACAGAAATAGAATAAACAATCCTAAAATTTGTGTGGAACCACAAAAGACCCTGAACAGCCAATGCACTCTTGAGAAAAAGCAAAGCTGGAAATATCATGTGCCATGATTTTAATCTATGCTATAAAACTATGATAATCAAAACAACATGGAATTGGCACAACAAAAAACACATGTATCAGTGGGACAGAAGGAGAACTCAGAAATAAACCCATGCAGGGGAGCCTGGCTGGCTCAGTCAGAAGAGCATGTGATTCTTGGTCTCAGGGTCATAAGTTTGAGCCCACATTGGGTGTAGAGATTACTTAAGTAAATAAACTTAAAAAAAAGAATAAATCCATGCATGTATGATCAATTAATCTAACCAAAGGAAGCAGGAATATACAATGGGGAAAACATAGTCTTTTCAATACATGGTGTTGGTTAAATTGAGCAGGTACATGCAAAAGAATGAAACTGAACCACTCTCTTATACCATACAAAATTAATTCAAAATGGATTAAAGACTTGATTGTATGATCTGAAATCATAAAATTCCTAGAAGAAAACATAGGTGGTAAGGTCCTTGATATCAGTCTTAGTGATTTTTTTTTTAACCGACTCCACAGGCAAGGGAAACAAAAGCAAAAATAAACAAATGGTAATATTTCAAACTAAAAGGCTTTTGCACAGTGAAGGAAACTATCAACAAAATGAAAAGTCAGCCTATGGAATGGGAGAAAATATTTACAAATCATATTTCTGATAAAGGGCTAATATCCAAAATATGTAAAGAACTCATACAACTTAATAGCAGAAAACAAAAACAAAAACCACAATTCAATTTAAAAATGGGTAGAAGATCTGAACATTTTTCAAAAGAAGACATACAGATGGCCAAGAGGTACATGAAAAGATGCTCAACATCACTTATTGTCTGGGAAATGCTATCAAAACCACAATAAGGTATCACCTCACTCCTGTTAGAATGGCTAGTAACAAAAAAAAGAAAAGAAAAGAAACAACAAGTGTTGGCAAGGACGTGGAGAAAAGGGAACACTTGTTCACTGTTGCCAGGAAGGTAAATTGGTGAGCCACTATGGAAAAGAGTATGGAGATTCCTCAAAAAATTAAAAATAGAACTACCATGTAGACCAGCAGTTCCAATCCTGGATATTTATCTGAAAATCAAAAACAAAAAACACTAACTCAAAAAACAAAAATAAACATTGCAACAATATTTACAATAGCTAAGAAATGGAGGCAACCTAAGTTTCCATTGATAGATGAATGGATAAAGTTGTGACATATACATACAATGGAATATCACTCAGCCATAAAAGAAAGAATGAAATCTTGCCACATGTAACAACGTGGATGGATCTTAAGGGCATTATGCTAAGTGAAATAAGTCAGAATGAGAAAGATAAATACCATATGATTTCACTTATATGTGGAATCTAAAAAACAACAAAGAAAAAAACCAGACTAATAGATACAGAGGATGGACTAATTGTTGCCTGAGGAAAGATTAGGGTAGGTAGAATGGGTGAAGAGGATTAAGAGATATAAACTCCCAGTTATAAAATGATTAAGTCATAGATATATAATGTACAGCATGAGGATATAGACAACAATATATTAAATTTGTATGTTGATAGATGGTAACTGGACTTATTAGTTGATCATTTGTAATATATATGTTATATATAATATATATGTCAAATCACCATGTGGTACACCTTAAACTTAATGTAAGATTGTATGTTAGTTATGCTTCAATAAAAAATAAATAAAATAAATGTGTTTTCAGTCCTAGCCTCACCTCTCTCTCTCTTTTTTTTTAATTGAGGTATGATTGACGTACATTATATTAGTTTCAGGTATACAACATAATGATTCAATATTTGTACATATTGAAAAGTGATTACCACAAGTGTAATTAACATCTATAACCATACATAACAAAAATTTTTCCTGTGATGAGAACTTTTAAGATCTACTCTCTTAACTTTCAAACATGCAATACAGTATTATTAACTATGGTCACCATGCTGTCCATTGACTTATTCAACTGGGAGTGTGTACCTTCTGACTCCATTTACCCATTTCTTCCACCCCCATTGCCCCTTGCTTCTGGCAACCACCAGTCTGTTCTCTTTTCATGATTTTTTTTTCTTGATTCCACATATAAGTGAGATCAGACAGTATTTGTTATTCTTCTTTCACTTAGTGTAATGCCCTCAGGGGACATCCATGTTGTCACAAATGACAAAATTTCTTTATTTTTAATAGCTGAATAATATTCCTGTATATATACATCACATCTTCTTTATCCATTTATCCATGGATGGACACTTGGGTTGCTTCCATATCTTGGCTACTGTAAATAATGCTGCAGTAAACATGGGGGAGCAGATATCTTTTTAACGTAGTGTTTTTGTTTCCTTTGAATAAATACCCACAAGTGGCATTGCTGGACCACACAGTAATTCAATTTTTAACTTTTTTGAGGAATCTCCATACTGTTTTCCATAGTGGCTACATCAATTTACATTCCCACCAACAGTGCACAGGGTTCCCTTTTCTCCACACCCTTGATAACACTTATTTCTTGTCTTTCTGGTAATAGCCATTCTAATAGATGTGAGGTGATATCTTATTGTGGTTTTGATTTTTATTTCCCGGATGATTAGTCCTGCTGACCATGATTTCATGTATTTGTTGACTATCTGTGCTTTTTTCTTTGGGAAAATGTCTGTTGAAATCTTCTGCCCATTTTTAAATTGGATTTTTTTTTTTTTTTTTGCTATTGAGTTCTATGAGTTCTTTATAATTTTTGGATATTAACCCTTTATCAGATATATGATTTGAAGATATTTTCTAAGTTGCCTTTTCATTTTGCTAATGGTTTTCTCTGCTATGCAGAAACTTTTTGGATTAATGTAGTCCTATTTATTTTTGCTTTTGTTGCTTTTGCTTTTGGTGTCAAATCCAAAAAATCATCACCAAGACAGATGTCAAGGAGCTTATCATTTATGTTTTCTTCTAGGAGTTTTATGGTTTCAGATCTTACATTCAAGTCTTTATTCTATTTTAAATTAATTACTATAAATGGTGTATGAAAGTGGTCCAGTTTCATTCTTTTGCATATACCTGTCCAGTATTTCCAACACCATTTACTGAAGAGACAATCCTTTCACATTGTATAGTCTTGGTTCCTTTGTCTTAAATTAATTGACCGTATATGTATGCATTTTTTTCTGGCCTCTTTATTTTGTATTTCACTGATCCTTGTGTCTGTTTTAATGTCACTGCCATATGGTTTTGATTACTATATAGCTTTGAAATCATGGAGCATGATGCTGCAGCTTTGTTCTTTCTCAAGATTGCTTTGGCTATTCGGGGTCTTTCATGGTTTCATACAAATTTTAGAATTGTTTGTTACAGTCTGTGGAAGATACCATTGAAATTTTTATGGTAATTTATTTTTATTTTTTATTGAAGTATAATTAACATATAATGTTATATTAGTTTCAAGTGTACAACATATTGATTCAATAATTCTATACATTACTCAATGCTCACCATGATAAATGTAGTCACCATACAACATTATTGAATCTGTAGGTTGCTTTGGGTAGTATGGAATTTTAACAGTACTAATTCTTCCAATCCATAAGCATGTAATATCTTTTCATTTATTTCTGTCTTCTTCAATTTCTTTCATCCTTATCATAGTTTTCAGTCTACAAGTCTTTAATGTTTTTGGTTAAATTTATTCTTAGATATTTTATTATTTTGATGACTGTAAATGCTTTACATTTCTAATTGCTTTTTAAGCTCATCATACAAATGTCATGTGATTTTTGCCATTTAGTTATAAATATTTTTCAAAACCTATTTTGATTTTCCTTGATGCATGATTTTTATGAGTATGTGCATGTGTTTCTCTGTGTGTTTTTTCCAAAACTCTAATGCTATTGCACTATCATCAGAGAGTCAAGGAATGCAACTTATATGATATTGACTTTTGAAATTTGTCAAATCTTCTTCCAAAGCTTACTATTATGTGTTAAAAATTTTTTGTAAAAGTGGAATTATTGATTGCAAAGTTTTTAAGCATGTTTTGTTTTAATTTTTATTTAAATTCTAATGAGTTAATGTACAGCGCAATATTGGTTTCAGGAGTAGCATTCAGTGATTCATCACTTACATCCAACACCAAGTGTTCATCACAAGTACCCTCCTAAATTCCCATCACTAATCTATCTCATCCCCCACCCACCTCCCTCCATCAACGCTCAGTTTGTTCTCTATCATTAATAGTCTCTTACGATTTGCTTCCTTCTCTTTTTTATTTCTTTTCCCCCCCTTCTTAGGTGTTCATCTGTTTTGTTTCTTAAATTCCACATATGAGTGAAATCATATGGTATTTGTCTTTCTCTGATTGACTTATTTTGCTTGGCATAATACACTCTAGCTCCATTCATGTTGTTGCAAATGGCAAGATTCATTCTTTTTGATGGTTGAGTAATATTCCATTATATATATATCACATCTTTATCCATTCATCAGTTGAAGGACATTTGGGCTCTTTCCATAGTTTGGCTATTGTTGATAATCCTGCTATAAACATCAGAGTGCATGTGCCCCTTTGAATCATTATTTTGTATCCTTTGGGTAAATACCTAGTAGTGCAATTGCTGGATCATAGAGTAGTTCTATTTTTATTCAATTGATTTTTTTTTTATTTTTTTTAAAGATTTTTATTTATTTATTTGACAGAGAGAGACACAGCGAGAGAGGGAACACAAGCAGGGGGAGGAGGAGAGGGAGAAGCAGGCTCCCCGCAGAGCAGGGAGCCCGATGCGGGACTCGATCCCAGGACCTTGGGATCATGACCTGAGCCGAAGGCAGTCGCTTAACCAACTGAGCCACCCAGGTGCCCAGTAGTTCTATTTTTAACTTTTTGAGGAACCTCCATACTGTTCTCCAGAGTCGCTGCACCAGTTTGCATTCCTACTCACAATGCAAGCGTGTTCCCTTTCTCTGCATCCTCACCAACACCTGTTATTTCTTGTGTTGTTAATTTTAGCCATTCTGAGAGGTGTGAGGTGGTATCTCCTTGTGATTTTGATTTGTCTAAGCATGTTTAGATAACTGTTAATATATTGCCATGATGCTTTCTAGGAAGTTTTATACTCAGCAACAGAGAATAATAACACTGAATTAGAGGAAACTGCCTGTTTGGCATATTGGAATGTAGAAAATCTTCAAATGAACAGAATTTACTTTAAATCTTAGTGAGGCTGAACAAAATTTTATAAATGTATCGAATATTTGTGTGTCATATTTTATTAATTCCCTTATTGTGACTAAAACTAATTTTCCATTGAGTTTTAGTCTTTTATTTATTGATAAAGATTCTCTATAAGATTTTTTAAAAATAAACTTACACCAAACATGATCAATTTTTATAAATATTTCAAAAGTATTTTCAGTCTCTATTTGATGGGTGATGGGTTCTATGTATGTCCACCAGGTCTAGCTTGTGTAATTGTGTTGTTTAAATCTATACTATTACTTAATTTTATTATACTTATATATCTATAAGCTTAAGGTGGAAATATATTAAAAGGCCCCACTATTATTGTGGATATGTCAATTTTTACTTAAAATTTAATTTTTGCTTTACTATATTTGAATTTATGTTACTTTCTTAGTGGGTTATTTCTTTTATATATATATATATTTAAAGATTTTATTTATTTATTTGACAGAGAGAGACACAGCGAGAGAGGGAACACAAGCAGGGGGAGTAGGAGAGGGAGAAGCAGGCTTCCTGCGGAGCAGGGAGCCTGATGCGGGGCTTGGTCCCAGGACCCTGAGATCATGACCTGAGCCGAAGGCAGACGCTTAACGACTGAGCCACCAGGCGCCCCAGTGGGTTATTTCTTTTATCATTTCATGCTAACTCCTATTCCTGTTAATTTTTTAAATTAAACTTTATGTTATGAGATAATTATAGATTCACATGCAATTTTAAGAAATAATAAAGAGAGATCCTTGTACCCTTTGCCTTTTCCCTAATGGTAACATCTTGCAAAACTATAGCAAAACATCACAACCAGTATATTGACATTGAGACAGTTAGGATACAAAGAATTTCCATCACCACAAGGATCCCTCTTACTGAACTTTAATAGCCACACTCACCCCCCACATCCTTCCTATATGTTCCTAACCTCTGGCAACCATCAATCTGCTCCCCATTTCTATAATTTTGTCCTTTCAAGACTGTTATATAAATGGAATCATACGGTATGTAATCTTTTGGGGTTGGCTTTTTTTCACTCAGCATAGTTCTCTGGAGATTCATCCAGGTTATTAGGTATATCCATAGTGTGTTCCTTTTTCTACTGAGTAGTATACCATGTGTTTACTACTGTATGTAAAGGCATCTGGGTTGCTTCCAATTGTGGACTACTATGAAAAAAAATTCATGTACAGGTGTTTGTGTGAATGTAAGTCTTTATTTCTCTGGATAAATTGCTGGGTCATGTGGTAAGTCCATTTTTAGTTTTAAAAGAAACCACAAATTGTTTTCCACTGATAATCCCACCAGCAATGTATGAGCAATCCAATTTCTGCATATCCTCACCAGCATTTGCTGTTGTCTTTATTTTTTTAGTATTAGTCATTTTGATAATTGTGTAGTGATATCTCATTGTAGTTTAAACTTGCATTTCCTTATGATGTTGAACTATGATGTTGAACATTTTTTCATGTGGATGTTTGCCATATATATCTTCTGTGAAATGTCACTTCTCTAATTGCATTGCTTCTTATTTTGAGTTTCAGAGTTCACTATATATTCCAGATACTAGCAGTTCTCTGGAAATGTGGTTTACAAATTCTCTCTCCTAGTCTGTAGTTTATCATTCCCTTAGTTTAATAGAGTCTTTCAAAACAGAGTCTTAAATATAGAGAACAAACTGATGGTTACCAGAGGGGAGGTGAGTGGGGGGATTGGTGAAATTTGTGATGGGGATGTAGGAGCACTCTTGTGATGAGCACAGGTGTTAAATGGAATTGTTGAATCACTATATTGTACACCTGAAACTAATATAAGACTATATGTTAACTATATTGGAATTAAAATATACATATATTTAAACAGGGCTTTCACAGAGCAAACACTTGTCATTTTGATGAAATCTAGTTTATCTATTTTTCCTTTTATGGATTAAGCTTTTCGTGGTAAGTCTAAGAATTTTTTGCCTAGTCCCACATCCTTAAATTTTTCTTCTATCTTTGTTACCAAAAGTTTTATAGGTTTATGTTTAACATTTAAGTCAGTAATTCATTTGGATTCTGGCATCTTGCCCGAAGTCTATCCCAAACTTTTACACTGTCCCTATTGTCCCAGAACAGAAAGTCAATTCAAACTAGGTATTTTAGGGTTTGCATTTTGCAACCTCTCTCTTAATACTTGTTTTATATTAGTTTTTATACTAGTATTAATAATAATTAGTATTATCAATGCTAATAATTATCAATACTAATTATTATATTAGTAGTTGCATTAGTATTACTAATTATATTTTATATAATATTATTTGATATCAGCATTATGACTACATTGTGGGATGAAAATTTATTATTTCAAAGTCTGGAATATAGACAAATATTTATCAATTCTGTCTTATTTGGTATCTCAGTTGTCAACTGGGACAAGATTCAAGATTCCCAAAAGGAAAATATGCATACTAATTTGATCAAATATGAATATTAAATATTTAACCAAATATGAATATTGATTTAACCCAAAATCATGGTATAACTGTACTGGGAGAATAGGTAGAGAGAAAGACTATGTAGATGAGTAGAAGGAGTGCAGGAGCCATAAATTTTAATTTTTCATATCAAGAAATAATAAACTGATTCAAAATTAAAAATCAATATGTAGGAATTTAAGCATGTTATTTAGAAATCTGGAGATCATAACTGGAAGAAATAGGTGAAAGTTTTGAAAATGACTCTAGGACAGTGGAGAGAGATGGGAAGGAGGGCTATGGTTTTCATTAAAAGCCTTGTGAAATTATTTGACTTTTATAATTATTTACACATGTAACTTTGATAACATAATTTTTTTAAAAAAGGAAACAAGTTGCCAAAGGCAGTTCTGCATCATGTCGTGCTATCTTCTGATATTGGACCATTGATGTTACGAACAGTGGCTACTTGAGTTTTTTCTAAGGGCAATGGACTGAAAAATAAAAGTGGTCACCAGACCAAAGAACACTGCACGCTCCCATGCTTCAGTGGGCCCACCTGTAAGCATGCATGTGTGGAAGAAATAACAACTATCTTCTGGTGAGTTTGGACATCACTTACTAGTTAGATCCTACATGCCCAGGAATGTGTGGAAACTGATACCTGGAGCTCTCCACATGAATGGAGTTGATGTCAGGTTTATATTAGTATCAAGTGATCCACCAAAGAATCAGTGGCATTGGAAAAGAACTGGCCATGTGTAGATCTGATTTATCCATAGATAAACTACAAGACCTTAAAACAACCTGCATCCATTTTTATGGGGGAAAGGACTCACTTATCTCTGAGGTTGACATACTAACATTCGAGGAGACAGAATGCTTGTTTCAAGGCAGAGAAAGGTTCTGAGAGGCTGCAGGGGTTGCGGGTAGCTCTGGTTGGGTCATTAGCTCCCATTCAGAAAGGTCAGGTACCAGAGACATGTCGCAGAGGGCTGATGAGGGAACAGGATGTCTCAAGTCTAGGAAGATTTTCCACTGGGACCCATGGCCTCTCTTGCAAGCTCCCAGAAGAGGTCTCTCCTTCAAAAGTGGCTCTGTGTGGACCTCAGCCAGCCATGCTCACTGGGGGCAGCTTGTGGCACCCAGGATCTGGGGCCTCTGATCCCAGCCCAAGGAGCTAATCCTTAGTGATGGCAAGGGATGTGATAAGTTCTTTCATGCCAAGAACCACATTTTAAGCATTTTTGTATCCCTAAGTTCTCTCCCCAGACAATGACAAGTGCATGCATTTCCTTCATACAGCACTTACTCAACAAATATACAAGTGTTACTTTCAGTTGAAAATGCAAGTGTTAGCAGAACACCAGTTTGTATGTCACAGAAAATACTCTATTGCCAACCAATTTTTCCCATCCTGGGAAAATAAGTGCTTGTAATGAACTAATTGTTATGTTTAGGAGGGTCTTATACAAAAATCCTTGTCTTTTAATCAAATTTCAAATTGAGTTCTATTAATTTCCGAAGTTACTAATTTGTCAAATTCCTAACAATAAAGAAGAGGCCTATGATAATAGTTCACATTTGTTATGGGAAGATTTTTTAAGTTGTTGTTTCCAAGAATTAATCAAATCTAATGTATAAATTAACACAAATATCGAAGATATTTTTCTTCATTTTTTTATTTAAGCTTAATTAACATATAATGTATTATTGGTTTCAGAGGTAGAGGTCAGTGATTCATCAGTCTTATATAATATGCAGTGCTCCTTACATCACGTGGCCTCCTTAATGTCCATCACCCAGTTACCCCATCTCCCCACCTCCCTCCCCTCCAGCAACCCTCAATTTGTTTCCTATGATTAAGAGTCTCTAATGGTTTTTCTCCCTCTCCGATTTCATCTTGTTTTATTTATTCCTCTCTTCCCCTATGATCCTCTGTTTTATTTCTTAAATTCCACATAACAGTGAGATCACATGATAATTGTCTTTCTCTCATTGACTTATTTTGCTTAGCATAATACCCTCTACTTCCATCCACATTGTTGCAAATGGCAAGATTTCTTTTTTTTGATGGCTGAATAGTATTCCATTGTGTATATATATATATATATATATATATATATATATATACATACATACATATATATACCACATCTTCTTTATCCATTCATTTGTCGATGGACATCTGGACTCTTTCCGTAGTTTGGCTATTGTGGACATTGCTGCTATAAACATTGGGGTGCATGTGCCCCTTTGAATCATTGTTTGTATGCTTTGGATAAATACCTAGTAGTGCAATTGCTGGGTCATAGAGTAGCTCTATTTTTAAATTTTTGAGGAACCTCCACACTGTTTTCCAAAGTGGCTGTACCAACTTGCATTCCCACCAATAGTGTAAGAGGGTTCCCCTTTCTCCACATCCTCGCCATCTGTTGTTAACTGAGTTATTAATTTTATCCACCTGACCAGTGTGAGGTGGTATAAAATAAAACTTTTTTTTTTACAAAACAATGTATTAAAACTGACTTCCAGAGATGCCCAAATTATTTTTTAAACATGATTTAATTTTTTTCACATTTCTTTAAATATCAAGTTTTCTTTGACAAATTTATCCAAAATGTTAAATTTTCACTTTAGAACTTAGTTTATATTTATATAACAGAGTGCCCTAAACTGATGTTCATTAAGATACCTTTCTGCAAGTCCTAATGGTTTCTATCTTCCTTTTAAAATGTATTAAGTATCTTTTAAGTTGCCATTCTCAAAAATATTCTGGAGAAAAAATTATGAATTAAGCACCCATAAATTATTCTTCATTTCTATTATAGTGTAGCAATTTATCATCTAACCCACAGTGGTCTATGAACTGAGTCAGGCTGAGTTTCTTGTTCTCCTTAGACATAGCTGGTTGCAACTCATAATGCAACAGCTGGCTACAGATTCTCCATTTCTTTATTAACAACTGTAATTGAGACAGGTCATTCTCTGACCTGTACATTTTGACCAGTTTTCACCTCTGAAGAAGGTCTTCTTTCTTCTGAATCTGCTTCACCAATTTTGCTTTTTGTTCATTTAATCCTTGTTTGGGAAGATCTTCATTCTCAAAGTCACTTTGGAGATCACTGCATGACCCAGTATCAAGTGATTTAGGGTCACATATACTGATATTATTGAAGGTATTTTCCAAATATGTATTTTCTTCAAATTGGCTGTCACTGTGTTTAAAATTTTCTTGAAATTCCAGTTTTCTTCTGTTGAAGATGCTGGTTTCTCTGAAAAAGTCTGATCATCTTCATTCTCTACTTTAAGATGTCTTACTACACTGTAACAGGAATTTAATGAAGATCTAGTTTTTCTTAATCATCCTCTAAGTGTCGCACTCATAGGCTAGAAATATAGAATAGCTCCACTAGAAGAATTAAGATATTCATCCTTGTTTTCTTGAACTTCTTGTATGGGGAGATGGTGGATTGGCACAGGCCTGTGGGACATTAGGTAAAATCACAGCTGAATCAGATCGACTTTCTACCTTGGAAATGAAATCTTGGGTTCTTCCTAAATAAAACTGTGTTGGTCCAAAGGTGACTACTAGTAATTTCTGGACAAATTAATTAGTTAGTATCTTATATAAACAAGACTCTCCATTTGTTTTTATCTATCAAAATAGCCTCAGATCTGCCATAAGGGGGGCAGGAGAATAACAGTTGTGGAATTCTTCAGGAATTCTTTAATTTCACTACTCCAGCTTTATAATGAAAAGAAATATAACTGAAATCTTGACTCAAAAAACATAATTAGATCTGTCACAGTTCCCTAAACCCTAAAAACTGTGTAACTAGAATCAATGACCATTCAGACCTGAGGAAAAAACACAGGCACAGATAAATTTATGCTTGTGTGCATCATTTCAGTTTAAGTAGCAAACAGACCCTGTAAGGCTTAAGTTTGTTTCCTCAAACAAAGGCATCAAATTTCCTGGGAAAAAGAAAAAAAAACAGAGGGAAGAGTCCTCTCTTCCCTCTCACCACTGCAATAAACCCACACTAACCCTTGAGAGACCCCAGGGGAGGTAGGGTTGAGAGATCCTCTGACTGGGGAAATGGAGCTGTACTCTACTCCACAACCCACCCCTGAAGCCAAAGAAATAAATATGTGTATGTGTGTGTATTTTTTTAAGATTTTATTTTTTTTATGTAATCTCTACCCCCAGTGTGGGGCCTGAACTCATGATCTAGAGATCAAGAGTCACATACTCTACTGACTGAGCCAGCCAGGTGCCCCAAAGAAATATGTTTTTATCTACTCAATTTGCAAATAAAATCTCATCCTCTTAATATCTTGGTTATACACAGTCTAATTGCAATTTAGGAACAAAGTTTTCTAAATATTTATTTTAGCTTAATACTCAGCAGAGTGTTGACAAGTATGACAAATGTGTATCCACAGCTCCTGCTCACTAAGAGAAGAAAGAAGGAAGGAAGGAAAGAAGAGAGAGGTGGCACCAAGGAAAGCTAGGAGGACACTGTCCTGCTTTCTACTTTCTCTTGTTATCTAAAACACAAAATGGGAGAATCAAGATCCTTTAAAGAAATGAAATATCAAAATACAGGGAAATTAAGCCTACTTTTATTCTTTTTTACCACTATTCCCACCCTCCTTCGGTCTAATTCTCCACCAAACAGCAAGAATGATCTTAAAACATTGATCAAACTATCTCACTCCTTCCCTTATGTAAACCGATGTGTTGGCTTCTCAGCAGTGAGGATGAAAACCCAAATGCCCTGCTTTCCCCAAAAGGCTTATCTCTGCAGGACCACTAAGAGCTGTTCTGGGCCTAGGTTAAAAACAAACAATTCTGGATGATTTGTTTGATAGTCTCCATAGTTGGTGGGCTACTTTCTGGATAACCAGACCTCAATAATCCATGTAGAATTTGTCCCTCTCATTCTGAGCCCCTGCCTCCTGCCCATCTCTCCAGTGACTCTCCCTTCCTGACTTCCCTGCAGCCATTCAAATCTGTTTTCCCTTTCTCACACACATTAGTCTCTTCTGACTTGGGGGTGTTACATGTGCTACCTCCTCAATCTGAAATATTTTCCCTCCCATCCTTCAAATAGCTACCTCCCTCTACCTTTAGAGGCTATTCCTAAACTAGCTCCCTCCCTGAACCCCCTACTTTTTCTTTCCCAACCCTTTGTTTCCTTAATACTTAAAAAAACTTTAAGTGATTTTCTTTGTCTATTTCCTTTTTTTTACATCTGTCTCTTGACAACAGGGACAGTATCTGGTCACCTAATACATCACCTGGCAATTATAGACTCTCAGTAAGTATTTGTTGAGTGAATGCATAATTTAGGAAGCCACTTAATGAAGGTGGAGTCCTCCTGAATCAGGAGAAACAATGTCAGTGATGAAGAAAGCACTGAGGAATGTTGCAAAAAGAAGGCACAGACTGGGGATCAGTAAGCAGCCAGGGACTGTCTTTAATGACTCAAAAAAAGCAGTCATTTAGAAAAATTAACTTTAATCTTTGTAAAATGATTCATCTTCCCTTAGGCTAAAGAAGCAGACATGCTTTACCAGGATTGTGATGGAAATTGAATTAAGCTTTGCCACAAACTTCTCATACTGATACTTTGCCCTTGAGGATTTTGTGCATGAAAATTTTACTCATGAAAGATGATAGTAATAAAAATAATTATTAGATAATAAAGGACTGCATGCTTAGATGCTTCAAAAGATGGGCCCATATACATATTTCTGACCTGTGGTTTTAGGAAATGAAGGATCTAGAGACTGAAATTGACATTGCTGGATCCTCTGTGTATATAAACCATGATCATCATAATATCTACAGCTCTCTATAATCAGATGAGGTTGAACTTTGGTTTATAAGAGAATTTTCCAGGAAAACCCATTAAACTGTTCATAGCTAAGAAAAAGCTGATGGCAAGATATAGGTAGTACTCTTTTCTTTTTGCCCAGGTATCCCTTAAATATTATAAAAAGAAAGGCTGAGATTTTGGTCATATCCCACTGAATCTCCTCAAAAAGGACATTTCCTAGTCAACAGCAGAGAATCTATGGTGGAACTGAACTTCATTCTAGTTTGGGACAGGTTGTTTGAGCTTAGAGAAACACAAGTTGGGTTGGAGAAGAGGAGTGAAAATAACTTTCACTATGAAAATGCTAAATATTTAGAAGGTCAATGACCCACTAACCCAACAGCTGTGCATGAAATGTCCCCAAATACTGCTGCCACTATTCTTACTGAAAAGGTGGCAGGTTCTCTGACAGTCAACACAAGGTGGCTGAAATGACGCTTGCCAGTCAACAAAAGGTGTGCCACAAATGTATAAGAATGGGTAAGATAAATTGCAGATAATTCTTGGGAAAAATAATTCTGGAACATAGCTCTTTCTTACAGGAAAAATATGCTGGATTTTCCCATCAAGGAGAAAACTGGAAGTCCAACCAGTGTGTTCTTTGAGTGAGCAATCACCTTGTATGGGGTCCAGAGAGTTCTGAGTAACAGGTGGGTATTGGACAGAGATAGAAGAAGCAGAGGGTGGGGAAAAAAATTAGAGCATCAAGTGCAGCTGGACTTCAGCTTCAATTCCAAAGAATGTTGGTGGGGTCAGATAAGAGAAATAGAGTTGAATGGTCATAAACTGGCAAGACATTGAACAGAATTTAGTGAGAGCAATAAAAGGAGCAAATAAGTATTTGTGGAAATGCTAAGGCCATTTCCACAAATAGAACCAGATGTGAAAGTCATCAGGAGTCTGGTTGGCGGGCAGGGCTTAGATTTCCCTAACATTCTCTTTGGCTACCCTCAACTCCACAATTCTGACTTAATTGCACAAAGTATAAAGAAAGAAAATTTCCATAAGAGAAAATGCCTCTTTTTATTTAAACAATAAAAGTGATCAAGCAATCCATCCATAGTTCAGAACAATGCTGATATTGGAGAAGGAGTCTGACACGAGAACTGGCAAAATGTAAATGACTAAATTAAATAAGACTAAATTGATAAATTTCTACAAATAGTTAACTCAATTACTATATAATTACAGGTTTTGTTTAAGGCTCTCTAATGTACCAACATAAATGAAACTTTGAAAGCAGTTCTCTTTGAAAATAATTGTTTTTTTATAGAGAAAAAAAAATTGTCTTCAAAACAAAAAAGTCCTAAGAATACAAGTACCTGCTAAATATAAGATATAAGCAATGTCATATTAAATGGTCATCTGAGCTATCAAAATAATAAAGAGTGACCATGAAAATACAGATAAAGAAAAAGCAAAGCCTACTGAGAAGTCCTAATTTCTTTTTCTCAAGTTTTTATTTAAATTCCAGTTAGTTAACATACAGTGAAATATTCGTTTCAGGTGCAGAATTTAGTGATTCAACACTTATATACAACACCCAGTACTCACAAGTACCCTCCTTAATACCCATCACCTATTTAACCCATTCCTCCCACCCACCTTCCCTCTGGTAACCATCAGTTGTTCTCTATAGTTAAGAGTCTATTTCTTGGTTTGCCTCTCTTTTTTACCCCCTATGTTCATTTGTTTTGTTTCTTAAATTCCACATATGAGTGAAATCATATGGTATTTGTCTTTCTCTGACTGACTTACTTCACTTAGCATAATACTCTCTAGATCCATTCACATCATGCAAATGGCAAGATTTCATTCTTTTTTATGGCTGAGTAATATTCCAGTATGTGTGCATGTGCATGTGTGTAGACCACATCTTCTTCATCCATTCATCAGCTGGTGGACATTTGGACCTCTTCTATAATTTGGCTATTGTTGATAACACTGCAATAAACATTGGGGTACATGTATCCCTTCAAATCAGAATTTTTGTATTATTTGGGTAAGTACCTAGTGCAGTTGCTGTATCTTAGGGTAGTTCCACTTTTAACTTTTTTTTTATTAGTTTCGGAGGTAGAATTTAGTGATTCATCAGTTGCATATAACACCCAGTACTCACTACATCAAGTGCCCTCCTTAATGCCCATCACCCAATTATCCCTCCCCCCACCTCCCCTCCAGCAGCCCTCAGTTTGTTTCCTAGAGTTCAGCATCTCTTATGGTTTGCCTCCCTCTCAATTTTCAATCCAACTCCTTGGCATACAAGATCCTTTATCATTTAATATTGCTTATGGGAGTGGGGAAGGAGACACAAATCTTTTCAGGCCTCCAAGGGTCTTGATCTCCCCCTGAGGAATGCTATGGAGCAGCATGGGTTGTTTTTTTTTTTAATTTTTTAATTGTTATGTTAATCCCCATACATTACATCATTAGTTTTAGATGTAGTGTTCCATGATTCATTGTGCATAACACCCAGTGCTCCATGCAGAACGTGCCCTCCTCAATACCCAACACCAGGCTAACCCATCCTCCCACCCCCCTCCCCTCTAGAACTCTCAGTTTGTTTTTCAGAGTCCATCATCTCTCATGGTTCGTCTTCCCCTCTGATTTCCCCCCCTTCATTCTTCCCCTCCTGCTATCTTTTTTTTTTTTTCTTAACATATATTGCATTATTTGTTT
>NC_138379.1:69386441-69405674 GCF_054177405.1 Leptonychotes weddellii
AATTTTAGGATTATTTGTTCCATTTCTTTGAAAAAAGTGGATGGTATTTTGATGGGGACAGCATGGGGTTTTTGAACCTTGCTCTCAAGGGCCTGAATTGCAGGCATAGACCCACTGGCTTGAAAAGTAAAGACCAATCTAAATACCTGGCCCACCACTGCCCTGTTCACTCAGTCTTCCCACTTTCCCTTGGCTCAAACCCTCTGTCACCATCCCCTCTCCTAAGCCAAGCTCAGTGAACTGCAGTGCAAGGAGTAGAGGCCATACAGGGCTGCCACCAATAGCAGGGGATGGGGAAGGCTAGGTCCTGCAAGTATAGTCTCTCATCAGGTGGTCAACTTAAATTTTTTTAATTTTGAAGTAATTATAGATTCACAAAAAGTTGTTAAAAAAAAAAAGTGTATGGAGGGCCAGGTACCCCTTACTCCTCCACCCCCAACAGTAGCATCTAGGAAATTGATATTGGTGCAATCCACGAGGTTTATTCAGATTTCACCAGTTATGTGCATGCTCACTTGCATGTATGTGTATACAGTTCTATGCAATTGTTTCACATCTGTGGTTTTGTGTGATGTTGGAGAACCTGATCAAAAAGATGTGACCACTGATTGACCAGAGAGCTGGACCTGGGCACTTAAGAGGTTCCCTTTTTAAAAATTTTTAAGATTTAACAGGCTGGTGCAGGCATCTGTCTTGCTGCTGACCAAGACAAGACTCATATGTAAGTTCTCTTTGCTTATTAAAACTGCAACCTACCGGGGCACCTGGGTGGCTCAATTGGTTAAGCATCTGCCTTTGGTTCAGGTCATGATCCCAGGGTCCTAGGATTGAACCCTGTATCAGGCTCCCCATTCTGCCTACTTGTGCTCTGTCAAATAAATAAATAAAACCTTTAAAAACAAACAAAAAAACCCTGCAGCCTACCAACGTGGAATGGCCAGCCTCTTTCTTTGGTCTGTCCCAGCCCTACACAAAGCTGGTTTCAGATTATACCTGGGAAACTCTGGAGAGAGTTGCAAACTTACTTGTGGCCACCACCACAGGTTCACCCCCTACCCCCAGGCTCCTCTTTTATAGACCCTCTTTCCCTCCCCCAAGTCAAATCCCTGGCAACCACAATCCTGTTTTTCACCTCTATAATGGCATTATTTCAAGAATGCCATATGAATGGGATCACACAGTACACAACCTTCTGAGTTTGCTTTTCACTCACCAAACTTCCCTGGAGGTCCATCCAAGTTCTTGCATCTAGTTAGCTGACTTTTGATGGTGTGTCTTGCCTATTCCTAAAAAGTATTTGCCAGCAGCTACAATTAGTATCATATTGGTGGTGATGGCTTTTTTACAGTCTTCATCTGCTCAAAAAACATTGAGCTCCTACTATATGTGAAGAATGAACCAAGAATAAAGAGATGAATCCAATATATTTCTGACTTACAACCTGAGTCTGATGGAAGAATCTTATGGCCCATTAAGTCCACAGACTGGTTTAAAGATTTTTTTTTTTTTTTATTTATTCATGAGAGACAGAGAAAGAGAGACAGAGGCAGAGGGAGAAGCAGGCTCCCCGCGGAGCAGGGAGCCTGATGCGGGACTTGATCCCAGGACCCTGGGATCATGACCTGAGCCGAAGGCAGATGCTTAACCGACTGAGCCACCCAGGCGTCCCAAGTCCACAGACTGGTTTAAAGGAAAAATGGAAACCAGTGATACTTTGAAATTTTCTTTAGAAAGGCCGGAATAGTGTGGGCAGCTCAGGGCCCCAATCTGGGTGACAGCTGGGGAAGGGAACCAGTGGACTATCTTGGAGTATTGTTTATATAGCTCTTGAGGAAACCATAACGCCCATATTAAAGTTGGGTGCGGGGGAAAGAACCAAACCAACATGAGTAGAACTGCACTGGAAATAAATCACAGGCCCCCCTCTTTTCCAGAGCATGATGGCTCAGAATATCCTTCCTCCTCTGTTGCTGTGAAGAGAACTGGCAACCCCTCATTCTGTTCTGTGGGGATTAAGAATGCCTGATCAGAGAGAGCTAAGATTCCTTTCTGTTTGTGGTGATATAAGTGAATATTCTAGTTGCTCTGCCTGATCCAGAATGTCCTGGGCTTTGGATCAAGAAACCGGGTGAAAAGACAAGTAGACAGGAGGAAAAAGTAAAAAGACCTGAGTGCACACTTACCACTACCCTCAGTTACAAGTAAGAGAGAAATCTGAGTCCTCCTGGAGCAGGAGGGAAAAGCTTTTGGGGTCCTGCTAGCGGTGTTGGATTTTGCTCCATTCCAAGCAATGAAAGAATATTGTCTATCCTGGCTCATTTTTTCCCTTCTCAGGCAGTCCTTGCCACAGGCCACCAAGCAGGAGACTGGATTTTAATTGGAAAAACTTGTCCATTGGGCTCCCACTTAACTGGCTTCTTTGGATCCTCCTCTCTTCCTTCCCATGGGAATCACTAATTGGGAATTGTTGGAGTGGGGATGCAGGGACCCATGCTGTTCCAGTGTTTGTCATGACACTGTGGCAGGCACTCCTCACCTGCTCACGCTTAAAAGGAGAGCATTCATTCATATGGTGTTTGGCTGATCATAACTCCTAGGCATAACAGCCTGAGTGCCAAATGGGAAACAAATTTTGGGTAGAAGAATATATATGGAGATGTTCAGATAAAGCAGAGAGGACAGACAATAGGAAATTTACTGTGAAACTAAGGAAGCTTAAGCTCTGGGTCCCTTCTAAGATCCTGGGAGAAACCTTAGAAATCTGTTTATGTACGTATACGTTTCTGTAAAGTTGGCAAAGGGAAAATGCAATCCTGCCACTTACCTACCTGGAAGAGAGGTAGACCAGAACTATTTGGTATTCAGCACTAAATGACTAGTAGTCATGATTCTAACTTTTTAAAGGTTCTTGGCAGAGATGTGTCTTAACCCTTCAGCGTGCCACCTGTGTAAGTTTGAGCAGGTCACTTAATCTCTTTACAGTTCACTATGCTCACCTATAAAATGAAATTGATAATACTAATATTTGAGACTGCTTAATGTACTCTGTTCAAAGCCCTTTATATGGATTCTTTCACTTGACTCACCAATTATCCTATGAGGCAGGGATCCTTATTATCTCCAATTTACACTTTACATACACACAATTTACAATTTAAGGAAACAGGCACAGAGAGTTTAAGTGTTTTTTTCCTTAAAGTCACATGGTTAGTGAATAAAGCTAGCAATCAAATCCAGATATGGGAGCCTGAATCCATAGTCCAGTCTCATAACTGAACAGTAACATTGGCAGTTGCTGTTTTCATCAGGGTTGTTAATTCAATTCAGATCAATTTAACACAACAAGTATCTCAAGTACCTATTCATGCAAGGAGCTCCTTGTGAAAATCATGAGATATAGGAGATAATCCGCAGGAAACTACTTTGGACAAGTCCTAGTGTTTTTAAAATAAAAGCATAACCAGATAAGCACTAAAGCAAATAAGTAAATAAGATATTTCTAATTTACTGAATCTTCAAAGGATGAAAATTTTAATGGGTGACTTAAACATCCCTCTGTTTAAAGGGACATATAATCAAAACAATTAGATTTCCCCCTCAACTGTAAAAGTATTATAAGGGAATATAGTTTAAAGAGATTATGAAGACAACTTAGAAATCCACTTTTCACTGAGGTCATCATGTTAGGATCACAAGACTACTTGTGCCCCAGCGCACTTTGTAAATGTGTTAGTACTTGTCATAGAGGTTTTCCTTAAGACATATTTGTTCTGCTCCTTTTGGCTTCATTTATGGAATGGCCAAATAAACAGTGATAGAGATTAGCTTGAATGTCCCTACGTTCTTGCCACAGGGGTCAAATCCCTTGCTAGGCTGCTGGGGAACTGAACTCTGAATAGTAATGGAGGGTGACAGAGTGAATTGCATTTGTAATAACTGGCATTTCATTAGTCTCTTATGAGGGACACAAATAGTAAGACATTAATATAATACCTATTTTTGCTTCAAATCTGAACAGAAGCCTCAGAAGTGAATGCTAGAAAGCAGCCCAATTACGAGGGAGACCTTCATGTTCCATAGCAAACATTCTAAGCATGGGT
Source organism: Leptonychotes weddellii (assembly GCF_054177405.1). Lineage (NCBI taxonomy): Eukaryota > Metazoa > Chordata > Mammalia > Carnivora > Phocidae > Leptonychotes > Leptonychotes weddellii. The sequence continues at coordinate 69,390,542 of NC_138379.1, forward strand.
CTGTATCTGTTTACATCCTCTTTCCTTTACCTTCCAAGTTCAGGCTCGAATTGCCTCTGACCTTAATTACTTCCAGAACCTACAGACTGGACATGCCTTATCTTTGTCTTTCCCCTCCTCATATTCATCCTGCATATGCCTTCCAGAATGTTCTTATCAACAAATTATCTCATCATAGCTTCATTAAAACTCTTCTCATCTTCTCCACTACTTATGAAATAAAACCCACACTTTGGCTTTCATAACTTTCCATCAACTCTCCATCCAGATTCAACTTATATTTTCTTTCCATCCCATGCCAAGCCCAAAGCACAACAAAACAAAGCTGCAAACAGCTCCCACACCAATTCTGCACTTTTCCTGCCCCTCGTTCCCCCGTCTGAAACTGACTTTCTTGGTTCTCTTTACATATTACACATTTTCATAAAAGTTTAATTTTAATTTCTACCTTCTTTATGAATCCCTTCCTACTTTATCACTTTTGCCAGATAACTCTCTCTCTTCTATATGCCTATCATTTCCTTGCACTCAGATAGAAAGAAAATATGCTCAAAGTACTTATCAGGAAGGGCTATAGAAGCTTGAATACGATTCTTAGACCACATGCTTCTAAAAAAGAAAAGAACAAACATTCAGAGTTCCAAATAACTTCAGCCCTTTATATTCAGAAAGTGTACAAGTGCAGATATACCCTAAATCACACCTAGGAGTAAGGTTTCCCAAATACTCATTTTATCATGATTTACATTCACAGGAGTACTACAAAGGAAATGCAACCCACAGAAACCTTCTGCATCTTTAGCAGAGCACAGGAAAAGATAGGAGAGCATTTTTTCCTCCATTTCTCCTTTCCCACACCTTTGCTTTATCATCAGGAAAAACCCTCAATGGAAGGGTTCAGATTTCGGAAGAGAGATTCAGTGAACCACCAAAATGCAGACAAATCAAGACAACATGTATCCAAGAAAGGACTCTGACTTGGTGGTGAGTCTTCCCTGGTCACCTTTTTGCATTAGGAAAACAAGGTAGTGTGTCTTCTTGTGACAATCTCAATCAGGGCAGCTCCTTTAGTTCTGCTGAGGACTCTGTCCCAGTCCTATAGCTGATGCTGCTCCCAACGCTCTGGGTCCACCTGGAAGAGCTCAGCCCTTCAATCTAATCCATGACTCATCTGCAGTCCATATGAAACCTCTGATTCGAGGTGTACATTAACCATCACGCCCGAACATCAAGTCTGGGTGCTACTCCTGAAACAGGCTTCGAGAGATCAGCATCCTCATCACTTCATTGCTACCTGCAAGGGGGAGGAAGAATGAAGGATTTAGTTGCAGCGAAGTCTCAGAGCTTGGTAAAGCTTTTTTTTTTTTTTATGTATTATTTATTTGAGAGAGAGAGAATGAGAGAGCACATGAGAGGGGGGAGGGTCAGAGGGAGAAGCAGGCTCCCCGCCGAGCAGGGAGCCCGATGCGGGACCCGATCCCGGGACTCCAGGATCACGACCCGAGCCGAAGGCAGTCGCCCAACCAACTGAGCCACCCAGGCGCCCGAGCTTGGTAAAGCTTTAACCAAGGGGCTCCAAGCCTCATTCAGGGTAGTAGTGGATATAAACCACAATTGTTGCTTTAACCCTGAGTGGGATGGGATTATTACAGACTTCTCTCCAAAGTACAGAAAAATGTCAGGAAGTAAGGAATAAATTTGCTCTTTTAAAAACATCTCGCCTGGGAGAAGGGAAGATGCTGAGCTTCCCTCCTCCTGTGGACACACTAAGGCTGCAACTATGTACAGCACAACTCACTCTGAGAACCTAAACTCTAGCAGAACAGCTATTCCATAGCTAATGATATAAAGAAAAAGCCACATTGAGGAGGGCAGGAGGGGCAGAGACTGTCCAGAACCAAACCCACGCACAGTGACCCACAAGCAGGAGGCTATCACAGGTGTGGAGGTCCTTCCTGAGGAGCGAGAGGTTCAAGTCCCACAGCAGACAGCCCCTGCCTGGAGATCTTCACTGGGAAGATGAGGCCACATATTGTCTGGCTTTGAAAATCAGTGGAGCTTAACTCTAGGAGAGCCCGGGAGCTACAATAAACTGAGACACTACTCTCAAGGGGCCCACACACAGTATCAGTCACTTGGAGCCCAGCATGGAGGCAGCAGTTGGAAAAGCTCCTGGGTCATACATGGGGGAGGTTTAATGACTAATTTTTGGGTGTGTGCCAGAGGCGCAGGGATCTGTAGGAACTTTCTCTGGGAATGGAAATGTTAGCAAGTGCCATTTTTCTTGTACTTCTACAGCTTAGTTAGCCAGATGCTTTGGGAGCAAGATCTGACACCCTCCTTGCTACCTAGATGTTTCGGGAGCAAGATCTGACACCCACCCTACCTTGCTAGTACTGCTTGCCCCACCCTGGCGTTCACCTGCAGACCTGCCTGGCTCAACACACTCAACCCAGAAGATGTCCCTCCAAGCAGGTACTAACCACCACACCTGGCAGGCAACCTCAGTGGGAACTGGTGCCCGCCCCCACTCAAAGTCACTGCTGCCCACTAACACACCCACAAGACTCACAGGTGGGCCTAGCAGCCAGCTACCAACACGCCCATAGTAGTCACAGCCCAGACACAACAGCACGACACATGCAGACCACACAGGGGATACCCTGGGAGTGCCTGATTCTAGTGACCAGAAGGGATTGCACTAGGGATTACCCCCAGGATGCGTTCCATACAGGACATTACTTTCAGGACCAGGAGAGTCTGGCTTAATTGATACACAAAAACAAAAATGAGGAGACAAGAATATGCTCCAAATCAAAGAACAAGACAACATCTCAGAAAAAGAACTGAACAAAACAGAGATAAAGAATCTACTTGATAAAGTTTCAAAATAATGGTCATAAAGATGTTCAGGGGCCTTGAGAGAAGAGTGGATGAACTTAGTGAAAATTTCAGCAGAGACAGAAAACATAAAACAAAAAACAGTTGAAGAGTACAGTAACTAAAATGAAAAAATACACTAAAGGGAATCAACAGCAGATTACAGGATGCAGAATGGATCAGCAATCTGGAAGATAGGGTAGTATCAAGCATTTGAGCTGAGCAGCAAAAAGAAAAAAGAATTTTAAAAAAGGACAGGTTAAGGGACTTCTGGGACAACATCAAGCACACTAATATTTGCACTATTGGGGTCCCAGAAGGAGAAAAGAGAAAAAGGCAGAAAACTTATTTAAAGAAATAATGGCTGAAAATTTCCCTACTCTGGGGAAGAAAACAGACATCTAGTTTCTAGAAGCACAGAGAGCCCCAGACGAGATAAATCAAGGAGAACCATACCAAGACATATTACATGTCTTGGTATGGTTTTACTGTATATATATGGTTAAATATATATATATAGTAAAAATTACGTATAAAGAGGAATCTTAAAAGCAGCCAGACAAAAGCAAATAGTTATGTACAAGGGAAAACACCCATAAGGCTATGAGCTGATTTTTTCAGCAGAAACTTCGTGGGCAGAAGAAAGTGGCATGATATATTCAAAGTGCTAAAAAGAAAAAAGCCTGCAACCAAGAATAGTCTACCTGGCAAGGAGATATAAAGAGTTTTCCAGGGCGCCTAGATGGCTCAGTCGGTTAAGCATCTGCCTTCGGCTCAGCTCATGATCCCAGGGTCCTGGGATCAAGCCCCACATCGGGCCCCCTGCTCCGCGGGAAGCCTGCTTCTCCCTCTCCCACTCCCCCTGCTTGTGTTCCCTCTCTCGCTGTGTCTCTCTCTGTCAAATAAATAAATAAAAAATCTTAAAAAAAAAAAAAAAGAGTTTTCCAGACAGGGGCGCCTGGGTGGCTTAGTTGGTTAAGTGTCCAACTCTTGATTGCGACTCAGGTCATGATATCAGGGTCGTGGGATAGAGCCCTGTGCTGGGCTCTGTGCTCAGCACAGAGTCTGCTTGTTCCTCTCCTTCTGCTCCTTCCCCCTGCTTGCATGCTCTCTCTCAACTAAATAGATAAATAAAATCTTAAAAAGGTTTCCCAAACAAAAGTTAATGGAGCTTATCATTACTACACCGACCTTACAAGAAGTGTTAAAGGACTTCTTTAAGTTGAAAAGAAAAGGCAACAACTAGAAGTAAGCAAATTATGAAAAAAACATTTTCACTGGTAAAAGCAACATGTAATATAAATAGTAGATCAATCACTTATAAAGCTAGTATGAAGGTTAAAGAAAAGAAAAAGTAGTAAAATCACTTATATCTAGAAAATTATACAATGGTATAAAACTGGAAATCAATTACAAGAAAAAAATGGTAAAAAACACATGGAGGCTAAACAACGTGCTATTAAACAACAAATGGGTCAATAAAGAAATCAAACAGGAAATAAAAAAATACCGTGAGACAAATGAAAATGGAAAGACAAGTTCCAAAATCTTTGGGACACAGCAAAAGCAGTCTTAACAAGCAAGTTTATCGTGATACAGGCCTTCTTCAAGAAACAAGAAAAATTGGGGCACCTGAGTGGCACAGTTGGTAGAGTTAGGGTCATGAGTTCAAGCCCCATATTGGGGGTGGAGCCTACTTAAAAAAGAAAAAAGCAAGAAAAATCTCAAATGTACAATCTAACTATACATCTAAAGGAATTAGAAAAAAGAATGAACAGACCCAAAATTAGTAGAAGAAAGGAAATAATAAAGTTCAGGGTGAAATAAATGAAACAGAGACTAAAAAAACAATAGGGAAAAGATCAGTGAAACCAAGAGCTGGTTCTTTGGAAAGATACACAAAATTGATAAATCTTTAGCCAGACTTACTAAGAAAAAAAAAAAAGAGAGAAGTCAAATGAATAAAATCAGAAATGAAAGAGAAGTTACAACCAACACCACAGAAACATAAAGGATTATAAGAGGCCACCATAAAAAATGATATGCCAACAAACTGGATAACCTAGAAGAAACATATAAGTCCCTAGAAACATACAATTTTCCAAGACTGAATCAGAAATAGATAATCTGAACAGACTGATTATGAGTAACAAAATTGAAGTGGCAATCAAAAAATTCCCAACCATGAAAAGTCCAGGACTGGACAGCTACAGAGGGGAATTCTATCACACATTTAAAGAAGAGTTACTATCTTTCCTTCTCAAACTATTTCAACTGTTGAATTACTGTGTTGCTCACCTGAAACTAATATAATATTGTATGGCAACTATACTTCACATAAAAAAAAAAAAGTACCTACAAAGTACAGAAAAAGCCCCAAAGGAGATTTTTTGGACGTACATATAAAAGGAATCCAAAATATTAATTCTGAATGTGGAAACATGAATGATTTTTTTTTTTTTTACTTTTCCTATACTTTATAAGCTTTCAACAATAAATATACCAATTTCTTTGGTAATCAGAAAAGTGAATTTTAAAAGAACAGACAAAAATATTTTCCCTGAAAGGAGGGGTCAACTTCTTGCTCCATTTTTACAGTGGCTTTTAATGCAAAGAGAAATATGAACCCCCATGAGGAATGAGTAATCACACACCTCAAATAAAATCAAATCTGAATTTGCAGATTTATCCTATAACAAAGTTCACAATGAAACAAAGTGATACCAAAGTGAGACCAGTGCCCCAAATTTTCTGTAAGTGGATGATGGCATGGCCTCAAATAAACGTACCTGGCTTTTCCCATTTCTTCTTACAAGGTTAAAAGGCAGAGTCAGAATAAAAGTGAAGTCTCATGTTGTTAGACAACAAAGTTTACCCACTAAACTTGTCATTCATAAATGCTGGGTAAGGAAGTAACTGCAGGAATAATCAGAGGACAAAGCCTATGGGGAACTTGAGCACCAGTGACTGAGCTCATTGACATATTTCAGGGATAAGGTCTGCAGAAGAAAGCAGACTAACTTTTAGAAGCCTGTGATTTGGACATACCACCGGAGCAGTGGGTCTCAGAGCGTGCTTCCCAGATGCGCAGCTGCAGCCTCACTTGAAAACTTGTTGGAGATGCAAAATTCTCAGGCCTACCTAAGACCCACTGAGTCAGAACCTCTGGGTGTGGAGCCTAGCAATCTGTTTTCACAAGCCCTCTGGGTGATTCTAACACCTCCTCAGGTTCAAGAATGCTTTGAAAATGACAGAGAGACCAACACCCACAGCTCTCTCCTGTGCCTCCGTGGAAGCAGCCCAACATTGCATCACTGAAAGTTACTTAGATAAGCTTTTGCCCCATCTGGCTCTCCTACAGGATAACCACTCCTGTCTGCCTACACCCGCTGAGACAAGAGTCATGTAATTTCAAGACTTCTGCACTGGTGTGGAGCGTGGAAAAGGCCATGCTCTGAGCCAGCCTCCGGCAGCTTACACATTTTCCAGCCTAATCCAGTCTGTGATTGCCGAGAAAATAATCATATGATTTAGTTTACTGAAAAATCCATTAGCAATATTGATAGAGATATCTTCAATTTATAGAGGTTGCTTGTGATCCAAGTAGCTTACATTTGCCCTGTACAGAAGTTTTGGAATCCCTGAGGACCAAGTACTTCATAAAAGTCAAGAGTTACTGTTGAAGTTTTCAAAATGCTTTCCCATATATTATCTGGTTTGAGCGTTCTCTAAAATTTGCAAAGAAAAAGAGCAGAAATGGAGTGATTTGATAGCTTACCCATGGTGACAAAGCAGAGCCTCCAGACTCCCAAGCTAGTGCTCTGTATGACACCCACAAACACTTCCAGCGCCGGGTTAGGAGGAAGGCAAAAGACAGACAGGGCCTGATGGAACCCTCAGAACCAGTCAGCATGGGGACAGACAGGCTGAGGAAAGTGGTGATCCTATAAGCATTCTGGAGAACAGCTCTGGCAATTTTTACCTTCTAGGATTTGATGGACCCTGGAGTCCCGCACATACTGCTGAACAGCATAGTCCTTCAGGTAGCCATAGCCTCCATGCATCTGTAAAGCCTGGTTGCAGATCTTCAGGGAGACAGGGATTAGACATCTTTGACTGGGGGGAAGACTGTGGAACATATGGCTTCTCTTTCTACCCCAGCCCCCAATCTGGCAGCCCGCTGTAAACTAATACGAGGAAGAACAACCTACGGATAACCAGCCCCCAGCCCGAAGAGGGGCTCTGTATTCTGTGTGGTTAGACAACAAGGTAGGTTTACCTACTAAACTTGTCAGTTCCCACCAGGCAGGCAACTCAGAGAGCTCTGCCTTTATTGCTTTATTATCTGCAGGGGACAAGCTGCCCACAAGCACTTTGGCTGGGATTATGTGAGGCTACCTACAATGCCATCTAGTGGCAATGTAGCCTCATGTGGAAATAGCTCTGCCCTTGACATTTTAAACAGAGCGCAGTGCTAAATTTGAGCAAGAGGCACTGGGCTGCTCTGAACCTTCCTTCAAGGGCAGTGTCTCATCTAGAACACAATCAAATGACAGTGACAGAATGGAGTGTGTAATGGCACGGAGCAGGTAAAAAGTCAGCTCTGAGAGCTCCCAAGCAGGCCTCTCATGAGTTCATTTATATGCTTAAGCCCCAGGGGTAGACTAATGGCTCTCAACATCCCTGGACCTAGCAGCTGCTCCTTGTCCACCCAAGACAGCCAGAGGACATCATCACGCACAGCAAAGCATTCATCTGTAGCGAAGAGCTTGGCCATGGAGCAGAGGGCCACTGCATCTTCCCGCTCCTCCTGCAGAGCCACTGCTGCACTGCGGATGATCAGCCGTGAGGCCACCAGCCTTGTTGCCATATCAGCCAGTTTGAATTGCAGGTACTACAGCAACAGGGGATAAGAGAACCAGACAAGACAGACAGGCCTAGACCAGCACCTGATCTGGGGCCCTCTATAAGACACCTCTCATGAGGTACCTTTTCTAACTGACCCCAAGCTTCAAAGTCCCTGCCTCTTCTACAGAGCAAATGCACTGCCTTGTGAGTTCTAAGCCTACTTTGTTTGCCCTGCGCTTCAGTGAAAAAGATTACTGATAAAATTAGAACACAAGTTCTAAGATGGGGGCAAAACTCCAGTGAGGACTCATAGCCTCACTCTCCGAGAGAATGTGGGCCACAGAGCAGGTTGCAGGCAGAGTGGAAAGCAAATGCAGGGGCCTCTGGGAAATTACCTGGTTACTGGCCAGAGGCTCTCCAAACTGCTTCCGAACGCTGAGATGGTCTCGGGTGAGGATGACTGAAGCATGAGCAGCTCCTAGGGAGCAGGAAGCTAGAAAGGAAGAGTGCCAACATTTCAACTGAGCCAGGACAGTGCTGCTTTGCCCCAGCCCGGCTACCTCCCTGCCCCATCCTGCTGTGTTCTCACCAACATTGATTCTCCCTCCATTCAGTCCTTTCATGGCAATGACGAAGCCCTGTCCCTCATTTCCAATTCTGTTGGCCACGGGCACCGCACAATCTTCAAAGATCACAGCGCGCGTTGGCTGTGAGTTCCACCCCATCTGGCAAAAATCAGGGACTGTATGGCTGCCCAACAGGGTGGCATTCAGGGCAGTGACTCTTCTCTTCTACAAGCCCCTGCCTGCCTGTCCAATTTCATCCCATGCTGTTCTCTTCTTTGCTCACTACTTTTTTTTTGTTCCCTCAATAGGCCATCTACTGTTGTCTCTGCCCAGAATTCTTCTTATGTTGCTTCTTCTATACTCTGGATCTCATCTCAAAAGTCATGACCTCTGGGAGTTCAGCCCTATTACAGACGTTTTCAAGCTCTCCTCAGTGTCCTATCAATCTCCTTTATCTCTTTTGTAGCACAGAGCATTACCAGAAGGTACCTTGCTTATTTACATGTCTGTTGTCCATCCCTGCTTGCTGACAGGTAAACTCTATGAGGGCAGAGCTTTGTCTTTGTTCACTGCTCTACCCCTACTGTTTACAAATGCTTGGTACATAGTGGGCACTCACCAGCTGTCAAATAAATACAGAGGTGTCCTTCCAAATTTCCCTTATATTAAAAAATATATAAAGCAAAACTAATAATTAAAAAAGAAAACAAAAAAGAAAGATAAATGTATACACTTAAAAGGGAGAGAAAACAGAAAACGAAAGGAAGAAAAGATATACTTTTTGTTTCTGGAATTTATTTGTGATTTTTCTCTAGGCACGAAATTTGACAGCTTTGGTAATCCTGTCAACAGACATCACAAATACTGAGATGGATACTACCTATGTGTGTTGAAACAATCATCACTGCCTTTATAAGCACAAACAACCTAAATTGGTATAACTCGATCCTGTAAAATTATGTGTCAGACTATGTAAGTCAGTCCATGTTGTATGACCCAAAAGAGACATTCCTAGAATTAAGATATTCTACAGCTATATATCTTACATATCACATATACAAGTTATATGCCACAATTACAGCTTATATACTTTATACAGATAAGACAACGTAATGTGTCTTGTAATTTCAAATAAGGCTAGGAGTAACTTCTGTATCCTCCTTCACCCCAGGAGCCAGCATGCTTTGCATAGTAGGAATCTAGTAAAAACCTACTATACTAATAAATGAAAAGGGGCACTAAAACCTCTACCTCTTTGCAGTTTATAAAGTATCGGGAAAGCTCATGAGGGGAAATATGGAAACCCTAGGAGCTATGAAAGGAGAGTACAGTTAGGGGTCATTTCATTACCTGATTTCTCCCCCCAAATCCTAACTATAACAGTATATATTGGAGGGGTATGATTATTCTGGTCCCCCGGCCTTACAAATCTGAATGGGTCTCATCTTACCACCAGCTACAGCTATGGAATCACACTTCTACTATTCATGGTCTGGCTATGGGATTGCTATATCCTAGGAACGTCTTTTCAAAGCACCTATGGAAACACTCTCCCTCTTACATGACTGAAACACTCACGATCATCTCCAGTGAGTTTTATTTTATTTTTATTTAAAGAAGAAAAGTGGCCCATATGCTTTTCATCCGAGTAGTCACCACCAGATCTGTAAGTATTTCTTCCTGGGATAAAGGAATGTGCCAAAATAAGAAGCTGAATAAGAAACACAGACCAAAAGCGGAGGTGGTATTTCAAGGAATAGTTTACCTAGAACAGAGGTTGGTCTGGCAGGTGGCAGACTCTTGGATTGTTTGAACTTGAATTGTTTCCTGTCCAATAGCCACTCACCTTTTTTTCCTTCTTGCCAAAGCTAAGGCCAGGGGTCCCCTTCTCCACAACTATACAAGAGATGCCTTTGGGGCCTGGCCCTCCTGTTCGGCACATGACCACGTAGATGTCTGATTCACCTCCACCACTGATGAAGGCCTGAGGGTTGGAGAGGGGGTGTACAGGGATCAGGAAACACATCCGTCCCTGGAGCCTAACACCTGGGAAAGCAATCAGAGTCCTTCTGACAGTAGGACACTAAGAGGCATGATGGCACAGAGAAAAGAAGGAGAGGTAAAAAGAACCTGTGCTGACTGGGGAATCAGGGATCTAGCTGATGAGACTATAAAAAGGACAGACAGAAAGGAGCGAGATTATCTGAACTCAGATCAGAAGAGTGAGAAAGTGAAGGTAAATAAAGGGAAATAGGTCAGAGGTTCTCTATTCAATGTGTAAAACTCCTAGGAAACATTAACTCGCAGATAGCAAGGATCCAGGCAATGTCAGCATGAAGATGGGCACAATCTCTAAGGTGTTCTGTAAGGTGGGCATGCTGGTACCTTGGAACCATTGAGGATGTAATGATCTCCTTGTCGTTTTGCTGCAGTCAAAAGGGAGGCAGCATCACTACCACTTCCTAAGGCAGGGATCAAAAGGAAGCAGAGAGGGTGGGAGAGAAAGTCAGTGAAAGTAAGGGGGCCACAGAACGGTTCCACTTCCAAGGAAATCTTCCCTTATAACCAACAGTTCAGCGTTTCACACTTTAAAATGCAGACAGCTGGAGGAACTCTCTGTATTTGGTGAAAACTGTGGACAGCAATGAGACCATTTTCCATCTCCCAGCACACTGAGTACAAGGAGGCTCCAATCTGCAGCCTGGAGAGACTCTGCCCTACAGCCCTCTTAGGCTTGTGTTCCTCCATGACCCAACTTCGTGGTAAACAAGGGTTGTACGTATCGAGGGGACAAGAGAGTGCTCAGTAACTTCGCCTGAGCAGCATCCCCTGCTACGTCTTGCTGGCGGTACGGCAAACCCACCTGGCTCAGTGAGGCAGTAGGATGCAAACTTCTCCATGGTACAGAGCGGTGGGCAGAATCTGTGCCTCTGTTCCTCACTTCCAAAGGTATCAATCATCCAGACACACATGCTGACAGGTACCCCAAGAAGAAAAGATAATGACAGAGTTAATATGGAGAAGAGGAAATCTGAGGGGGGAGGGATGGGAAGGAAAGCACAGGCAGCAAAGCACAGTGAAGAGGAAGAGAGAGTGGGAAGAGAAAAGTCGCCACTGAGAAGATTCGACTTTAAAGGAAAGGCCTGGGTTAAAACATATTCGTGGAACACGTACTACCCAGAGATAACCAGGGCCAAAATGTTTCTCACTTGGATGTTCATGCCGCTTCTAGGTTAAATGAGTTCCCTAAAAATCAAAGTTATATGTACTTTGACAAATTCCTGGGGGCTTCATCCTAGGGGTTGAGGAAGACGGGAACAGGGCCCTGACCACTCTCCTGGAGATGTCTGTTTGCTTCAGCTCAATCTAGGATTTGAGAGAAGGCGGACAGTCCTTATTTTCTAAGCAACATACAAGATGGCAGATTCAAGTTCAAAAGGCAGCAGCAGACCTAGAGTGAACTTTTTTTCTTTTTTTGAGGGAGAGAGTGCATGTGCTCGCAAGGAATGGGGGGAGCAGAGGGAGAGAGAGAATCCCAAACAGGCTCTATGCCCAGTGTGGAGCGTGACACAGGGCTCAATCCCATGACCCTGAAATCACGGCCTGAGCTGAAATCAAGAGTCGGACACTTAACTGACTGAGCCGAGCAACCCAGGTGCCCTGTCTGGTTCCTCAATGACAATCAACTTGAAAAGATGAACTTTTCCAAAATTTCCTGAAATTTCCCAATCAACCCGATGAGAACTTCACTGTGCTCACCAAGCTTGGCACTCACTTGTGGATGCTTATATAGGCTGTGGTGCTGGTGCAGCCTGTAGCCAAGGCCTCAAAGATGACAGATGTATCGAGCCGTGACAGTCCAGACCCACCTACATCTGTTCGTACGTAGATTCCCCCAAAGCCGAGCTGAGCAGCTTTCCGCATTGCGTCCACTGGGAACAACTCCTACGTACAAAAGAGAACAGGGTCATCAGTAAGGGATTCACAGATGGACTTTTCATTAAAGGGCACAATGAGGGATTAAGATGTTTGCATTTGGGAGAGTGTATATATTAACTTAATAGGCTATTTGTTATCTATAGTAGCAGTTAAAATGCATTCAATAAGCACTGGTTTTCTAGCATTAAAGTTCCTTTTAATTATCCATAGAATTGCCTTGGTTTTAAGACTGTCTAAATCTTTGTACAATTCAAAAACAAAAACAAAACTAGTCTCTACAAGATGAAGATAGGAATCACAACATTACCAGTACTTTCATTTGCAGTAAGAGTTGTGCAAGGAGAATAAACATGGAACAGTTAGGACTAAAAGGGGATGAAGACAGGGTCACCACAGGAGGCCTTTGTTGCAATGTCTAGCCACAAGGAAAACTCCCACCTTCTGGTCCCACTCTGCCATGTTTGGAGCCATCTCCCGGGTAGCAAAGTCAAAGGCCACTTTCTGAAATTCTTTCTGCTCTTCATTCAGTCCCATGGAAGCTGGGGGTAAGATTGCATACATTCAGTTCTAGGACAGGGGTCAGGGTAGTGCCAAGATCAAGAAACATGAAGCTGAGACAGGAACGCGCTGTAGCATTTCTCTTATACAGTATAACCTTTAACACCCATAGAATGGCCTTGCCTACCATTAGTGAGTTCTCTGATATATCATCTCCTTTTCCCTTCTTCTTTCCGCCCCAGGGGATCAGCTGGCTTCATTTACCTCCTAAGTGCTTATTCTTTCAGTACTCTTATTTCTCTCTTCCTCCTCATAAATCCACATTAAAAAATAGTAAACACACTGACCCTCAAATTATGGTAAACATTTTTTTTTTTTCCCTTTAGGATGCCCTACCTTTTCTGTATTGGTATCCTGGGAAAATCTGTCCTATCTATGAATCTCTATAGATGTCTATCTGTTTCAACATATCCATCTTAAAAGATCAATTGGAAAAGGAAGATATGTATACTTTGGTTTACCTTTCAAATTAAGGAAAAGATCCTCTAATAAGGCTGTGCATTTGGCAAATCTCAGACATTCACTGATAAACATTGATGATGAGAAAAAAAGTCTTCCAGTGTTGAAAACATGGTTAAGGCCTTACTATATCAGTTTTTACCCAATGGACTCAGAATTCTCAAAACATTTTTTATCATAAACCATCAGTGATGTGACTATGGGTAATTCCTTCACTTCTGTGTTTAAGATACTTAAAAGCTAAGGACAATGAATTGACTGACATCAACAGGTAGGTAGTGTGGCCTCATTAAAGTTTCTCTCGAAACTTAAACATCTAATAAAAGACTACACCATAGTAGTACTTAATCAGAGGTGACACTCTTCAGGAGAAAGAGAACTATATCTACCAACATAAACAGAATTACTATCAATTCACAATATCATTACTTCATACATTTTCTTTAAGTAGCTAGTTGCCCAAATGACATGAACACCATTTTTTACAGATTTTTAAAAAAACTGCATAGAGTAAGATCAGGCTGAATTAGAAAGCAGACATCCAAGTCAACTAGCTAGTTAAGTAAGGTGTAAAATATTTTGCCTATTTTGCAAAGTGATGCAGACTTCCAGGTAGCAGCAGGCCAGAGCTGAAAGTAAACAGCCTAGGCAAAGCTCCCATGAAAACAACTACCTTTTGGGGATAGCATAGCAAATTTAGAAAAGACGGGACCACAAATCCTGGGAGCCTACGTCAGGATCAGCAACATACACAGGGTGAATCAGACTTACATTGTTCATATTTATGTCTTTTGTTGTCTCTTACTACTGTCATTTTGAAAGGATCACCTGCCGAAGGTGTGTAAGAAAAAATAGAGTGTATGCCTATACTTTTCCAAGTGAAGCCCTGAGATGCAGCGGTGGCTGTAAAAGGTAAGGCGGAAAGAAGGGCGGGGGTCTGTATTACCTTCTCAGGTTTCATCCTTTAGTGCTAAAGATGTGGTCATAATGGAGTGATGCTAAAGAGTGTTAAAGTAAGACTATGGAGCCACACTCGACAATAATTTATTTCAGCGCCTAATAGTGATGCACAATCCTTCCAATAGAGAAGAAGAGCAGACGGCAGAGTCTGTTTCTCTAGGGCAGGCAGCATGGGGAGCAGTAATGGCTGGCTATGTGAGCCAGGAGAAAGCAGTCTGTCTGTATTAGGGAAACTCAGAAAGGAATACTTGTGAGGATTAGACATTAGGCTACTTTGAGAAGCCTAGAGCAGAAACTTATGTTGGTTGTTACTCACAGGAATACAGTTAGGGATGAACACTTCACAGTTCCTGACTGAGAGTCCGGTTATTTGTTTGCAGAAGTCTTGCAGAAATGCTCTTGTAGATCATAGCTCAAAGACCATTCACAAAAGAATAATTATTGAATGTCTACTATGGAACAGTGCTGGGGTTACAAAGATGAATACAGTCCATTCACACAAAGGCTATCATAAATGGTAATAATGTAAATCTTACAGTATAAAGAGAGGTGCTACAGAATTTCAGTCCCAGCAAGAGCTCAACAAACATTTACTATTATTATTATTAGAGTAAAACAAGTAGTTCAAGAAACAAAATGTTTAAGAAATAGGTTTGAATTGCATTCTAAATAAACAACAGGGAATAGGTGTATGCAAATCTTATGTATATACAACATAATTACGCATTTTCAAATATAATATCCAACCCAATTTTTGATAAGGGAATGCTAATAAAATGAGAGCGCTGCTTGGTGGAAAAAAAGTAGAAAAGGCAAGTTAAAAAGCAAATTATACACAAGAAAGCATGGTAACCAAGTAAAAATACCCGCGGGCCCAGAATACATTAAGAACAAACAAAACAAAAACCAGACTTCACGAAATT
>NC_138379.1:69406174-69443623 GCF_054177405.1 Leptonychotes weddellii
AAGATGTGGTGCATATATAAACAATGGAATACTACTCAGCCACAAAAAAAAAAAAAGAAAAAAAAAGAAATCTTGCCATTTGCAACAATGTGGATGGAACTAGAGGGTATTATGCAAAGTGAAATAAGTCAATCAGAGAAAGACAAGTATCATATGATCTCACTGATATGTGGAATTTAAGAAACAAAACAAAGGATCATAGGGGAAGACAGGAAAAAATAAACAAGATGAAATCAAAGAAGGAGACAAACCATAAGAGACTCTTAATCATAGGAAACAAACTGAGGGTTGCTGGAGGGGAGGGAGATGGAGGAATGGGGTACCTGGGTGATAGACATTAAGGAAGGCATGTGATGTAATGAGCAGTGGGTGTTATATAAGACTGATGAATCACTGACCTCTACCTATGAAAATAATAATAAGTTATTGTTAATTAATTGAATTTAAATTAAAAAAGATTCCCTCTCTCCCTCTCCCTCTGCCCTTCCCACATGCCTATACATGCACACGCTCTCTCTGTCTCAGAAAAAAAGAAAAGAAAAAGGGCCCAAAGGACTTGAGGAAACCCTTCACTGTATAGCAACCTAAGTGTAAGCAATGGGCAAAAAAAACCCAAAAAACAAAACAAAAACTCTAAATAATATAAGAATCTTTAAATGCATCCAGGGCGCCTGGGTGGCTCAGATGGTTAACGTCTGCCTTCGGCTCAGGTCATGATCTCAGGGTCCTGGGATCGAGCCCCGCATCGGGCTCCCTGCTCCGCGGGAAGCCTGCTTCTCCCTCTGCCTTTCTCTCTCACTCTCTCATGAATAAAAAAAAAAAAAAAAAAAAAATCTTTAAATGCATCCAAAGTAGAAACATAACTAGAGAATCAACAGTTTTATTTGAGAGTCTTGATGTTTCAAAGAATGCTTGGGACGTTGCAGCAAAGTGTAGTGGAAGAGCACTAGACAAGGAAGTTATTAAATGCACAACTTCTAGTAAGTCAGGTTATCCCAATCAACTTCGGTTATCCCACTGTCAAATGGGGCTGCACTAGACACTGAATAAATTTCCTCATCTGCAGAATGAGGGAAGTATGCATAATGAATATATATAACATATATTAAATAAAATACAAATCATAATTCTCTTAAAAATCATTTTTCACTTATTAAAATATGCAATGAAACAAATGTTAGTTAAGCACTCCCATTAATTTGATATTCTAATATGGAGAATGATACATTGAAAAGGCAGTTTCCTTTCATTTTACTAATTAAAAGGTACTTTCTTTTATTTATTTTTTTTAAAGATTTTATTTATTTATTCATGATAGAGAGAGAGAGAAACAGAGGGAGAAGCAGGCTCCCAAGGAGCAGGGAGCCCGATGCGGGACTCGATCCCAGGACCCTGGGATCATGACCTGAGCCGAAGGCAGACGCTTAACCATCTGAGCCACCCAGGCGCCCAAAAGGTACTTTCTTTTAAAAAGGTGTAAAAGTACCTCACTGGCTGAAGCTACACAACCAGCTGCTGGAAATATTCCAGCATATGTAAACTGTTTGTTATTATTTAATACTAGCCTATTAAATATTTAATCTATTTGTTGCCAGGACAACTCCTTATTTGCCTTGGTATCAGCAAGGGTGACCTTGTTTACCTAATTCTAATTGCTAGAATGGGCAGCACCTTGTGAAGGAGTTGTAGGACACGGAGAAGAAAACGGTATTCTATACTAGTGTATGTCATAGATCTGGGTGTCAATCTAAGGGATGCATACCAAATCTGTTATAAAGAAGAGCAACATTTATTAAAAAGAATTTTTTTTCAGAAGAAAAAAAATGAGGCACTGGACAGAGTCACAAAGTGGCTGGGTATTCCCAGTGGGCCTAGGCCCCCATCACTCTCCGTTACTCACATCCAAATTATTTGCCTGGTGCCTGAAGACATTCAGGTCTGTGTACTGTGGGTAGTTTTCCACTTTCAATAATAATTATTTTTCAACGGGAATTTCAACAGTAAAAGTGTTTTATAACTACAGGTGGTAAATCACAAAATTTATCTGATCAAATCTTCTATCACTTAAAGAAGTAACAGTGCTTCATCTACCACAACCAGCCCCAAGCTATTCACATCTTTACTACCCGACTGTAAATGATCTAGGATTAAGACAAGACAAAACAAAACAAAGTCAGGAGTTTCTATGCACCCACTACTTATCTGAAAGTAAGGATAATAAGAGAATCTGCCTCAGAGTTGTGAGGATCATTACCAAACCCTTGGTTAGTGTATTCATAAGTAAATCAATTTACTTATTAAACCTGATTATCAAGAGGCTGATACTACGTTTTTGGAAGACCTGAACAATTAACAAATACCATCAGCCACAAAGGTTAAGTTACATTTTCCCATCTTCATTTATCTTCAGAGGGCCCCTGTGACGTGGGCAGGAGGGAAGACAGCTAAAAAGCCGGGGGACCGCCTGGAGCACGTGTTTCGGACGCCAGGCTTCCCGCGCAGGAGTTTGGGGGCCGGTGAAGAGTACCAGAAAGGCCCAGGGGCGCAACAGATGGAGACCGCAGGGAGTGAGGGCGGCCAGAGAAGCCAGCCAGGTGGACAGAATGGGGTCACCAGCCGGCAGAGGAAGCCCACTCGGGAGGGGGCAGGTAGGCCTGGCGGGGAGGGTGGCCCAGGTGACCGCCCAGGGGGAGCCGGGGGTGACTAGCGCTCTGTGGGCCCTCAGCCCTCCCCGCCCGGGGACCGGACAGCTGCACCGGCGGGGTGAGTCTTACGATCTATGCAGGACACCAAGCCCCGGCGGCCGCTCTCGGCAGAACCCCGCAGAGCGCCGCGCGGGCCGTAGAGCCACCCTCTCAGCCGCCAGCAGCCGCTCCGCAACATGGCAGCAACCTCTCCTCTAGCCAGAACCCGCCGGCGGTGGACCGGCGCCAGTGCATCTACCAGGCCCCCCAGTGCACCCTGGGAGCTGTAGTGCATCCGGCGGCCCTCACGGCACGGACTCAGGCGGGCCTGCCCGAGGAGCAGGACTACCACTCCCAGATATCCCAGGGCCGTGGCGAAAAAGGGCCGTGTGTTACTTAGACGGGGGGACTCAGCGCCGGCCTTCCGGCGCCTGGGTGGGGTTCTGTCTGCGGAGTCGTGGAATCAGTGGCTCGGGAGAATGGTGAATGTATGAGGATCAGGGAGAGAACCGAGGAGACTCTAGCGCAGGTTATGCAAGATGGAAATGGGGGCGTAGATAACTGGGAAAGATTTGAGGGTCCCAAGTCCAGTTGCATCTGTTCTCCGCAAAAACCCCTCGGGGTTGAGACTCCGATTCCTCTCATTGTCTCCATCTTGCTCTGCGCAGGTTTCTGGGGGCAGGTAACGGAGCTGCGTCTTGTTTCTCTCGGTTGATTTGGAATCTTCTGCTCTTCAGTCCCCGCAGGGAAACCATGCCGAAACCCCGGAAGAGGCTCGCCGGGGCTGCTGGGCCTGATGGGCCAGGTGAGCTGCACCCAGGCTGCAAAAAGGCAGCCCTGTAAACAAAGTTTCTGTAGGATCTGTTTAATACTGCTCACTTTCGGGGCACCTGGGTGGCTCAGTCGGTTGAGCGTGGGACTCCTGTTTTCCGCTCAGGTTATACTCTTTGGGTGGGATCGAGCCCCACTTGCGCCCCGTGTTCGGCGGGGAGTCTGCTTCTCGTCCCTCTCCCTCTGCTCATACCCAGGCTCTCACGCACTCTTTCTCTCTCAAATTAATAAATCTTAAAAAAGAAATACTGTTCACTTTCAACTCCCTGCCTGTGGGGAGTATCCTTTGTGGATTGTTTTTTGTTAATGTTTTCCCTAATTGCCCTCCATCTTCTCCTTTCCTCTTCCCACCGAGCTTATACCCAGAGCCTCTTCTGTTTGTTTATTGAAGCAGTAGCTGTTTGGTGTAGATACATGGTGGCTTGTACAAAGGTAAGGAACATACAGTTGTGTTCTCATGGAAAATGCAAACAGACATAAGTGAAAGGGTCTTAGGAAACCATGGCTAAGGGTATGAGAGCAGGGAGGAACACCTTGAGAAGGAAGTGGAACTTGAGTCCATCCTTAAAGAATGGGAAAGCTTTCCACAGCCAAAGAAAATGCGATGCTGTTTTTATATTCATCTTATATGGAAGATGAAGAACAGGAACAAAGCAAATGAAGGTAGAGAAAGTGCTTTTGGACTGACTACAACACATTGTGTTATTTAGCAACACATAATGGTGTTAGCAGTGTGCTTAACTCCAAAGGGACCACCTAAAAACTAAGCTAGGGAGGATTTAACTACTAGACATCTATAAATGATACTTAATGAGAGCTGATGTAGGAGCTGGGACTTAATTCAGAGGTGGTGTGGTATAGTCATTAAGTGTGGATTCAGATAGACCAGGGTACGGTTCCTGATTATACGGTTTACTAAAATGTGTAACCTGGGACACATTTAGCAGATGAACAGACATCTCATACATTATGTAGATTAACTGAGTTACTGTTAGGGTAACAAATAGAGCTTATATAGTAAGAATTGAACAACTGTTAGCTGTTGAGTGCCTACTATGTTCCAGGCACATTTTCTCTAATTCTCTTTGGAAAAAATCGTCTTTGCCACGTCTACAAAGACCAGAATGAGCTGTCTTATCCAACATTTCTTGGCACCTTCAAGGAGCAGGCCACAAAGCACAGTGAGCAAGCAAAAAAGAACCATGAGATGGTGATGATAGTATTTACTAAGCATTTATTATAATGTCAGCCATTATTTAAGTCCATTGTTTACACTACCTTATTTAATCTTCAAAATAAGTCTGTGGAGTAGGTGCTCGGTTTCCTTATTGTAGAGAGAGCCTCAGCAAAGGCCCAGAAGTGAGGGAAAGAAAAGAATTTACTTAGTAGAAACCAGGGACTCTGTCAGTCCTAACCCACAACCATGTACTCTATTCTTATCTCACTGAATGTATAATCCAGGAGATACCCTGTAAGGTGGGCATTCCTGTGTCATTTTTCTAGATAAACTGAAGTTCAGCAATTCAGCTGCTACTGCCAGTTATTGACAGATCCAGGATTTGGATCCAGGTCTGACTCCAAAGCATGTGCTTTCCCCACAACGGAGCATTACTTCTCAGCAGGCATGACCAGTTTCTTCTTTTTGCTTCTATTGCAGACAATAAGGGGCCAGCAGGAAAACGTACCAAGACTAAGAACCCAGTAGGGGCATCAGCTACAATGGGTAACTCCAGCCCTGAGAAGACTTCAGCCTCTAAAAACTGTGGGAAGAATCTAAGCAGTTACTGGCTGATGAAGTCCGAGCCAGAAAGCCGACTAGAAAAAGGTGTAGATGTGAAGGTGAGACCAGGTACCTCTAATCCCTTCAAGCTGTTTTTTCAGATAAGAAGTGAATATGGGACACCACAGGGTTCCATCACCAGCTTCTCTGAAGGGTAGGGTTAGGGAAAAGATTATAAGGAATAAAATCAGCAGGACTTATTACCAGCAACTATCTGTTTTGTGAATCCTCTATCTAGGGCAGGGGGTGGCAAACTTTCCATAAAAGGCCAGATAATATTTTAGGTTTTCCGGTCCTATGGTTGCTCTTTCAGCTCTGGTGTTGGCAAGAAAGTGGATCTGGGCAACATGTAATCAGACGGTGTGGCTGTGCTCTGATAAAACTATTTACAAAATCAGGCGTGGGCACAAAGCTGTAGTTTGTCAACCCCTGACCTGGGCAACATTTCAATCTTGTTGCCTTGTTCTTGCCACCTACCGTACTCCTACGTATCTCTCTGCCAACTGTATCTTCAGTGAATTAATATAAATCAATTTTAATAACAGCCTAGAGAAAATAGAAATATATAATACTTTAATGAGTGAAATACAAATAACCAAGATTATTTTATCATCTAGATTATCTATTCATCTAGTCCTTTTAATTAGCAAGGATAACAAGGGAGTGCAAAGCTTACTGTCCATTTGCCCAATAGAAGTGGCTCTGTGGGACCACTTCCCAGTAAACTACAGGCTTCCACTACAGCAAGAAGTATCCTCAACACAGGGGAAGAAACTGTCTACTTCCATATATTACCAACTGGCCCCAAGACTGTTTAAGGAATGAATTCATTTCCTGTTGCCTAGTTTAGCATTGAGGATCTTCAAGCACAGCCCAAGCAGACAGCATGCTGGGATGGTGTTCGCAACTACCAGGTAAGAGGGTAAGAGCAGGGCCCGAGACCCGGGGTCGGAGAAATGCCTGCCTCCTTCCTAGGACTTATTCAGTAGCAAAATCTCTTGGCCAACATTGTTTTTTCCCCAGATCCTAACCCTAAACATGTATTCAAAACCACCTTGATTCCTCTGTATGCAGTTTACGAATGGCCTGTGTTCTGGCCAGTGTCTGCATACAAGTCTGGGTGTCTTGGCAAAGGCAAGTATTGAATTGGGGAGAAGCTGCAAAAAAGAAAAACTCATCTAATAAAAGCAGACTTGATTTCCGCTAACTAGTGTTTTCCAGCGGGTGAAGAGGATAGTTGTTTATTTTCCCCTGGGGTAGGCCCGGAACTTCCTTCGAGCCATGCAGTTGGAGCAAGAAGCGTTCTTCTACCATAGCAACTGCAAAGAGCCAGGCATCGCAGGACTTGTGAAGGTTAGTTGTACAAGTGTTGGTCTTAATCCCTCTCCCTTCAGGGAGACTTATTCATATAGATCTAAAGGAACACAGCTTAGATCAGTAACAGAAAGGAAGTACTCTCCTCCCCATCCCTGATGTCACAAGAATATGGAAAAACCACCCTGGCCCCTTCAATACAGCAAGGACTATAACAAGGCAGGCCTCATTTCAGGTCCCACTGGTACAGACTTCTCTTCACTTCTGTGCCTTGGTCTTTCACTCAAAAGCAGACCTGATGATAGCTCTTCCAAACCAGAAGTTATTAGGAAAAGATTATTACCTGCAGGTGGAAAAACAGTGGTACCAATAATAACCTTTAATACTTGGTTTTAAAACCTACTCTTAAGATTTTTGTCAAAACAGGTTTGATTTCCTATGCTTGCTCTAGACTGCGTATTATTTCCAAATATAGTGGCTCTATAGCAAAACAAAAGAGCTGAGTGTGTGCAGGGTCAGAAGTGAAAGCTGGACTTGAATTAAAAATTGGCCATGGAGCTGACTGTACAGGCATATGATTAGAGACTTGGTTTTGGTTTCAGATTGTGAAGGAGGCTTATCCAGACCACACACAGTTTGAGAAAAACAGTCCCCATTATGACCCATCCAGCAAAGAAGACAACCCCAAATGGTCCATGGTAAAGACAACTATTTTTCCTATTTCATGAGAGGAAAAGGATGGACAAAGAGAGGGAGGAAGAAGGTGTGTGGTGTCTTTAGGTTAAGGTACAGAGTCCGGGTCTTACACTCAGATGAGGTTACCCTAGCTCTGGGGATAAGAACAGAACACTGGCAGCCCTGCCCATAAGAACCTCCCACAAGAAGCTAAAACACAGTGGACAGAATCTACCTGAACATATCTTTCTGTCATACAGGTGGATGTACAGTTTGTTCGGATGATGAAGCGTTACATTACCCTGGCTGAGCTCAAAACCCATTACCAAGCTCACAAAACCACTGGAGGCCCCTTAAAAAATATGGCTCTCTTCACTCGCCAGAGACTCTCAATTCAGCCCCTGACTCCAGGTAAGAGCAGGACCTTTGCTTTATATTATCCACATACCAGGAGGACTCCATGAACTCATATGTACTAGTGATTAAACTTGGGCACAGTATTTAACTTTTCTGAGCCTGTCTCCTCACCTGTAACATCAATGAGGGAGGAAACGTGTCTGGAGTTACCCATTACTATGTACCCCCACCACCCAGCAGTGCTTGGCACATAGTAAAATACTCCATAAATAGTTTTTGAATGAATGACTACCTGCCTCAGTAACAGTGTGAAATGCCCGGCACAACTTCCCTATTCAAGAGGAGACACACACCTAATACTTTGCTTTCTTCTCCCCTTCTTTGGTAGAGGAGTTTGATTTTATTTTGAGCCTGGAAGAAAAGGAGCCAAGTTAACTGGGACACTGTTGCTGGAATGGGCAAGCCATTACTCAAGTCAAGCTTTTATAAGACACAAGAAGGTGTGCGGCAGCTTGCATGTTATGTTCACCTGGGGTTGTGTACATCGGTGGTTTTCATGTACCTTTTCCAATAAAACATTAATATCAAAGTTGGGAAGCTTTCCTTTTAAAATGGCATTGGAATAGAATGCTCCACTGCAGAACTTCTGCTGCTCGGTAAGGTGCAAGCTTACCTCTACCATCTTCCTTTATTGTAGCAAATACCAGGGTGCGGGGTTCAGTCTGTTACCACCTACTGAAACGAACTTTTCGTCTTTCTACACCGGCCTTCCACACCTGCCCCTGAAGTCGTCCGGGCCCCATAGGGGTGTAAACCATCAGCAGTTTCAGCACAGGTTGCCAGATGAGGGTACAACTGGAATTCCTTTCTCAGCATGTGCTTGTCTAAAACGGGTGTTAATAAAACACCACTTCACCAGGGACCACAGCTATGGTGAAGGCAGGTGTTGTGTTGGATCAGGGTGGGAGTCTATCGCCCCTTGGGTGTGAGTGGGATAGTGTAAGACAAGAAACCACAGACCCTGGTGGACCATGGGCACAATGCCTCCAAGCCACAGGGGCTTCCTTTAATCAGAGACAACTGAAACAAGTGTTTTTTTTTTTTTTTTTTAAATACAGCCATTGAAAAGACGACACATTAAGAAACATGTAAACACTGCAGCTGCTTAATTACAAGTTGCACTGCTTGGTTTAGTACCTATGCACTCCCAGGTATGGGGATCTGTAAAGGTGGGGGCAGGGCCTCCCCTCACCTCCACAGTTGCACAGACAAGGAGTGAATGGGGGCAGAGTGAGGGAAAACAGAAGACCTGGCTTATGCACAGCTCCTGAGAGAATAAAATCAAATTCTACCTTCTAGTTCTCCCAGAAGAAAGGTTTAAGATGTTAGGAAAGTTGGAAAATGAATTTGGGTTGTCAGTTGGGAGGCAGAGGAATTAACAGGTCCTTTTAGTTAGAATACCAGCTCTTATGGGAGGCACACCAGAGCTTCATCTCATGTTGAGGAAAAGGCAAGGAACACAGAACCTGCCTCCCCCATACACTTAAGGCCCAACCTTGCTAATCCAGGGGCAGCTGGATGAGTAATCCTGATCCCATGGGATTGTCCGTCGCACCTGTACTCGGTCCAGCATGGGGGGGAACCACCTTACTTTCCTTGGTTCTGCTGTCCCCAGTCAACCTCAAGTGTCATCCCAGTATCCTTTCCACCAGTCACAGTCCTGACCCAGGAGCCCTGCCCAGTCAGAGGCCCATGACTGCACTGATTTCTGAGGAAAAGAGGAGTCCAAATTTTCCACACTAAAGAATGACACAGGAACCAACCCCTCTGCTTTCCCAATTACGGACAACTTGGACCACCAAATATTGTACTTACTGGCCAGTGGGGTCTGCTTGAAGGGAAGGGAGGCCCACAGGTCATTTCCAGATGAGGCAGAAAAGGATGTCAACACCTTTACTCCAATAGGCCCACTCACAGTGCAACAGAGGGATGTCCCCTTCTCCTTTAGCGTAACAAGAATACCCACAAGAGTTTTTATATACGTTTTTAAACAAAAACATCAATGGTCCTAAACTCTGGTCAGTCAACTGGTGAAGATGAAGACATAATTTGGCAAGCTGAATTATTCTGAAGTTGTGTAGCAGAGTCTTCTGCTGAGGCTCTCATCTCCCTCCTGGAACTCAGAGAGTGAGGGGACATGGGCAACAGTAAGAAACTTCCAAGCCCCAATTCCCAGAAACTAAATGGGGGGAGAGCAAGGAGTGATGAGGATCCATTCTTAGGGAAGCCAAGAGATCAAGGCCCCTTCCCGGGATCTCTTAAAGGAAACAGATGCCCTTATTTAGGCTTGCCGTAGCACACAGCAATACCCTAGAACCATCCAGCCCCAGGGGCTGGGGAGCACAGTCACGGGGCGAAGGCAGACAGCCACCACGCACAGTCACCATACTTCTTCCTCAGTGGGCCCGGCTCGGCCTCCTGGGTTCAACTCTGCTGCCATTCATGCATGACCCTGACCCCAGGGTGTCTCTGTGCCCAGAATTTCTCACAGGTGAGGGGACAAGAGCCAAAGGCCCTTCCAGAGGCTTCTGTTCCAGGACGTTACTGGTAAGAGTCTGTAGAAGACGGAGAAGGGAGGTGCCTGGGTCCCAGCAGTGAGAGGCCAGAAAGGAGGTGGCTTGTGGAAACTTCAAAGCACCACATCCAAGACTCCCAAAGAGGTAGCTTCCTGATCTTGAGTCTCCCCCCACCCCTGCCATTTAGGATAGGGTAGGGATAGTAGAGGAGAGAATAAGATGTGACTACCCCGGGCCCTGCTGGCAGCTCAGAATCCCAGGGACATGCTCAGATCCTGTATCAGGAAGCTCAGAGACCCAGGAGCCAAGGATGCCCGCTCTCTGCTCTCCTGTAAAATGCAAGGCAGCTGCACACGGAAGGCCTCAACAGAAGGCTCTTTTCCCCAGAGAGACCAGCTACCGGGATGCTACCTCTCCCTATTCCCACATCAGCCGCAGAATCTCAAGGGGACTGCCTCCCAACCCGAGCCCCTTAGGTTCTTCAGAAAAAAGAATTTAAGTCAAAACACGATTTGTTTTCAGGTTGCAAGTAACGGGTCAGTTGAGCATCACACTGTCCTCCCCCTCCCCCAGCCGCTGGTGTTTGGTAGACGGGGGTGCTGGGGTGGAAGCCCAGCAGCTTCTTGGCCCTGGGGGCCTACTGCCTGCTGTTGTTGTCAGACAGCTGGCTGGGGGTCCGCACCTCACCCAGGGAGGCTGTACCCTCGAAGCGTTGTGAGGCGATGGCTGCCTGGTGGGACATGCTCTTCCGTACGATGTCACCTTTCCGCCACAACACCACTTCCTGCAGAATGGGGGGGGGGGGTGGGCAACATGCTACCTTGAGAGGGAGGCATGGGGGTGGGGGTTCCCAGAGGCTCCAACTTTCTCCTCTGCTTCTCTCTCCCTGATGAGAGCAGTTGTCCATACCACCCCAGGGCTCCGTCTGATGGTGTGGGCAGGGAGGGTAGAGTGGTCGCAGGGCCTGGGCCTGAGTTAGCAGACTCAACGTGTCAAGTGGGAACCCCCATTCTTGCTGTGGGACTCCCTCTTGGTGAACCAACAAGTGGCACAGAGACTAGTAAACTCTCTCCCCTGTACCATTCTGCTGAATCTGTCTGAAATGGAATCTGATCTTCGCAGGAATGAAGCCCTTCCTGTTCTGGCTCTAGGGCCGCCAGGGGTCTTGGGGAGGTGCCCTGGACTCACCTGCTGTTTGAAGTAGCGCCGTTCCTCCTCGTCTATCAGCACCAGATTGAGGTAATAGCGCACGGAGAACTTCTTGTTGATGTCCCGCATGGTGGGGGTGAGCTCGTAGCCCGCCAGGAAGAGCCGGATCGGAATGGACTCTCCTGTAAGGGCCAGGCAGGTATCAGAGCGAAGGGCAAAGTGGCCCACCCAACCTGACACCAAGTCACTCTCTGCCCACAGCAGGGGAGATGCCACCTGAGCGTGTCATGGCACACTCAAGGGAATGCTTCTGCCTGGTGGGAATTCGCATTCTGCAGCTCAGTGATCTGCTGAAGCAAAAACGTGACTCTGCAGTGCCACTCCAGGTCCCGTTGTGTCTTCTCTCACCGCCCTGACGCAGAGACCCGTAAGTATGAACAGCACAGGGTACTACTACTAAGCATCTTTGGATTATATGTAATGTGTCTAGTTGTTGGGTTTTCACAAGCCAACTGTCAAACCCCAGCTAACTCATCATGTCACCCAGCAATTTCGATGCCACCTTCCTCCATCCTAAATAGTGTATGGCCCCCAAAATACATCTGCACTCTGAGATGGATTGGCATGGTGGTATAGTGGTCTGGAAAAGAGAAAATCCTCATTCTGGCCTTAGTTCTCCATTAACCAGTTGTATGACTTCTGAGTTAGTCTGTTGCTTTCTCTGGACCTTAATTTTCTCTTGTGGAAACCTGTGGAATCAGACTACATGGTATTTTTGATCTCTTTCAGCTCTAACACCTGCCTTTCCTAATTTAAGTGAAATGAAATTAGGGCAGTAAATCTACTGAGAAAGGCCAAACCTATAATGTAGTCTAAAGCTAAATATAAAATGTGCCATTAATTATCTGCTGTTTTGTCTTATTTCTCAGAGAAAATGACAAGTCGCTCTACTTGCACAACTGGTGAAAAAATGGCACGTACAGAGAGTCAGGAGAGCCCAGTCCTACCCCCGCAAGGGCCTGCATGGTGACACTCAAGAACCTGCGGTCACTGTCCCCTCCTTCCACATAGAACACACACCTGGGGTAAGCTGAATAAAACCGTGGCATCACCAAGCACTTCGAAATGAAAAAATACATTCTTCATGATCAGTGGCTGTGGAGCCAAAAGAACATAAAGATTGCTACTCCCAAATAATCAGATTCCCCAAACAACAAAGCTTTCAACTCCATTCATTCCAGATGTGATGTCAGCCCTGGGGGTGGGCAGGGCGGTGCTGTTCTCTGTCCCATTCCCAGGGTTGGCTTTGGCACCTGGTAGTGCTGCCCAGAGTATCTACACTGGTGAATGAATTCGGAGAACGAATCATTTTGACAGAGCTAGAACTGAGGAACACAAATGATTATTCTGCATTCATCTCTTGCTCCCTAGCAGCAGAGAATGCCAACAGGAAAAAGTAGTAAAATGTTCAAATTGTATCTGCTAAGCCAGTACTCTTCAAGCTTTTGTTGTTATTTAAGAGGCATAACTCTTGAGATGCAATCTCCAATACAAGCTCAGTATGTAGACGAGGCCAAAGTGGAGCTTTTCTGGGTGAAGATGGGGAAGGAACTTGGAGTTCCACATACCCAGCCTTCCTTTTCCTGTTTATTGGGATCCACAGTGAACAATTTGAGATGAGAAAGTAGGTGAATAGGAAATCTTACTTTAGCAGTATAACCCCTCGAGCCCCTCCAAAACTCTGTGCGGGGCCTTGGGGAATGGGTGAGGCAGCTGCGGGCTGCGTGCTAGGGTGCTCACCTCTCACGGGTGCCCCGTCCATGATCTCATACTTGGCTATCGTGTCGTTCTCGTGGTACACATTGGGGCCTGTGCCCGTCGTTTCCCGCTTGATGATATCTATCTCCATGTGCTTGATTTTGATTCTCACCAAGAGGAAGTAGATCTTTCCTACAATGACATCTTTCAAGTGGTATCTGGGGAAGAGAAAATAAGATGTGAATATGGCAGCCAAACTTTGCACATTTCCAGGTCTCCTGGGTTTTGGGGGAGGGGACACTGCCAAGCGGGTTGGCTGAAGATGGAGTCACAGTGCACACTCACCCATGTTCTTACCACAACTGCCCTTGCAGAATGATTTCCCAGTATGTTTTCTATTGGAATCACAGTAACTTCTGTCCCATTTTTCCATATGCAAGTCACAGGATGTTACTCTTGCATGTTACATCACCCATTCTATCATAGCTTGCCCATCTGATCTATCTCCTCAGCACGTTTATTTCTTTTATACCTTTTGTGTTTGTATTGCTTTAGATGTCCTGATGTATGGGAGGCCAGCCCCACAAATGTAGGAACCAGGTCTTGCTCTTTCTCTCCGAGCTCACAAAATGTCTTTTGGGAACTGGGCCTCAATCGCCTGCAGCAAACAGTTTTGTCTGCTGGATGTGACAGCCCAGGCAGGAGCGGTTGAGCAAGATGCATGTGTTATGCTCCATCAGCACCTTCTCCCTGGGCCCTGCTCACATGGTTTGTGCTCTGTGAGCTGTTATGAATTTGGCCATGCTGCATAACGCTTTCTGACCTTTCCAGCATTTCACTTTGAGTTAGTCTGGAGTACCAGGGGTCTGCGTGAGCACAGCCCTGTATCAGGCATATAGGAAGAGAGGAAAATCTTCAAACCTGAAGCTCAGAATCATGGGACAGGAGTGTTGGCAGGGACTTTAGAATTTAACCTCCTTATATTACAGGTGAAGAAAAGGAAGTTCAAAGAAGAAAGACACTTGAACAGGATTTGAGTAAGGGACAGACACAGGATATGAACCCAGGTGCCTAATTTCTAGGCTTGTGTTCTCCCCACTATTTCATGCTGCCTTTCTGCTCACAGTCTAACTGGGAAGACTGCAGACACTCTCAGTATATAATCTAAGAACACTTACAAAATCCAAATGGAGGCTGCTCGCAGTATTTTAGAAGGAATGCTAAGAGATCATAGATTCTAGGGGTTTTCAAACTTTGATAAATGGAACATTCCTTTATTCTAAATGAAATCCTATGTGGAGGCATTAATACATGAGAAACTCCTGTGGAGGGCCTAGAACCCTGGGCCCCACTCTTCTTTCACTCCATCCTTTCTGTATGTGTTTGAAACCCACTAGCCTGTCTCCACAAACATGATAGTACCTGCTAATCTTACCCCTAGGGCAATCCCTAATGGCAGAATGGGACTGTATGATATAGACAGTGTGCCCTTACACGGCAGCCTGCTCTGAGAAGGCAGGACAGGTCCGGACATCCAGTTCCTGAGGTCAGGGGATGGACTTACCGGAGCGCCCTTCACATACCACACTTGGTCTTCAACATCGTGCTGACTGACAGCTATTTTGTGCTCCTCCTACAAGGTGGCACTGCCTGCCAGCCACCCCTTTTACTAGGTAGCTGGAGCGGGGGTGGGCACGCACTTTTGGTGGCTCCTTTCCAGAAGGCCCACAGAGCCCTGAGGCTGTGAGGAGAAAGGGGCAGAGGGCTGCTTCCTTACGTGTCCCTGCCTGGCCCAGATCAACCTCCCTTCCAGCTTGCCCCACCCCATTCCATAGGTGGGGCCTCACCAAGCAGGGCCCAGTCTGGGTCACGAGTGGTTCCAGGCCAGGAGCAGGGGGAAAAAACAGGCCTTTCCCCTCACCCCTGTTCTAGGAAGCACGTATGTAGCTAGTTTTTAAAAAAGCCCTGTTCCTAACCCCCACTATCTGACCCCCTGGATAATAGTGGGTCTGATATGAGGGTCTCCCCGGTAAGAACCCTAGAGACTCTTAATTTCTTTTTTTAGCTCTCTGTGAATAGAATACACTTTTACTTTTGTGTATCTGATTTTCAAACATTTTTAGGACTGTATTATATACTGAAAAGAAAGATGCTTGTGGTACATTTTTGAAGTGTCAGTAAGTTTCATGATTTGTAAGCACTTAAATATTTTTTTTTTTTTTAACGATTTTTAAAATTCATTTATTTGAGAGAGAGAGCGAGCGAGCACAAGCAGGGGGAGCGGCAGAGAGAGAGGGAGAAGCAGACTCCCTCCAGAGCAAGAAGCCCAACGCGGGGCTCGATCCCAGGACCCCAGGATCATGACCTGAGCTGAAGGCAGATGCTTAACCGACTGAGCCACCCAGGCGCCCTGCACTTAAATATTTTCCTGTTCGGACAACAAACAGTTTAAAACATACATGGTTTCCCAACTTGCCAGTTAGAATAATTTAAAGACCTTTACAAAAAGGCATCAGATGTTCTTTGCTATAATTCATTTAAGTTCAGGAGGAAGCAGCAAACTATGGCCGTTGTGTGGTTTCTTCATGTTGATTTCTAGAGACATACTGTATATAGGATACAAATGCTAACAGGAATGGTATTCTGAGATTATTTTCATCAGCAGAAGGAAAGAGCTGTATCTACATCCACAACAAATAACCTCAGTTTGGCTTGACCTTGAAAGACAATGTAGGATATTTAACTTAAATGTACCTTCTTAATTTCAGTTTAGTTTAAGTAAAATGAAGTTTAATTTCCTGGTCTACCTTTCAGCAGCCTGGCACATATATTCACAGTACCAGGTCAGTGGCCTCCCCTAAAGCCTGGCACTATGAGCCAGCCAAGGCTCCACCCGCTTGTATTCTCATCAGGTCCTATCTTAACCTCCCTCAATAGTTCTCCACAACCATGGGGCCCCAGATACTTACTTGGACTTATTATACTCAAACTCAATGTGCAGGCAGTCCTCGATCCCAACCTCCATCTTGATGGAGGAGTTCAGCTCTGGGTACGTGCTGAGTGTGTGGACTACGATGTCCATCTCTTTGACAACATCATTGAGGCGGCGGCTGATGGTGGCTCGAAGGAAATACCTGTAGGAGATGGATGTGTCGTGAAGGAACACTCCCAGTCTCCATATGCTGCCTCTATCCATGCACCAAATAGACCCACTGGAGAGAAGCCCTTACAGTGGTTAACCTTTGGGGCTTTGTATTCCTTCGAAAATTTACCCCTGTGGACCCTCCTCCCAGAAAAAAATGAACATAAGCACTATGCATAAAATTTTGCAATTATAGTTCCAGGGAGTTCAAAGACCTTCCCCCCAAA
This sequence comes from Leptonychotes weddellii, assembly GCF_054177405.1. Taxonomy (NCBI): domain Eukaryota; kingdom Metazoa; phylum Chordata; class Mammalia; order Carnivora; family Phocidae; genus Leptonychotes; species Leptonychotes weddellii. The sequence continues at coordinate 69,422,668 of NC_138379.1, forward strand.
TACCTTTTCGAGCCCATCCTCTGGGCTCAGAGCACTGCCCTAAATAAAAGTGATTTCTCTGCTCTATACTCCCACAGCAATTTATCCTAATGCCTTTCATGCCCCTCACCACTGCCTACCATGTATTTGTGTACGGGTTTTTCTTCAACTAACTCCTGGGTCTTCAGGCACAGGGATGTCTTACATTCTTATATTTGTATGCCTGTTTATTTAACAATATTCAATCAGTTAAACATTTTCCAAATCCCTCAAGTTAAACGGGAGGGATAGGGAATGGAGAAGGTAAGTCAGCTCTTCATTCAACAAATGTTTATTGCTAGGCATAAGATGAATAAGATACAGTCTTATGGGAAGCTCACAGTCTGCTGGGGAAGGTGGGCCAAGAAACAGAAATAATAGAACACACAGCAAGTGCTAATTCAGGTAGAGGAATCAAGTGTTATGGGGAGAGGAAAAAAGGACACTCAGGCAGAGCAGACCTTATAAGTAAAGCAGCAGAGGTGGGAGAGGTCCTGGTTTGAACAAAGAAAGTCTCTGGCTGAACCCTGGATCCCTGGGGAGGTGTTGCTGTGGTAGAGGACAAGTGGGGAAGAAGACAGAGACACAGCCCCTGAAGGGCTTAGCGTGCCAAGCCTGACCCGCTGGTCAGCTGCTCAAGCACGGCCAAATCCCAGCATCCTTGTCCCCTTGACTTACTCTATGCTAATACCCAGTGAATGGAGGAACACCCTCTTAATGATATTTTCTTCTAAACAAAACGTAGATAATCTGCACTGTTCCTGGAGAAAGCTGCCAACCAGATCAATGACCCTGTGTGGCCCTGACTGATGCTTAGCAATCCTTTTATTCATCTCAGTAACTTCTGCCACATTCTCCAAGACACTTATTTGTTCCTAACCCTTTTCTAATTGCTCAGGCTCTCAAGCCTCCTCTCTCCCCTCTCCGTAGAAGACATAGCTTTTACTCTGCTGAGAAGAGGAAGGCCTTCCAAGTCAAGATTTTTAATTCTCTCTCTTCTCTGCTTTGTGCTGTTTCTTACTTTGGTCCTAAATGTGCATCTGTATCTTTGCCCAACCTTTCTTCCTTCCAGCAGCACCTCCGTCTCTCAAGACCCTTCTCCTCCTCCATCTGGCAGAATGACTTTCAATCTGGGTGCATATTACAACCACCCTGGGGGGAGGTGCTTCCAAAATCCAGATGCCCAGGCAGAGCTGACATTTAACCACTCTGCAGAGGCACACAGGCATCAACATTGTCCAAAGCCTCCCAAGTGATTCTAACACGGGAGCTTTGGTAGAGAACTACTGCCTGGCATCTTGATCCTTCAAGTTTTCCAATTTCCTCAATATATCGAATCTCTCTCCAGTAAAGCCTTCCTCCTTTGAGTTTATACCAAGGCCCAAACTCCTCAATCCCCAAAACACTCTCCAGGCCTTGCATCCCTGACTGTTTGTGAGGGGCAGTGGTCGTTGAGGGGTCCTGTTCTAACCACTGCAGCTTCTTCCCTGCTGCCAAACCCAGTGGCCTTGCTTTTTCAGCTTCAGTTTTGACGCTGGAGAGTAAAACATTTCCTCCTCCTTCTTGAAATGCTCTTCGCATGGTTCCACAGGAGGGCTTTACCTGCTTCACCCACCCCCCTTCCTATCCCTCTAATAGGTCCTGCCTGGGCTCTTCTCTCCCTCAGTTCTCCTTGAAAAATGTACCAGTTTTTACCTCTGAGCAGAGGACTCCCAACAGTGCATTTCTCTGTCCTGAGTGCCAGGCTTGCATTTCCAATTGTCTAGTGAACTTTCATACCTCTCTATTTTGCCAGTGCTTTAGACTTTAAAATTGGATGAATCATCTTCACTACAAACCATCCCTTCTTCCTGATAGCCATCTGTCTGCACCTACATTCACTGGTCAGTTCTGTTGCTGTCTGTTAAATTCCTCGTTTGCTGTCCACTCCCGCTGTGTCCACTACATAAGTGTCCACTGAGGTAAGACGCTCAGGACCTCAACTAGCCTTCCAACAATTTTGTCTCTGTGCTCTACCCATTCATCAAATAGAACATGTTGATTTTATATTAACCATCCAAAAGAACCACTTCCCCGCCTAAAAACAAAGAAAGTGGAGTCTAGAGCAATCTTTTCACATTTCCCCTCTGCCTAAGCAGTAAGATACAAGCCCTTCATCTAGAATTGACATCTATAAGCTGCCCTTAACTAATTTCCCCTTCTTGACCTCCTCACTTTCTCAACATGAATCCTAATGTCTTCATCTAATTGGACAGCAACACCTTTCTCTCTTTCATTCATTTATTTATTTTGTGGTAAAATACAGAAGGAGTTCAGAGTATACCACTCCAAAATATGCCACTCTGGCATAACGATTATACTGAGCTGAAAGCAACTGACAAGAAGGAGACACAAGAAAAATTCTCTGCCCTCCCCACCCTCCACCAGGAAGAGCAGGACATTCTTACTCACCAGAGACAACTGTTAACCAGCCGAGACTGCACTAGAGAAATCCACATAACAAATCTTGCTAAAAGGATTCTTACCTTCCATTTGTTTCTCCCATATATTTACCTTCCCACAACTTGTTGTCCCTAGAAGCTCAAAGTCCCTTTCCTTTGTCTTGTCACTTCTCCGTAAAATTATCATTCTTCTGTGAAGATGCTTACATAAGCTCCAAGTCCTAACCACCCCTTTGCGTTACCAATCCCTGAGTTCCATGTATATGCACAACACACATGTGAATCAACCGGTCTGCCTTTCTCTTGCTAGCCTGTCTTCTGTCAGTCTGATTTGCAGGGCCTAAGCCAATGAACCTAAGATGGATAGAGGAAAAAGGTTTTCTCCCCACCTACAACATATATAACAAAATTTAACATTTTAATTATTTTTAAGTATACACTTCAGTGACATCAAGTACATTCACATTGTTGTGAAATCATATATGACTTTTTATGACTGGCTAATTTCATTTAGCATAACGCTTTCAGCATTCATCCATGTTGTAGCATATGACAGGATTTTCTTCCTTTTTTAAGGCTGAATAATATCCCACTGTATGTATATACCATATTTTATTTACCCATTCATCTGCTGATGGAATTCAGGTTGGTCCACCTTTTGGCTGTTGTGAACAAGCAGCTATGAATGTGGGTGTACATGTCTGTGTTTGAGTCCTTGCTTTCACTTCTTTTGGGTGTGTATCCAAAAGCAGAATTCCTGGATCATATGGTAATTCTATTTTTAATATTCTGAGGAATCACCACCTTTCTTTCTGACTTAAAAACATTTAAGAGCAATCCACTGTAAAAAATAAAATTAAATAGTAATAAATCCCACAGTCAAGCTTTGGTGACAACTAGATAATCCTCACGGTTGTGAAGCTTTTTCTGAGTGTAATTATGAAACGCTGTCTCTAGTTTGAGTAACGTCAGTGATTACACCTCTCTGCAAAGATTGAAAAAGAAGAGCCTACAATCACTCTTCTGATGGAAGAGGGGAGACCAGGGAGAGAAGAGAAGGGGAGGGAAGGTCTTGCTGTAGTCCAGAACACCAGGCCTGAAGGTGATGAAGATGAGCTGATCTTATAAGATAGCATCAAGACCTGAACCAGGTGACCAGAGTGACAGAGAAAGTCTGCTTTATCTCAGTGACATCACATAATCTCAGGTTATATCCAAGAGTCTAGAGCTTCTCTGGATTTTTTTTTTTTTTTTACCCCAGAGGCCCTGGAATCAGTCTCCATCCTCAGAAACTGAAACATTAAAAACAGTCCTATGTACTTAAACTGTGTTTATTAATTTTTTAAAAACTCATCATACTGTGTCATGTTTTATGCTCCCATCACCCCAAAAGATGGAGGACCGATCTAGAACTAGAATCCAAATCTACTCTCCTTTTCAAGCGAGAAAGCTCCGTGGCCGAGCTTGGGCTCACATTGCTGTGTATGGCAGAGCTGGACTGAGGGTCTGTACTGCTGATGTGCAGCCCACGGTTCGCTGGGGACAGCACGCAGCAGGTGTAAAAGCTGACTGTTGAATCTTCAGGAATTTTAAAAAATAGGTTGTTAAACAGTAATTACTTAAAATTAAATTATAAAAACATAATTAACGTTATATGAAAAACAAAGATAGTACATACTAAAAACTCATTGCTTCCTAATAATTTTGCTACATTTTACAGTTCTCTCTGCTCTTGGGGGAATTTACATCTAACTATGTCAGTGGCCACTGTACATCTCTCCCCAGCTCTGTAATCAGGGACATTAGGTTGGGAGCTTGATATTGGCCACTACAGAAACTGACAGTCTTCAGAAACTGAAAAACCAGGGCTTTTCCTCCCAGAGAGCCCATTGTTAACCATTTACCAGCACACCACTGCTCTCAAGCTCTCTTCCTTCTTGATACCCACATAAAAAGCCTCAGAAATGTGGACAGCTTCAGGGGAAGGTGAGGAAACAGCAGGTACAACTTACCTTAGTTTCACATTCTGGCCTGTGTATGACTCATACGGCTTCTCCACGTGGGTGAATTCAAAGTCGAAGGCCTGTGATTGGCTAATTTCTCCGGGCCGGGCCAAATCCTTCACCAGGGACACAAACTCATGGTGGTTCCCGCGGTCATAGTAGAGCTCTGGAGAGAAAGCATCAGCCTCTACTACCAGACCCCAAGCTACATGGGGCTTAGCAGGGAGGTTCCAGGATGCAGGATCCCCTCTTCTGAGAGAACTCCCCCCAAAACAAACTTTCCCTAGCCCTTGTTTTTGACTTCCTTTCTTTTCCTAATCTCACTCCTTCACTGCATTCTCCATATACTGATCTCCTTCCTTCCCCCACTTTCTACACATTTCCGTTTTATACAGAGGAATCCAGTGGCACAGTAAAAACCCAATATAACCCTGCTCCAGCATATCAGGGCAGTACCTTAGTGAGAGCTACATCAGGGGAACTGCTATCAAAAATACTACATTGCTTTAAAAACATTTCTAAAAATATTTCTAACTTTTGAACACATGCTCATAGTTCTTTAATCATATCCTAATAATAACCTTCTGAAGAAGCTAGGACAGGCCTTGTTACCCATTTAACAGAAAGAAACTGAGGCATAGCATGGTCAAATGATTGGCTTAGAGTCTCATTGCTGGCTGCAGAACTGAGATCAGAGCAGATTTCCTGCTAGAATGAATCTATTTCTATGACCTGGTACAATGGGAGTAAGAACATTATATTGTGTAAGGTTCTGCAAGAATTAGAGGAAGTAATGCAGGTAAAGGACTCAGAATAGTACCCAGTTGATAGCAAATATTCAAAACATATTAGCTGCTAGCTGTTATGATCCCTCAAAGAGGAATCCACATGGCCAATCTGACGCAGACGTTTTAGTGTTATTCCCTCCATCTAAATAAGGGGGGTTCCTCAACTTTGGTGAGCACCAAAATCAATTGGAGGGTTTGTTAAAACCAGATTGTTGAGTCCTGTCCCTAGTGTCTGGGCCCAAGAATCTGCATTTCTTCTTTTTTTTTTTAAAGATTTTATTTATTTATTTGTGAGAGAGAGAATGAGAGACAGAGAGCACGAGAGGGAGGAGGGTTAGAGGGAGAAGCAGACTCCCCGCTGAGCAGGGAGCCCGATGCGGGACTCGATCCAGGGACTCCAGGATCATGACCTGAGCCGAAGGCAGTTGCTTAACCGACTGAGCCACCCAGGCGCCCAAGAATCTGCATTTCTAATAAGCTCTCAGGGGATGCTGGTCCTGCTGGTCCAGTGACCACATTTTGAGAAGCATTGCTCTAAATTCATCCTCCTCTGGAAATAGTTCTGGCATTCAAAACTTAATTATGAGTTTATGCCATCAATTTATCCTCTATTATTTTATGTCTATTTGTACTCTGCTATTTAAGCATTAACTTTTCTAGATGCATGGTGTTTAGAGCTAAGGCCTAGCTCCTGGCACCCCCTCAGTACCTGGCCATGCAGAGGGAACACTTAATACTGACTGTGAGTCTACACGGCCACATTACAGTCAAGGTACCACCCCTCGGGTATTTCTGGGCTCCAGTCCTATGCAAGACTACAACCTGTGACAAGGTAGATCAACAGGGGAAACAGATCCGGTAGAGTGCACTCAGTACTACTGCTGTTGGCTGCTTGGGGACAAAGAAACGGGTCCACAGAGAGGAGTGTCCAGGACAACAGCCTACTAGGCCAGTTCCCGTATCTCCAGAGCACAGCAGGCGAGCTCTCTCAGGGACACCCTGGGCTCAGAGCAATGGGGCAGAGCTGTTTTTGCATGGGTCCGCCTCAGACAGCACAAGGTCTGAGCCCCAATTGGGACCGCAGCTAAGTGCCCAAGAAATGCAGTGTCCAGCCCTGCCCCCGGGGAGAACCATGCCCAGAAACAGAAAATGGTTTCAAGTAGTGCTTTCAGTCTGAGTGCAAAATCAACCCCTTGCTGACCTAGGAGCTGGTCCTGATGAGCCTATTCCATAGGGAGCCTTTTTTTTCCCTCCAGACAGGGAAGCATTCTACAGCAGAGTGGGCTCTGTCCTAAGATTCATCCAACTCAGGAAGGTGGCATTAGTGTGGTTTAATCCCAAACTAGTGCTGCCACTTCTGTAAGAATTTACATTGTATTCTGTGATTACAGTTTGTTGCTGATTTCCTATACAGTTACACTTTAATCCACTTTATATTACAACCACGTCTCTTCCAAATACTAAATGGAATCAGTAGCAGGCAGCATTCTGGGTAGTGAGTAATAATCTACAAAATCGCTAAATGGGAGACCACACTTACAACCTATAGAGAGAAAGGACAGGGAAAGGTGAACAATCCATTGCTTCTATTTTTTTTTTTTAAATATTTTATTTATTTATTTGAGAGAGAGAATGAGAGAGAGAGAGCATGAGAGGGGGGAGGGTCAGAGGGAGAAGCAGACTCCCTGCCGAGCAGGGAGCCTGATGCGGGACTCGATCCAGGGACTCCAGGATCATGACCTGAGCCGAAGACAGTTGCTTAACCAACTGAGCCACCCAGGCGCCCCCATTGCTTCTATTTTAAAATCCAATAACTATGTCCCCCAATAAATGTAAGAAAGTGCAGTGATCAGGTAGGAATAGAACCACTGTGACAAGGGCTCCTTCACTTAACTCTCACTGGTCCATTGCTACATAAGTCCTTGTTGATGGTCCTGACACCTACGTGGGAAGTGACCCCTGAACTGGTGGACCTGGTGTCTTAGCTCCCAAGCACTGGATTCTGGCCAGAGTTTCAGGCGACAGAAGCAGGCAGAGCACAGCCCCAGTGTCCATGAACTTTAAATGAGAAATCCCAGAGTTGAGAAAAAGATGGAAAGAGAAAGATGGAAAAATACACAGTTGTGATCACACATACCAAAGGCAACATGAGAAACAAAACAGAGGCCCAAGAGCGCGCAGAGAGGATGCAGACGGCCAGCATCTGAGAATCCTAGCAAGGTTATGCCTGACCCAGCAGGGGCACCTGGCTGTGGCCACCTTTGGCAGGAGAGGTCCTTTCCTGCATAGCGTCACATTCTCCCTAGTGCTTTTCCTCCTGGACACATGTTAATACTAGCTCGGCATTAAATGTCGCAGAAGAGTGGCAGTGTGTAGCCTGAGTGGAGCTGGACTGGGCTTTTTAATTTATAATTTATACGCCATTTGCAATGCTCTTGCAAACACTGTGGTTCAAAGGGATAGAAATAGCAGCCATACTTTGCTATTTGCTAGAAAGTTCGGTTTCCTGTCACATAAATTAGAACAGAAACTAGAAGGCTGTTTTAGCAAGAGGTTGGGCCATCAAGAGGCTATAAATTGCCTATATTCTATCCCAAAGATGCAATGACAAGTCATCCCTGGTTCTCCCCAACATCCAAAGCCCTCAGCAACCAAGCATCTCAAGCTAGAAGTAGGAACTGACCATGTTTTTTGTTAAGGTAACTTCCCTGTCTTGAGCCTCTTTCTTGATTCCAACAGGAGGAAGTGACTTTTGCAGTCAGGATGTTTTCATGATGAAACTTGCCACCAACGGCTGAGGAGTGAATTTGCCACTTTGGAAGGAAATTGAGCCAGCTCTGCATTACAGGGTCATCGTTAGAGACAGCCTGAGACCTGCTACTGGGCTGGGACTATGTTTGGTCCAAGCTTCATGCAGGTCTTAGAAGAAACATTAAGTCAGCAAGGGCAAAAAGACCTCCAAAGAGCCCCGTCCCGACTTTCCCAGCCACTATCTGCTGACTGGCAACCCCATCAAGATTCATGCTGGCCACATCCACTCAGATCTCCTGGACCCTGGTACACTTGCTAGAGCAGTAACACCTCTGGGCTACCCATCCCCAGCAAGATGCAGCTCTGCTCGAGCCCTGAAACAACTCACTAATAGGCCAGAATCAATCCATTTAATCTCAATGTGCTTTTTTACTTAGATTTTCATGGGTTAATGAAATAAAATACAGAAAGCCTCTGGAGTTTTTAGAAGTACAGGCTTGGGGCGCCTGGGTGGCTCAGTTAGTTAAGCATCTGCCTTCAGCTCAAGTCATGATCCCAGGGTCCTGGGGTTGAGCCCCACTTCAGGCTCCCTGCTCAGTGGGGACTCTACTTCTCCCTCTCCCTCTCCCCCAGCTTGTGCTCTCTCTCGCTCACTCTCTCTCTCAAATAAGTAAATAAAATCTTTAGAAGTACAGGCTTGACTGGTACTGATGGGTTCAGATCCATCCAGTGTCATTACTTTTTTTTTTTAAGATTTTATTTATTCATTTGAGATAGAGCAAGAGTGGGGCGGGGGTTGGGGGGAAAAGCAGAGGGAGAGGACGAAGCAGACTCCAAGCTGGGCAGGAAAACCTGGAAGTGGGGCCGGATCCCAGGATATCAAGATCATGACCTGTGCGGAAGGCAGATGCTTACTTGACTGAGCCACCCAGGTGCCCCCAGTGGCATTACTTTTAAAACTTTTTTAAAAATCCAGATTATTATCTATTTGGTTTTGGAGGACAGGGGTATTCATATCTACCCTCCTTTCTAAGTTTGACCTTCTAATTACCTTTGGTTTATTTAACCCCATTAGTCTCCAAGACGGCCCAGCTCTACCTTATACCTTGCATTACAGTTCCCCAAATGAATCCAGCTGAAAAATGGTCTCTCCTAACAATTAAAAATTTTCCCTCCGTGCTTCTTATATACCACATTGCATTTTTCTAAAATGTAGGCCCTCCCATGCTAGAGTGACATGGGAGATGCCCTCCCCACACATTGTTGGTTTTGTTACAACAGACCAAGCCATTGGAAAAAGCACACTAGGTGCAGGAAGAAACCCAACGTGGCTCAAAAACTTACTGAGGGTAAGAGAAAACATAGACAACACAGGTGAATAAATAAGACCTTCTTATACTCTCAGGGGGCAACACTCAAACCGCAACATCCAAGTAGTTGGTGTAGAACTGGGTGAATCACAGGTCCGATGACTCTTATTTTCTTACATACAGGGAGAAATCATCCTCAACCTGGCATAAGAAAGTGTGATCAAAGAAATGTGCAACAGCAAGTGAACCGACATCAGCTTTAACATTTCTGTGCCCTAGTTCCCTCAGGGAAGAGGCTGTGCCCTGGTGCCTGCTGGTTGGTGAGTCGTCTTAGTTCTCTGTGGTCTAGAGTAAGGGCCACACCTAGCTTACCAATGCCTCGGCCCCAAGCGCCAGCAGGAAGCCCTCCCTCTTCACAGTAAGCAGCAAAGCAAACCTGCACTCCCCCTTTCCTTCATTCAGGTAACTCTGGTTTATCTAGGAGGGGTTGAGAAAAAAATCCAGAGAACAGCTCCTGTAAATTCCCAGATCTCACCACATATCCAGTCAGCAAATATTTATTGAGCACCTACTTTGTGTTAGCCACTGAGACTAGAGATTAGCCACCACATTGATGATGGACCGAAGGCAGTCCCTGGTTTTCAGGGACTCAGAATTTAGTGAGGAAAGCAGACCAGAGGAAAAAAAATCACAAGTTTGTCACATCCTGTTTGAAAAGAGGTACTAATGAGGCCTGTGGAAGAACAGTGGAGGAAGGGCTTGAGTCAGCCTGGGGAGCTTGGGGAAGGCTGTCGGGATACCATGTCTGCTGGGCACTTTAAGAATGGGTAAGAGCCTGAGTGCAAGGTCATACCTTGCAGCAAGATGTTCCCATACAAAGGGAAGATACCAAGTTCTAGAAGGAACGTATTTTGAGGAAACTTTAAGAGGTGAGGGTTAAGGGTAAGGGAGAGATGAGGCTGGGGAGAGAGGCAGGGCTATTCAGGAAGGAGCCGGGTATACTTTTGCCCTTTAACCAATAGGAAGTTGATGAGCAGAATTTTAAGGAGGGGACTGACAATGTCAGAACTGCCTTTTAGAAAGTTCACTCTTACAGAAGATGAACTGAAAGACGAGGAAAGCAAAGGCAGGAAGGCCAGTTAGGAGGTGGCCACAAAAAGAGATAATGAAGCAGCAGTGCTGGCAAGAAGAGGAAGCGCAGACTGGGGACGTATTGGAGAGCTGTTGGAGAGCCGACTGGGCGTGTGGGAGGAAGACTTAGTCTAAGATGACTTCCAGATCTTGGAGGCTGAATGGACGCAGGTGACATAGGCCACAATGGAGCAGACAGGACGGGAAGCAGGGCTGGGGCTGGAGCAGAGAAAGAGCAAGGTTTCTGTTTTGGATGTGTTTCTGAGGGACCTGTGGGGTATCCACGTGGAGGTGCCTAGCAGGCAGTTGGAGACACAGGCAGGGAACTCAGTAGAGAGTTCACGTCAGGACAAAGAAAGAGGTTGGTAGTCATCAGAATATAAAAAGACACAGAAGTTATGGGTGCAGATGAGATTGCCAGAGTAAGTTATAGAGAAGGGACAGGAAACAAAAGTTACCCCTGTTCCTGCCTACCTCTAAAACCAAGACTGAAACAGGAGCTTTTCTGAGCAGGGGCTGGGCCACTATGAGGAATGGGGTCCAGAGAGGTCCAATGCAACAGAAAGCCAAACAGCTGTCTCTGCAAGGACTCTGTGTAGAGTCCCTCTCACAGGTTTCCACTTGGGCTAACATGTCGTTAGGGAGAAGACAATGGAAGGCAATGGGGGAAGGCAGACAAGTAGACCAAAGGGAAGGTTAACCTGGTCCAAACATTCCCCATGGACCATCTGCACAGGAATCGGGGTGACTGCAAGGTGACATGTTTTAAACATCTAGTGCCTGGAAACTTCTTGATGGGTCAAGCTTAACAGGGAAAGAGAAAATGACAATAATCATCTTAACTTCCTTTTACAGAGTACCTATTATGTGTGCCAAGACCTGCCCATCACATATATTATCTCTAGTCCTCACAAGACCCTAGCAAAGACTGTGCTATTATAAACTGAGCCCTATCTAATTTAAGTCACCCTGTCTGCATGACCCTCAATCATGTACCAGGCTGTCCTTCTAATGAATACACAAGTGGGACAAATATACTTTCATCAGGAGGAAAAAGAAATTAATCATAAGGATAAGACGGTTAATTACATAAAGCACTTGATTTTCAAGCTGTGGAACTGTTCCCCAGAAGAAACGAAGGAAGGAGGGACGGAAAAAAGAAAGAACCAAATCCAAGAGACTATGGCTTATAAGAACATTTTTGAGTTAAAATGGAATTCAATGAGGAAGGCGGACAAGGCACAATGATATCAACTTTCTTACTCCCATACAGCAAGACCTATACTGTGCATCATTCACAGAGCCAGACCTAGGAGCCAGATCAAAGCTCCACCCACTTCATTCATAGTCAAAGAATGCAATGAAGGAGAAAACCACACTACCACAACCTTGGCGAAGTTACTCACTATCCTCGCTCTGGTGCCCTGAGATCAGTCGACTGTTGACACAGATAGACCATACTCTGCATGAAGCATTATCCCTTGACAGCTCAACACTATTCTCACAAGGTGATTTGGTTATCCCTGCCTTACAGGTGAGAAAGCTGAGGCCCAGAGAGGCACAGAGCTTCCTCAAAGTCACAGGGTCAACAACAGCCCACAGTGCTCAGAGGCTCAGGAAGAGTTATCAATGGAAGCTAAATGGTTGGGAGAAAACCCAGCAGGGATGATGATTCAAGGAGTTAGACAAGAAACCAGGCAGGACAGATATGCAAGTTGCTCCCTCAACTTCCCTTTCACTTAGACTAGAGGGAGGCCTTGACTCCATTCCCCTGAGCAGCTTATTTCACATTGCGGGGGTTGGGGACACTCTGGTTATCTTTCATGTATTGATGAGGTATCACGACCACCTGGAGTGATGGTATAAGACACAGACTAAATGTGCCTGTTTATATGCTCATATTACAGAGCCAAAGAAACCATGCAAAAACTTTAAAACTACTAAGTAGGGAAGTACTTCTCAACTATCTCATACATTATGCTTAGCATAAAATGCTTTGGATTCATCCTATCTACCTAGTGGTCCTTTACTAGGCGTGATTTTACCCTCCAGGGGACATAAGGCAATATCTCAAGACATCTCTGGGGGTGCTTTTTGGGGGTGCTTCTGGTATCTGGTGGGTCAAGGCCAGGTTAATATCCTGCTAAATATCCTGAGACAACAAAGAATTATCTAAAGCCCAAAATGTAAACAGTACTGCTGTTAAGAAACCCTATTCAAGCTAGAGGTGGGAGAGAGCAGAGGGTATGAAACTCACTCTTTAGCCCCTTTCCGGTACATAAAAGGCCACCCAAATTCTGGATTTAAAATAGCAAAAAGGTTTCCTCTATGATCAGCCAGTCTTCGACCTAATTTCATTTTCTCAAATACCAGAGGCAAACACTTCAGCCAGAGCACTGGCCATACAGACTCCTTTTTCCAGGATTCCTCCTACCTGTGCCAATGTTTCCTGCCCCTGTAAAACAGGAGACCAGATTCTTTGCTGAACTCTCAGGATATGAGAGAGAGTATTTAATGAGCTTTCCCAGGAAGTCTGTAAGAACAGGGTCATATATGCAGCCTTTGCTACAGGTATGAATCTTTTGCCAGAAGTTTTTTTCAGCCCACATGAGTATTTACTGTGAATCTACTCCTGACCTAATGACAAAGACCATTTTTTCAGAAGTACCTGAGAGTTTCTAAAAACACAAGACTTCAAATAGAATTAGAGACAACCCCACTTTGACCGGCAGCTCCCAAATCTTCTGTATTGTTACTGCCTTTTACTTAGTTTTAATTATTAATAATTATGTTCGAAGATTGTTAGAGCATTGACAAATTTTGATCATTTAATTTTGGACTTGGACCATTTTTTTGTCTGTAAGGAGAAAATTAGTCAACTGAAACTAGCTAGCATTCTAATGAAGAAGTCTTAGAAACACAGGCTCAGTAGACAGAAAGAAGACTGCAGGGCTTCTTTCTCAAAACAGGTCCAAGGATAGGAGATCAGAGCTAAGGTGAGACAGAAGGGTGGTGAGCTCTCTCCCGCATCACATGTAAAAGAAAAAGGGGGTGGATGGGAGTGAACTAAGTGAGGCACAGAGGACCAGCTTAACTTGGGTCTGACAGCTGTGGATGTCCAGACAATGGCAAAAGCAGTACTGGAGAAAGGTCTCCCCCTAACAAACCCACCTGCAGGCTATGGCAGGAGCATCTCACTCGGAAATCCTGGAGGCAGGAAGCATAGCTGAGCGCATGCCGAAGGGACAACTAGGGTATCCCAGGGCAAGGTGCCCACAACAATGAGGCTGTCGGCAGGGATGCTCCCCGTCGCCCTCGGCCACCCCCACCGTCCTGGCGATGCGCTGTCACTTTTGGCAGGGAAGCCGGCAACGCATGGGCAGTCGCCGGCCGGCGGGCCTCAGACTGCAGTGGACAAGGGGCTCCGACAGGCCTCACCGGAGCTGGGCCCGGAACCACCCCGCTTCCCCACCCCCAAGTCGGCGCTCTGGCCCGGCGGAGGCGGCCGGGGAGGGAGGCCCGGGGTGCCCACTCACCGATCTGCCCGATGAACTCGATCTTGATGCCCTGGTGCTCCAGCCGCTTGTTGGGGTTCTTGAGTGCGAGGCTCACCTTCCCGGAGACCGTCTCTCCGTCGTAGAAGAGGAAATATTTCTCCTTCTTCCCGTCCTCCGTCTTGTGCTCGGCCCGCTTCCTACTCTCCGCATCGTTCAGCAAGATTTCCACCTCCACGCTCTGCCCAAAGCCGAAGAAGCTCATCTCACCGCCGGGCCGGGCCGGGCCGGGCCGGTCTCGGTAGGACCGCTTCTCTCTGCGGGGTGGGGGCCCTAAGCAAAGGCCGGAGGGCTGGACGCTGGACCCAGCTCTCTGCCAGACGGGGGGCGACGGCACGACTCCCGGCTCGACGGGGAGGGCGCAGGGCCGGCTGCAGCGCCCTGGGTACCAGTGCTCCGCGACTCGCCAATCCCGGGCGAGCCCGAGCCCCCAGCGGCAGTGAGGGGCTAGGGCGGGCAATGCAATTGGAGGCCGGCAGTAAAGAGCCCGGGCGTGCGTCGCCGCTGCCGCCCACCTGGTGGGGTGCGGCGCTGAGCAGCACGGCGAGCCAGCCCCGGCCTCTGGCAGTGCAACGCACGGAGGTGCTTCGGCGGCTCTGGGCGGGGGTGCGGAGGGGCGGGGGGGGGGGTGGCCAGTCTCCAGCCCGGACACGCCGGAGACGCCACGCGCATGCGTTCGCCTCTGCCGCTGTAGCTTTCGCCACCCGGCCGCCGGGAGGTGTGCTCATTGCGCATGTGCAATGGTAGACAGAGCGGCCTGTCTTTCCCTTAGTTGACATGGGAGTTACAGCCTTTTTCCAGGATTCGGGGCCAGACATCCTGTAAAATTAAAAGAACTGCAGATACCCTTTCGGGTGCTTTTGTTTTGTTTTCCTTTATTTTTTTAGTTCGGTAAGCGTTAATAAGTACAGCGTTCGAGTGCTGTCTGACGGGGTAAAGGTAGCCCTTTGACACGGACGGGAAGTGTCGCTTGACTGGGGGCAAAGGTGACATTTAATACAGGAAGAATCTTGTCTCAAATTCTCTTTACAGTGTCCTTCCATTTAAAAAAAAATAAGGCGAGAAAGACGCTATTAAGCTTTAATTTAATTGTTGACCCCTACTTTAAATGGAAACCTAAAAAATCACCCGGTGGAACGTTGGCTCAATCCCAGTCCTTGGCCCGCCCCATTCTTTGCGCATGCGGCAGAAGACCCTGCTGATTGGTTAATAGAGTGAAAACGGCTGGGCGCGATGATTAGTCGGTGGGAAATTCCCCATGTTGTGATTGGTCCGCAGGAACGTCTCGGAGCGCGCGCGGGAGCGAGCTTTGAAAGTTGACCACCGCTGAGACTAGCCGGTTCCTGAGAGATCATGGTGGCGCTGCCGGGCCTTGGGAGCGGCCTGCAGCCGTGGTGCCCATTGGATCTCAGCCCCGGTGAGAAAACTAGGCCGTAAGTCTCGGGGAGGCCGGGCTGTGGTGCTTTGCGACTGCGGTGCTCCTCTGCCCGGGCCTGGGGTGGGGGTGGGGCGCTCGGCTCGCAGCAGAGTCTGGGGTCTCCAGGTCTGTGCACTCCAGGACATTGGCGAGCCGGGTCTGGAATAGGGGCTCAATCTACTAAAGGAACAGGAAAAAAAAGGAGCTTACATGGTCCGATCTCTTTTAGTTCTTTTGCATGTTTTCTCGGCCTTCCCTTGCTTATTCTGAATCCTCACAGACAGTCTCATCCATTTCTTTGGTTTTAAATAGCAAATCTATTTCTTCGATCAGACTTATTTCCTAAACTTGGTGTTTATTGGTTTTAATGGATGTCTCACAGCCACCTCAGACGTCACATGCATGAAACTGGGATTACCAAAGCCAGTTATTGGTACCAGCCAGTCCACAAACCTGGGAGTCATGGCATTCTTTCTTCATCTTTCATGCTCACAACCACCAGTTGTCCTCCCCTCAGAGATGTCTCTCAGGTCCTCCTTGCTCCTTTTCCTGATGCTGCTGTCCAGCAGCAAGCCCTCATTATAACCAGCCTATATCCTAGCTGCTTTCTCATGCTAACTCTTCCAGCCCATTCCCCACACCTCTACCAGGATCACATTTGAAAACACAAACGTGACCTATCAAGTCTTTAAGCCTTTAATGTTTCCCCTCTATTTCTTAAATAAATGACCAAATCTTTGGCATGCCCTATTAAGAGCGTTCACCACTCACTGCAGTCTTCTTTTCCAATAGCATAACCTTTGGAGTCGGAACAGTGGGATTGGTTCTTCAGCTTAGCATCTCTGTATCACTGAGCAAGTTGCTTAACCTTAGTTTCCTTACATGTCAAATGGGGATTATAATAATATCTACCTCACAGGAGTTTTGTGAAGATTAATTCAGTACCTGGAACATAGTAACTGCAGAATAAATACTAATAATGACTCTCACCTTTCACACTAAGACTCAGTGTTGTAACTATTTTGTTCATTTTTAAACAGGCTATACTTTCTTTCCCTTTGTTCTCTCTGTCTGGGATACACTTTTTTTGCATTTCTTTCCCTGGTAAACTCCTACATTTAGGTCCAGTTGAAGCAGAATCATCCTTCTCACTTCTGTCATCCTTCCCACCTCCCCCATAATATTTTCTATTATGCTCTCTAGTGTTTTACATACCTATTACTGTTTTAACACTTATTTATTGTAAAAATAATAATAGTACCTATCATTTATTGAATTTATTGATTTCCTGACACCAGATCTTTTCTTTTTTCATTGGAACTTGGGTATCTGTGATCCAGAAATAAGATCAGAAATACTGGTATGCATTTAAAAATATGCATATAAGATAAATGGGAGAATATGAGAGAAAAAGAGGCAGGAAAAGATGCAAGACCACTTTTAGGAAGAGGATTGTATTTGTTAGGAGAATGATTAGGAAAGAGTGAGTGAATAATTAAAGCATGTTAAACAGTCAGTCGCCTCAGATGTCCTTTGTGCTGCATACTTTATTTGGGTTTATTAACTTGATTGTAAGATTTTCACAAAGGGACATCCAAGGCAATCTTTTATTAACCTGTTTTTTTCTCCAGATTGAATTTATGGGAAAGCCATATCGTTCAGTGTTTTGAAGTGTCATTCATATCTAAAATGTTTTCCTTCTTGATATTTTTAGAAGATGATCAATCTAATAGCCAGCTGTCAGTTCTGATTTTCAAAAAAGATTTTTAAAAATATTTTATTTATTTATTTGAGAGAGAGAGAGAGATCATGAGCAGGGGGGAAGGGTAGAGGAAGAGGCAGACTCTGTGCTGAGCAGGGAACCCAGTGTAGGACTCGATCCCAGAACCTTGGGATCATGACCTGAGCTGAAGGCAGATGCTTAACTGACTCAGCCACCCAGGTGCCCTTAAAAAAAAGATTTTTTCACCTTTTCTGCTTTCTTTTAATTATGCTACAACTGTATTGTATAGTTGAATGTGAGTTGTGATTACTAAGTTTTTAAATGTACCTAGAGTCTATAAAGGTTATTGATGTTTTACTTGTTATAGAAAATTTTTGATTTAATTGCATTTTCCCACTAGAATGGGTGGACGCCGTATGGGAACTGGATTTCACAGAGACTGAGCCTTTGGATCCCAGCATAGAAGCAGAAATCCTAGAGACTGGATTGAATGCATTCACAAAGCTATATGAAAGTGTTTTCCCCTTTGCTACTGAAGAACATGGATCTACAGAGGTAAAAAAAAAAAGAAAAGGATTAAAAATCAAGCCAGCTGTCTTTAGGTGTTAGAAGTGGAAGATGAAAGTCATTATTATAATCTGAAGCTTAGCCTTTTTAATATACCATTTATAAGGAGTATGATAAGAACAGCATAAAGAATGTGGTTCATTTGTTACAAAATCCTAATAACTAATAGCTAAGTCAAGTGGGAAAATTACAGGTTCAGTTTAGGCTTTTGAACGTGAGATTCTGTTAGGAAATTCTTAGGGAGAGTACTGGCAATGTGAATTGGAAGATGAGGAAAGAAGTAAAAATTAAACAACGTAGATAGCAGAGACATCTGAATCAAGGGGATGGGTGAAGTGCAGCGATGCATGAGGTCAGTGAGGAAGAGAAGAGACAGGACAGGACTGAAAAAGCTGGTTGAAGGTGATCTGCAGGCAAGCAGTCAGAGTGTGGCGAGTGTGAATAGAAAGCAGCCAGGTATCAGGTGCTGCAGAGACCGTGGGCAGGCAGAGTCCTGACATGAGGAAGATGGGGCCGAGGTGATTGGATCATCCTTGGTGACCTGCAGGGTTACAGTTACAGGTGAGTGGAGTAGAGCTGAAGTGGCATTAGGAATGAGGAGGTAACTGCTATAAATGAAGGAGGTGATTTCTACTGGAAGTTTCACGGTGAAAGAACACAGAGTGCTGACAGGATTCTAAATGGGCTCTTCTGTAAAGTGGCATATGCTAAGCAGTGTGGCTAAGCCAGGGCATTACCTGCCACTTTCCCTGTCTTCAGGAAAGCAGGAAAGTACAAGGTCTGATTTCTTGAACTTTTATGGGCCTATGTTTTTTTAAAGATATTCTGGGATAAACCATATCTAGTTCCTGCTATGTTTGGTTTATAGAAATAACCCATTTCCTCTTCATGTGTTTAATTGGCAAAACATGGAACAATGATACAATTAATAAAATTGAAGTTTGTAGTCGAGGGTGTATTTCCTTTCTCACCTAGGCCACTTCTGAAATATGCTGAGGGAGAAAGTTTCAGGTATTTCTTTTCTTGCTCCCATTGCCCATAGAGCATTTAAATTTAAGTAAATGGCTCTGATTTCTTCACTTAGTAATTAGAGTGATAAATGGTTTTGAGTACATTTAACATAGAGGGGTAACTTGTTTGAATAAACGCTAATATAATTAGTATAATTTTTAGCTATGATAATTTCAGAAATATATATGCTTCAAACCTATCCCCAAATTATTTTTGAAAATTTAATTATTTAAATTTCTTTTTTTTTTTTAAGGTTTTATCCATTTATTTGACAGAGAGAGACACAGCGAGAGAGGGAACACAAGCAGGGGGAGTGGGAGAGGGAGAAGCAGGCTTCCCGCTGAGCTGCAGGGCTCGATCCCAGGACCCTGGGATCATGACCTGAGCCGAAGGCAGATGCCTAACGACTGAGCCACCCAGACACCCCAGTTATTTAAATTTCTTTTATGTTTATTTATCTTTGTAATTTTGAATACTACATTTTAATTTTTTGTTTCAGTCCCTTTGAAGATTTATAATTAGGAGCCAGGATGGTTGGTTCTTTTTTCTTTTTTAATAAGGTACTAAATACTTGCAAAAATCAAATAACAAGAGATTTTCCCATTTCTCTAATTCTTGGCTTTTATGTCTCTCCCTCCCCCCAGAGCATTTGGACCTTCTTCATTGAGAACAGAATTTCTCACAGGGCACTGGTGGCATTGTTTTATCACTTTGTTCAAACAGTCCATAAGAAAAGTGTCAGTGTGCAGTATCGACAATATGGCCTTCATGCTGCTGGGCTTTATTTTCTGCTGCTGGAAGTACCGGGTATGTATATTTGATATGATAGAATAAATATATTTTTGTTTTAAATTTCTACATTGTTTTGGGTCCTTATATTTCATTTTCTCACTTCTAAAATGGGGCAGTGGTAACCCATCTCACAGTTGTTCTCAGGATTAAATGAGAATAAGTCTGTAAAATACATAGCATGTAATAGGTGTTCAAGAAATATCTTTCCCTTGTTTCTTTAAATGTGTTTGTTTTCTAATATGGTGTGTATATAACCTAATGCAATTAATCTGAGAGAGGTAAGACTTGAGGGGAATTGTTTCCAAGCTACAAGAGCTCCATTCCCACCCACCCCCACCTAGTATAAAAATCTGATACTGCCCACTCATCTCCTGACTCCCCGTCCAGATTGAGAAAGACTGCTGGGGAGTCATTGTGTTAAATGTAATCTCTCTCCTATGCAGATATGGAAAAATAGGTTAAAACCATTCTAATAAAGAAAGCATGAGAATAGCTAGTAATGCTTGATGAAGGAAAGCACAGGAAAGTAGTCTATTTATGAGCATTGTTCTACTTCCTTTATTGTTAGAGCACTTAGGTGGCTGTTCCTCCTGTGAGCAGTAAAAGAGTCCCTTCTACCCACCCCAGACCCAAGGCAAGAGAGGATGGAACATGGAGGGGGATGCAGCTGGAGAACCTAAAGTTGCTGCTTGTCATTGTTTACATAAATTCATTTGTAATAAATGTTAACGATGATAATCATCCCATATGATTTGGGAACTGGTAAAAAGACATACAGACCTTGAGCATTAGTTTGTATTATTGTTAAAGCTCCTCAAAATGACTTTTGAAATAAATTCCTAAAGACTTTGGTCTTGCTAAACAGTATCTCAGTTGTAATTGAGCTGTGTCACAGAAAAGTGGTTTTAGGAACCCAGTTTTGTTCTTCTCTTCCCCTGTTAGATGCAGTTCCTTCTTTTTTTTTTATTATTATTATGTTAACCACCATACATTATATCATTAGTTTTTGATGTAGTGTTCCATGATTCATTGTTTGCATATAACACCCAGTGCTCCATGCAGAACGTGCCCTCTTTAATACCCATCACCAGGCTAACCCTCAGTTTGTTTTTTGGAGTCCATCGTCTCTCATGGTTCATCTCCCTCTCCGATGTCCCCCCCTTTATTCTTCCCCTCCTGCTATCTTCTTTTTTTTTTTTTTAACATATAATGTATTATTTGTTTCAGAGGTACAGATCTGTGATTCAACAGTCTTACACAATTCACAGTGCTCACCGTAGCACATACCCTCCCCAATGTCTATCACCCAGCCACCCCATCCCTCCCCCCCACCCCCCCACTCCAGCAACCCTCAGTTTCTTTCCTGAGATTAAGAATTCCTCATATGAGTGAAATCATATGATACATGTCTTTCTCTGATTGACTTATTTCACTCAGCATAATACCCTCC
>NC_138379.1:69444123-69482600 GCF_054177405.1 Leptonychotes weddellii
ACTCCAGCAACCCTCAGTTTCTTTCCTGAGATTAAGAATTCCTCATATGAGTGAAATCATATGATACATGTCTTTCTCTGATTGACTTATTTCACTCAGCATAATACCCTCCAGTTCCATCCACGTCGTTGCAAATGGCAAGATTTCTTTCCTTTTGATGGCTGCATAATATTCCATTGTATATATATACCATATCTTCTTTATCCATTCATCTGTCGATGGACATCTTGGCTCTTTCCAGAGTTTGGCTATTGTGGACACTGCTGCTATAAACATTGGGGTGCACATACCCCTTCGGATCCCTACATTTGTATCTTTGTGGTAAATACCCAGTAGTGCAATTGCTGGATCATATGGTAGCTGTATTTTCAACTTTTTGAGGAACCTCCGTACTGTTTTCCTGAGTGGCTGCACCAGCTTGCATTCCCACCAACAGTGTAGGAGGGTTCCCCTTTCTCTGCATCCCCGCCAACATCTGTCGTTTCCTGACTTGTTAATTTTAGCCATTCTGACTGGTGTGAGGTGATATCTCATTGAGGTTTTGATTTGGATTTCCCTGAGATGCAGTTCCTTCTGATTAGGGCTGAGATCTATGCCAAAGTGAAGAGTGTTGTTCATTGTAGGCCACTTGCAGCTTTCCAGCAAGTGGTGTTCTTGCCAATTACCTTCTGTTTTAAATGTTTCTGAATTATGGTTGGGATTCTGTTGATACTCAATTTTTAATCACAGTGTGCTCTTTTTCAAGATTGTTTTGGTTATTCTGGGTCCCTTGCATTTTCACGTGAATTATAGGAGTTGCATGTCAGTTTCTACCCAAAAAGGCTTCTGGGATTTTGACAGTACACTGAATCCTTAGATCAGTTTGGGGAGTGTTGCCATCTTAACAACATTAAGTCTTCCAGTCCATGAACATAGGCTGTCTTTCCATTTATTTTAGTTTTCCCTGATTTGTTTCATTATTTTATACTTTTCAGTATATAACTCTTATACTTACTCGGTTAAATTTATTCCTAAGTATTTTATTCTTTTCCATGCTATTGTAGATGAAATTGTTTTCTCAGTTTCATTTTCAGATTATTTACTGGTAGTGTGTAAAAGTACAATTTACTTATTTAAGTGTAGTTGATGTACAATGTTACATTAATTTCAGGCATACAATATAGTGTTGGGACAAGTCTATATGATAAGTCTGTACCTTATGCTATGCTCACTCCAAGTGAGGCTATCATGTCACCATTCTGTGCTATTACAGTACCATGGAGTATATTCCCCATGCTGTGCCTTTCATTCCCATGATTTATTTGTTCTATAACTGGAAGCCTTCTATTTCCCCTCACCCATTTTACCCATCTCCAACCCCTCAAGCAACTACCAGTTTGTTCTCTGTATTTATTGGTTTGTTACAGCTTTTTTTTTTTTTTAAAGATTTTATTTATTTATTTGACAGAGAGAGAGAGAGCACAAGTAGACAGAGAGGCAGGGAGAGGGAGAGGGAGAAGCAGGCTCTCCACTGAGCAGGGAGCCCGACGTGGGGCTCGATCCCAGGACTTTGGGATCATGACCCGAGCTGAAGGCAGCCGCTTAACCGACTGAGCCACCCAGGCGCCCCTTGTTACAGCTTTTTTTGTTTGTTTTATTTTTTTAGTTTTCACATATATGTGAAATCATGTGGCATTTGTCTTTGTCTGTCTGATTTATTTCACTTAGCACACTGCCCTCTAGGTCTGTCTGTGTTGTTGCAAATGGCAAGATCTCATTCTTTTTTGTAGCTGAGTAATCCGGTGTGTGTGTATATACACACACACACACACACACACACCCCACACCTTTATCCACTCATCTATCAGTGGACACTTGGGCTGCTTCCATATATTGACAGTTGTAAATAATGCTGCAGTAAACATAGGGGTGCATGTATATTTTTGAATTAGTTTTTCTTTGGTTTGTTTTTTTTTTTTTCTTTGGTTAGATACCCAGTAGTGGAAATACTGGATCTTATAGTATTTCAGTTTTTAATTTTTTGAGTAACTTCTGTGCTATTTTCTTTCCACAGTGGCTGTACCAACATTCCCACCAACAGTGCATGAGGGTTCCTTTTTCTCCACATCCTTGCATTTCTCATTTCTTGTCTCTCTTTTTTTTTTAAAGATTTTATTTATTTGAAAGAGAGAGAGCGCAAATGATCAAGCACGAGTTGGGGGAGAGGCACAGGGAGAACCAGAATCCCTGCTGAGCAGGGAGCCCAAAGCGGGACTCCATCCCAGGTCCCTGGGATCATGACCTGAGCCAAAGGCAGCCACTTAACCAACTGAGCCGCCCAGGCTCCCCCCTTGTCTTTTTGATTTTAGCCATGTGACAAGTATGAGGTAATATCTCATTTTTGGTTTTGATTTGCATTTCCCTGATAATTAGTAATGTTGAGCATCTTTTCAGGTACCTGTTGACCATTTGTATGTCTTTTTTGGAAAACTATCTGTTCAGGTCCTCTGCCCTTTTTTTAATCAGAGAAGTACAATTGATTTTTTTATTACTGATCTTATACTGTGAAACCTTGCTAAACTCATTTATTGTTTCTATTAGGATTTTCTATGTATAAGATCATATCATCTGTGAGTAGACATAATTTTACTTCTTCCTTTCCAGTTTAGGTGCCTTTAATTTCTTTTCTTTTTTTTTTTTTTTGCCTAATTGCCCTGATGAGGACCTCTAGTATAGTGCTGAGCAGAAGTCAGGAGGTGGGCATCTTGTCTTGTTCCTGATCTCAGGAGGAAAACTTTCAGTCTTTTGTTCTTAAGTATATTTGCTGTGGGTGTTTTGAGGATCACCTTTAAGACATTGTTATTCCTAGTTTGTTGAGTGTTTTATTATGAAAGGGTATTGAATTTTGTTCTTTGCTCTTCTGTATCTATGAGATGGTCATGTGGTTTTTGATCCTTATTCCAATAATAGAGTGTATTATGATGATTGATTTTCATGTTAAACCGATTTTGCATTTCCTTGATCATAGTGTGTAATCCTTTTTATGTGTTGCCAGATTCTGTTAGCTAATATTTTAATTGAAGATTTTTGCATCTATATTCTAAGGGATACTCTTTTTTTGATAAGCCTTTGTCTGGTTTGAGTTTCAGGATAATACCAGTCTCATATAATGAGTTCGGTAGTGCTCTTGCCTTTTTTATATTTTGGAAGTTTGTGAAGAAGGGATTGTTTTTCTGCCTTAAATTTTTGGTAGCGTTCAGTAATGAAGCCGTCTTGGCCTGGAGTTTTCTTTGAAAGTTTTTTTGTTTGTAAAATCTGTAGTGATATGTTCCCTTTCATGTCTGATTGGTTATTTGTATTTCTTTTTTGTTGTTGTTTTCATCAATCTAGATACAGATTTGTTAATTGTATTGCTTATTTCAAAGAACCTACTTTTGATGTTACTGATTATACTGTATTCTTGGGGCACCTGGGTGGCTCAGTCAGTTAAGCATCTGACTCTTGGTTTCTGCTCAGGTCATGATCTCAGGGTCATGGGATCGAGCCCAACATCTGGCTCTGAGCTCAGCATGGAGTCAGCTAGAGAGAGTCTCTCTCTGCCTCTGCTCCCTCTCTGCCTCTCTCCCTACTCATGCATGCTCATGTGCGCATGCTCTCTCTCGCTCATAAATAAATAAAATAAAATCTTAAAAAAAAAAAAAAGGATTACTTCATGGTAGCCTAGCCCGTACACTAATGAATGAATCCTTATAAAGTTTTTATGGCATACAGTATTACGGTCATATTCATAATACAGTGTTGGAAACATGGTTACATTATTGCTTCCCTTCAAATAGTGTTTAAGTATATTTTGATAGGCAGTTATCCGTGGATTAACTTGATCCTTTTGAGGCTTGTTTTAAAGCTTTGTTGGACCAGATATGAAGTAGCCTTTACTCTAGAGCTAGTTTAGCCCTACTCTTAAGGTGTGTTTCTTTCCAAGGTGGCTACTGAATGCTCCAGATGTTTAAGGTTTCAGCACTGGCTGGCCAGAACTCAAATATTTCTCAACCCTGTGTGAGTTATGAAAATTATTATCTTCTAGCTCCTTGGAAATTGTTCTTTGCTTACCTTCATGAAGTTTTACCCTCTGTGTACCTAGCTTGTATTCAGCCCTATGGAGATCTCTGAAGCTCTTTTTCTGTGTAGCTTCCTCTTCTCCAGTACTCTCTTCCGTAAACTCCAGCTACCCTTGCCTTCCTGACTCTGATTCTGTAGTCTCAACTTAGTAACACTGTCATAATGTACTTGGGTTCACCATTTTCTGCTGTTGTCCAGAAATTTCCTCAAAACACAAAACGGGCAATTTTAGGGTTTACCTCATTTGTTTTTGTTTTCTGAGAGATTGTGTTTCTATGCTGCCTATTGCTCCATGTCTTAAAATGGTTATTTTATACATTTTTGTCCAGTTTAATAGTTTATGGCAGCACGACAAGTATAAAGCCAGTTACTCCCTGGTCAGATACGGATATCTTATTTATTTTGGATCAGCACTATTTCTCATCTCCTGAGGCTGAAGTTGAATGGTACTTTTTTTGCTAAAGGGTCATTGTTTATTTGGAGTTGATGATAACTCATTTTTACTTATTAATTTTTCATTTGTTGTTACAGACCAATTTCAAGACAATTAAATCTAACCTACCTACTCTTTATTCTTTATAAATAGGCAGTGTAGCCAATCAAGTGTTCCACCAAGTGATGTTTGACAAATGTATTCTGATTCTAAAGAAGAGCTGGCCTCAGGAATCTAACTTGAATCGGAAAAGAAAGAAAGAGCAGCCTAAGAACTCTGAGGCAAATCCAAGAGGGAATAGGAAAAGAGGAAAGCCACCCAGGAAAGAAGATACTGAGGTAAGATGTAAATGGAATAGTAAAGCATATCTGAACCAACACAAGATTGTGATTTAAGAATTAACTTTATATTAAAATATGGTTTTGGGGTATCATGATTATAACCAAATGATCCTAAAGTATCATCAACTATCCAGTATGACTTTAAGTTGTTCTCAGGTTTTATGTACTACTGAGAATACATTTCTACCTTGTCATCTTTCCAACCTCCCCATAATCTCTCGCCAGCCTTGTTCCCAGGTATGTTTGGCAACATCCGAACAGGTATATTTGCCACATTATCTTATTGTCATTAGACAGGAACGTTGAAGTATCCTGAGGACTCATGTCCATAAGAGTGTAATGGAATAATATTAATTCCAAATTTTTGTGTGATGACTAGGTAGGATGGTGTATGTTCTTTGACATGAAAACTTCCAAGAAACATAAGAATTCCCATTGACATAAAAATACAGAGCTAGAAACTACTGTGCAGTCACAGAGTCCAATGATTTATTGTTCTGGCTGTGGAGACAGCAGTTAAGGGACCTGATCAGGGTCATATCACCTCAGCAAGTCAGCAACCACCTGGAGTTTAACTGGATTTGATTTGAGTACGTTGAAAACCATGGGGCAAAGTGTTAGGCATTACTGTGCAGTCACCTATACATTTCTTCATAATCTAGGTGGATGAAATAGAACAACAGGAAGATGAAGAAAGTATTCGTTTTTCTGCCCGAGACCTTTGTCAAATTCGAAATGCCATCTTTCACCTTTTGAAGAATTTTTTAAGGCTGCTGTCCAAATTTTCCCTGAAAGAAAAGCCACAGTGTATACAAAATTGTATAGAAGTAAGTGAGAATTCCAAAAAACCTTGGGGCAACCTCAGAGGGTAGAGATGATGGCTAATATTTAACGAGTAGGAAAAATCAGGTCTCTTCTTGGTGTCTGTTTTCTAGGTCTTTGTTGCATTAACTAATTTTGAACCAGTTCTTCATGAATTTCATGTGACACAGACCAGGTGAGCCACTCATTCTTCCAGTGCTAAAATTATGCTCTAGCAAAAGTATAAATGCCATTTTATCCTAATTGGCACACAAGTAGAATTTATTCACTTGGATGTGGTTTATTATAGGGTTACGGAAGATTCCGAGTAAAATCATATCCATTAACTAATCTTTTGCCTTTTTTCTTTAGAAACCTTAATCAAGCAAAATACGTACCAGAACTGGCCTATCATGGATTGTATTTGCTCTGCTCCTCCATTCATGGAGAAGGAGATAAGGTAAAGGAGAAAAAGATTTAATTTAGTTACTAGTTGAATTGAAATCATCTGAATCATATAATGGAAAAACATTGGCAGCATTTGGTATAATGCCATTTTAATTTACCAAGTCATTTTCATGACCTTTTATCATTTGTAGCATGAAAAGCATCACCATTTCTATTTGCTTCCTGTTCTTCATAACCAAATTGATATTCAAATATTTGGAGGCCATGGCAAATTATTGTTAGGTTTCATACAAAAATTGGTTCCAGTATGAATTAGGTAGGAAGAACACTGAACAGAGTGTTACTTTTAGAGAAATAGTCACCAAATTATTCTAAAAAGAACAGACAGTCTTGGAATTTTCAAGTTTTCTTTGGCAAGTTTCATGTGTGCTTCAGTATTTCTATTAGTATTTATATCATTTTAGTTGAGAATGCTACAGAAATATTGGTTGTCATTCCTAGTTAGTATTCATATATGGATTTTGCTCCCCAAGTTAACTTAATAGTATCACTATCTAAACTTTGGAGTCGGGTTTGTTCAAGCATTATGGTGTTACTAAACTTGGATGTCATTAATAAAACAAGATTTTACAAAAAATGTGATAGAATGAGGTCCTGTGACTTTTGGTGGCTGTGCTACACTTAATTTCCAGGGCGAGTCACATGGTGGTTAAGAAGTAGGTTCGGGGGGCACCTGGATGGCTCAGTCAGTTAAGCACTGACTCTTGGTTTCGGCTCAGGTCATGATCTCAGGGTCATGGGATCAAGCCCCGCATTGGGCTTGGCGTTCAGCGCAGAGTCTGCTTGTCTCTCTCCCTCTGCTCTTCCTCTCTCATTCTCTCTCATAAATAAAGTCTAAAAAAAAAGAAAAAAAGAAGTAGGTTCAGGCTTTGGGCCAGGTTGTGTACATTGGTGGTTGAATTGTGGCTCCACCCCCTTCAGCTGTGTCTTCTTGTATGAGGTACTCAGCCTTTCCAAACCTCAGTCTTCTCACAGGGTTGTCAGGAGGAGGAAATGGAAGAATGCCTGTCGGATGCTGAGTGCCATGCCTGTTGTTTAGGAAACATGCTGTATTTTATAATTTATTATACCATTACCATTTCTTTGTTTAAAATATGGATGGGGGGCGCCTGGGTGGCTCAGTCGTTAAGCGTCTGCCTTCGGCTCAGGTCATGATCCCAGGGTCCTGGGATCGAGCCCCACATCGGGCTCCCTGCTCAGCGGGAAGCCTGCTTCTCCTTCTCCCACTCCCCCTGCTTGTGTTCCCTTTCTCACTGTGTCTCTCTCTGTCAAATAAATAAATAAATAAAATCTTAAAAAAAAATAAAAAATAAAAAAAAATAAAATATGGATGGGATAGAATTCACATGAATGCTTTCAATTTCTGTGCTCTTTGTAACATTTGTAAGCTTAGCTGGATGGGGAAATTTATGCCTTTAGGTCCACAGTGTCTCTCAAGATGTAGTATTTTTTAGTTGTGAGAGTGTTGACTTGACATTAGACATGTTTGTTTTAGCCATGGAGGCTCTTTTATTAGATATAAAGTGGAAATAATAACATATATAAAATGGAAATGCCTCACTTACCTTATGCAGTTGTTCTGAGGTTTAAGATTAAATCTAGTAATATATATGAATGTGCTTAACACAATACCTGCCACATATGTGGTTTTCAGTACATGTTTTATTTACAGGATGAATGAATTGGTTAGTCGAATAAATTATATGAGGTGATATATTGGAAGGTGCGTTGTAAACTTCAGGTAAAACACAAGTGTAAAGTACCATTTGTCCCTTGTTCTATAAGGGATTAGCAGTGGCATTTTTTTGCCATTTAGAAGTGGCAATCCTCTATTTGCCCTAATTTCAGGGCTACAGTTTGAGAGGGTAGGGTGAAAAACTAGATGATATTCCTATCACTATTTGTAAGCAGTGTTTTCACTCTGTTTCCATCATGTGTTTATTGAATACTTGGTAATTGTCCAAGAAACATATTTCCAGTGTTCACCCAAAAACTATGTCAACCTGACTTACCTTCACACAGCTTGGAATGGTTTACCCTGGAGCACCTGGGTGGCTCAGTCAGTTAAGCATCTGCCTTCGGCTCAGGTCATGATCCCAGGGTCCTGGGATCGAGCTCCATGTCAGGCTCCCGGCTCAATGAGGAGCCTGCTTCTCCCTCTTCCTCTGCCCCTCCCCCCACACTTGTGTGCTCTCTCTCAAATAAAATCTTAAAAAAAAAAAAAAATGGTTTACCGTGGTCTGCATCGCTGTCTTTGAGGCCTTTGGATTCTTTATCATGCCTTAAGTAGAATTTTCTTCTCTCTTCCAGGTTATAGGTTGTGTTTTCCATCAAATGCTAAATGTGATATTAATGTTAGAAGCAGGTGAAGGAGCCCATCGTGCTCCCCTTAGTATTACAACATCAGTCATCAACAGTAGAAACCAGGCGGTCCAGTTCATCAGGTGAGGCACAGCTTGGATTTTCACTCTCTTTATCACTCTCCCTTAAGCCTGCTGGGCCCTGTACTAACCAAGATTTCTGACACCTATGGAAACTAACAGATTTCTGGCCTGTTGTGGTTTTGGGGGTCAAAGTAAAGTACTTCCGAGTTCCTCTGGTTCACGTGGCCCGTGTCACTGTTGGTAGCCTCTGCACTGGGGCGTTGTTGAGGGATACAGAGTCTGTAATTCATGGGCCAGCACCAGCCTCCAGCTTGATTCCCTCCAGCCTGTAAGGTCAGGCTCTGAGGAATGAGTTGCTTCTCTGTTTTATCATCATCTGCCTCAGTGTTTGCCTCTCTTACAAGGCTGCCTCTTCCTTTCCTTTTTGTATTTCTGTCTTCTTTGAGTCTCTTTATCTTTGTTCCTTGCCACTTTTTCCTTGTTTCTTCTCACTTTTCTATTCCCCTCCCCTTACAGACCATACTTCCTAAAGGGAAGAATTAAGTCAATTTTTACTTCTTTAGCAATAATTGATAGACATATTTGCTATGTCATTGGCTTTTCTTTCCCTCCTTTATTGAATATTTGGCATGCATTGTGGAGGTGGTAGAATGAAGTGGTAAGTATATGAGAGTGTGTACATGCCTGTAGGTGTTCATGGGATATAGTGTAGTTGGAGATGTGGGGTGTGGATGGTAGAATCCAGGTATATATAGGCTGTCATCTGATCATTGAGCAAATATCTCTTGTGGGGGATTTTTTAAAACATTAAATAACTAAGATCCTTTAAGTGGAAACACCCATTTTGACTCTTCCGTAACAGTTCATGGTATCTCCAATTGCTGTAGTATCCATTTAATGGTACAGATTTAAAGATGGGTTAAATCTGGACATTACAGTAATAATCTGGGGCGCCTGGCTGGCTCAATCGAAGAATGTGTGACTCTTGATCTTGGGGTCATGGGGTTGAGGCCACATTGGGGGTAGAGATTACTAAAATAAATAAGTAAACTTAAAAAAAAATAATAATCTTGGTTAAAGTTTGGAGAGGTATTGATAACAAAGCCCTTGAAATTGGTAGCATTTCACTGAGCTACCACAAGGTGGTGCTGTGTCTCATTTATTATTATTTACCCCAAAAGACTATTTTAGAGTCTTAATGTGAAATTTAGTAAATAGCCAAAAGAGTCATACGAAGATTGCACATTTGCTCCTCCCTGACTATAGCTGTCTGCATGGCAGCAGCTCTCTAAAACCACTCATAGGACATAGAGAATGGTTTTCTCCTGTGAAACTCTGTTTTACTCTATTCACTGAAACATGCTTGCAATATGGGGTAAATAGTTTTTAATATTCAGGATTTCTAAAACATAGAGGTAATGGTGTTAGAGAACAGAGCCGAGAAATTACTATTTTATATAGTTGGTGTATTTTAAACAATGGGTGTGGTTTCTTTTTTAAATAGCTCACTTGTGGATGAACTAAAGGAAAATATATTCCCAGTCCTTCGTATCTTACTCCAGCACATCTGTGCCAAGGTACCATTTGCTTTAATAGTAATAGTAATAATGATAATGATGATGATAAAAATATATAATATATGTGAAGGTGAATGTGTGTGCTTATATGTGTATTTGTTCTTGGGAATGAGTCTGTTATCATTATGGAAAGTAGTTTTATTTAATATTTTCACTACATGTTCCCATTGACAGACTATTCTTTTTGGGGGGGAATCCTTTTTATTTTGAAAATTTCAAACATATGAATAAATAGAATAGGGTGATGAGCAACCACCTTCAACAATTTTATGTCATTTATACCCCTATAGGGTATAATTTCCTCAACACATGTGAACATTGGGGTTTTTTTGTTTAAGCAAATTTCACTATCATCCATTGATGCTTAAATATTTCATATGTATCTCTAGAGGATAAGAACTCTAAAAACCTAACCACAAAATACCAACATGCCAAAGAAAATATACAGTAATTCCTTAATATCATCAAATATCCAGTTAATGTTCAAATTCTTATGATTATCTCTTCAATTTCTATAGCAGTTTGGACAAATGATTCTTAACTTGACTGCAGTAGATTCTGGGGGGTCCATAAACTCTCTGAAATTATGTGTGCTAAGTTTGTATTTCTGAGGGGAGGACTTAGAGATTTCTTACAGATTAGTTTTCAAAGGGGTCTGAAACCTAAAATTTGCTAGTCATTTTTATAACATTTAAAGATTCACTGAACTAGTTACATTCACTAATTTTCCACTTGTATCACAACATGTGTTTCAGTTGTCTTGTAGGTAGACAGTGGCTGGACAGCCTCTCAATGCTTATGTTTCAGGTAACTGATAAATCAGATTATCGGACCTATGCAGCCCAGTCCCTGGTCCAGCTGCTCAGCAAACTTCCCAGCAGGGAGTATGCTACATTCATTGCCTGGCTTTACAGATATTCACGAAGTTCCAAGGTAGGAGATACGCATAAAATCTTGGTTCCTGGCTCTGCAACCTCCTGACAGACAGATCTGAATACATAAGGGATCCTTTGGTTTTTATTCCTGTCTGATGGATATTCTTATGATTTTGCTTTATCAGATCCCACACAGGGTTTTTACTCTAGATGTTGTCTTAGCTCTGTTGGAACTGCCTGAAAGAGCAGTAGATAACACTCTCTCGTTGGAGCATCAGAAGATCTTAAAGCATAAGTTCTTGGTGCAGGAAATTATATTTGACCGTTGTGTAGACAAGGCACCGACTGTCCGCAGCAAGGCACTGTCCAGTTTTGCACATTGCCTGGAGGTATCTGTTACCACTGCATCGGAGAGCATACTAGAACTTCTGATTAACAGTAAGTGTGGTGATCGTTGTGATATGGAACCCGTCTTGTGCTTTTCAAGAAATTGGACTGCAGGGGAAATCATTCTTTGTTGTTGCAAAAGTAATAGATACAGTCTGATATACTTTTACCCTCATAGATCAATTTCAGTATATTTTGTTGTTGAATAACTTTTTAAATACAGTCATACCTTGGAGATATTGTGGGTTTGGTTCCAGACCACCACAGTAAAGCAAATATTGCAATAAAACAAGTCAAATTAATTTTTTGGTTTTCTAGTGCATATAAAAGTTATGTTTATAATATACTGTTGTTTGTTAGGTGGCAATAGTATTATATCTAAAAAAAAGTACTTACCATAATTAAAAAATACTTTATTGCTAAAAATACTAAGTATCATGTGAGCTTTCAGCAAGTTGCAGTCTTTTTGCCAGTGGAGGGTCTTGCCTCAGTGTTGATAGCTGCTGACCAATCAGGATGGTGGTTGCTGAAGGATGGGGTGGCCGTGGCAGTTTCTTAAAATTAGACAGCGATGAAGTTTGCCACATCAGTTGACTCTTCTTTTCACAAATGATTTTTCTGTAGTAAGTGATACTGTTTGATAGCATTTTACCCACAGTAGAACTTTCTTCCAAAATTGGAGTCATCCCAACCCTCACAACTTCTTCACCACGAGTAGATTCCATCATAAGAAACCACTGTCTTTGCTCACTTGTAAGAAGCTACTGCTCATCTGTTCGTTTTATCATGAGATTGCAGCAATTCAGTCACATTTCCAGGCTCCACTTCTAATTCTGCTTCTCTTGATGTTTCCACATCTGCAGTCAGAGTACATATATCATTTATTAAGTTTGCTGTGTTATATGGGTATGGTTCATGGTACCCCAAAACAATTATAATAGTAACATCAAAGACCACTGTTCACAGATCACCATAAATTTGAAAAAGTTTGAAATATTTTGAGAATTACCAAAATGTGGCAGACACAAAGTGAGCAAATACTGTTGGAAAAATGGCACCCATAGACTTGCTTGTTGCAGTTACCACAAATTCTGTTTGTTAAAACTGTAGTCATCTGTGAAGCACAGTAAAGCGAAGTGTGATAAAACAAGGTATGCCCGGGTACCTGGGTGGCTCAGTTGTTAAGCGTCTGCCTTCGGCTCCGGTCATGATCCCAGGGTCCTGGGATCGAGTCCCACATCGGGCTCCCTGCTCAGTGGGAAGCCTGCTTCTCCCACTCCCCCTGCTTGTGTTCCCTCCTTCGCTGTCTCTCTCTGTCGAAAAATAAAAATAAAATCTTAAAAAAACAAAAAAAACAAGGCATGCCTGTTAGACAAGCCTGATGAATTTGAAAGGCCTTTTAGAGTATTTTAGATACTCATGTTTTAGAGGTGAGATTGTTGGCTGCTTTTACTCCTACTTTGCGTTGTTGGGTGTTGGCTATCTTGGGCCTAATATCCATCCAGCTCAAATGCATACCAAGAAGAACTTTATTGTCAGCAGTTTAGAATCTGTCTTATCTTTAGACCTAATTATCTTTTTTTTTTTTTAAAGATTTTATTAATTTATTTGAGACAGAGAGAATGAGAGAGAGAGAGCACATGAGAGGGGGGAGGGTCAGAGGGAGAAGCAGACTCCCCGCCGAGCAGGGAGCCCGATGCAGGACTCGATCCCGGGACTCCATGATCATGACCTGAGCCGAAGGCAGTCGCTTAACCAACTGAGCCACCCAGGCGCCCTAGACCTAATTATCTTGATTTTGGTTATTCTGTGCATATTTACTTGGGGCTTATGATACTATGACATTTTCCCCTCTTATCAATCTGCTTATTTTTAGGTCCTGCAGTTTCAAGAGTGGACAGCCATCCTGGTACCTTACCGAGAAATTCATCAGGTAATGGGTGAATATATTTTCCAATATTGAATAATTGTCTTTTTTATTTAAAGGACTTGCTGGGTATTTGATATGTTTTTTCTATTTCCATATTTACCTTTTTAATATTGAACTTTATTTATTCATTAAGGAAATTGAAATTCATTTCAATAATGATGTAGTAATTTAAATGTGTAATATGCCATGCTTATATTATTAAGAGGTGTAACAAATTTTTATCTTAATGACTGAACTTTTTTTTTTATTATTTTTAAGCTTTTTCCTATCAGAGGCAAACACTTAACCCTTCTGGAGGCTCAGGGGTGATCAATATTGACAGCAGTGGTGAAACAGATGGATCTGGGGGTATGTCAAATTTTATTACTATCGGATGAGTAGTAACTATTGGATTTCAGACAATTGTAAGTAGTGTCTAAAAACCTTGGATTTTTTTTTTTCTTATTAATTCACCGTTAACAATTGGAACATCTTTCTTTCTTCTTGGAATAATTTCTATTTTATTATATCTTTGATGTCCTTGCACTTATACTCTTTCATCTTAAGGTAAAGAATAAGCTACATTCCACTTATGTACTGAACCGCAGTATTTCTGTAACACATAAGAGAATATTAGCAAATATTTTATTTCCTTACTAAAGGCAGTCATTGTGAACTCTTGGGATTGCTAACCGAAAAGGGACCAGCTACTAGAGAAAGTGCCGCACGTAATAAATTTGTGTTTGGAGAAAAGTCATCACAAAAAAACAAAAAAAAAGGAAAAGGAAAAGATGAAGAATACTGTTGTACCCAATCTTGTTCCTATTTTTAATTCCTCATTACTTTTTTTACCATGTCTACTTGACTCTGATTAAGGCATCCCAGAATTCACTTTTAATAAATGATAAGTAACTGTGAATTGAAGCTCACATTGAAAAAGTCAATTCAGAATTTAGATTATAATTTCTCTTCATCAATAAGATAAGCCATACATACTGTATGGAATGGTTGTGGGGTCCTTGCTCCCATAGCCTCCAGCACAGGATTCTGGATACAAGTGATGCTTGGTATTTTTCATTGACTTACTGAACCCAGAGTAATCTGGGATGTCTTAAGTGCTAATGTGATTCAGGAGGGAAAAAAACCAAACCTGGAATGGTAAGTGGGTAGACCTGGAGCCTTCTCCCAGATTCTGTGTCTGTCTACCTGTGTGATCTTGAAAAAGTCACTTTACTTCTCTGGGCTCCTTTTTCATCTATAAGATGACATAGTATGAAATAGTGGGGAACACTCTATTTAGAAATGAGAGGCAGTCTGAATTCTTGTACCAGTTCTGGTACTAAATAGTTGCTTGACTAAGACATGGAAGCCAACCAAGCACCCTAATTTGTAATGATTCTAATACCTTCCCTGTCTTTCGCAGAGGGCTGTTGTTAGAGTCTGTGAAAATAATGTTTAGAGAAGTGATTTTTCCAGATAGATAAGTGAGAGAATGTATGTGTAGAGAATTAATTATATAATTAGATTTATTAATTTATTCTATTAAGATTTATCTGGCCCCTTCTAATCTGTGCTAAGCATTGTAGATACAGACTTTAATAAAACAATAGTTCCATCTGTTGAAGAGCAGTGGGAATAATAAATGTGTGCGTATACAAATTTTACCTACATATTTATATATATAAAAAATAGTGATGTTGTCAGGTAAGTGCTGGGGTCTATGTAAAGTGCTGTGAGGATAATTATTTATTATTTCAGCCTGAAAAATCAGCATGGAATTAGATTTATATGGCTAGATATTAGCATGTGTTACTCAGATTCAGAGCAATAACTCAATATGTATATAAACTGATTTCCTAAAATATTATAAAGAGTTTATTCTGCAAAAATGTTAAATGTTTGTGTTGACTCCAGTCTTAACAGTTAAGTGCCAAGTGCTTTCCTGGGGGAGGTGGAGGGGGATCCTTTTTTTTTTTTTTTTTTTTCTTGAGATGTAAGTCACATACCATAAAATTCACCATTTAAAGTGGTAAGATAAGATAAACCATACATACTGTATGGAACGGTTGTGGGGTCCTTGCTCCCATGACTTAGTGGTTTTTACTGTATTTACAAAATTGATCAATTTTCACAATATTTCCTTTGCCAAAAAAGAAACCTCATTCTCTTTAGCAGTTCTTCCCCCATTCTCCCCTTCCCCCAGCCTCTGCCAACCACTAATTTGCTTTCTGTCTCTACAGATTTGCCTATTCTGGACATTCCACATAAATGGAAGCATACAGTGTTCTTTTGTGGATGGCTTCTTTCACTTAGCATAACATTTTCAAGGTTCATCCATATTGTAACGTGTCAATATTTCATTACTTTTTATAGCTACATAATAGTCCATTGTGTGGATAATACTACATTTTGTGTGTTCACTCATCAGTTGATGGACTTTTGGGTCATTTCCATCTTTTGGCTATTATGAATGATGCTGCTATGAACATTCTTGTGCAAGTTTTGTATGTAAATATATTCATTCCTTTTGGGTATATACCTAGGAGTGGAACTGCTGGGTCATGTGGCAACTCTATGTTTAACATTTTGAGGAACTGCCAAACTTTTTCCAGAGTGGTCATACCATTTTTCACATTTACACACTAACATGTGTAATAATTTTTATTTCTCCATATCCTTACCAACACTTGTCATGTCTATTCTTTTTCTTGTCACCATCCTAGTGGATGTGAAGTGGTATCTATCTCACTGTGGTTTTGATTTATATTTCCCTAATGACTAACAATGTTAAGCACATTTTCTTGTGTCTTCTTTAGAGAAACATCTATTCAAGTTCTTTGCCCATTTTTTAAAATGGGTTATTTGTCTTTATTTTTGAGTTGAAAGAGCTTTTTATGTATTCTGGATCCAAATTCCTTATAGATACATGATTTGCAAGTATTTATTTTCTCATTCTGGGGGTTTATTTTTTCACTTTCTTGATGATCTTTTTTTTTTTTTTCAAAAGATTTTATTTATTTAACAGAGAGGGAGCACAAGCAGGGGGAGTGGGAGAGGGAGAAGCAGGCTTCCCGCTGAGCAGGGAGCCCGATGCAGGGCTCGATCCCAGGACCTTGGGATCATGACCTGAGCTGAAGGCAGGCGCTTAACGACTGAGCCACCCAGGCTCCCCTTGATGGTGTTCTTTGAAGCATGAAACATTTTAGCCTTGATAAAGTCTAGCTGTCCACTTTTTCTTTTTTTCACATGTGCTTTTGGTGTCACAGCTAAGAAACCACTGCCTAATTTTTCACAAAGATTTGCTTTTATATTTTCCTCTCAGAGTTTTGCAATTTTAGCTCTTATGTTTTGGTCTTTGATCAGTTTTTACTGAATTCTTGCATATGGTGTGATGTAGGTGTCCAACTTTTGCATGTGAATATCCAGTTTGACACAACACCATTTGTTTAAAAGACTTTCTTCTCCTTTGAATGTTCTTGGCACCCTCGTCAAAAATCAACTGACCATAGACATATGAGCTTATTCTATACTTTCAGTTCTATTCCACTGACATTCCATTGTCTCTCTTTATGGCAGTATTACACTGTGCTAATTACTGGTGCTTTGTAGTAATTTTGAAATCAGGAAGTATAGCTTCTGCATCCTTGTTCTTGTTTTTCTAGATAAATTGGCTATTCTGTGTCTCTTATATTTCCATATGAATTTTAGGACCCTCTGTCAATATCTGAAAAAAAAAAAAAAGCCAGCTTTGATTTTGGTAAGGATTGATCTGTAGATCACTTTGGGGAGTAATGCCATCTTAACAAAATATTAAGCCCTTCAGTCCATGAACATGGGTTGCCTTTCTGTTTATTTAGATCTTCTTTAATTTGTTTCAGTGATTTTTTTTTAGTTTTCAATGTACAGTTCTTGCTCTTTGATTCCTAAATATTTTATTCTTTTTGATGCTATAATAAATTCCAGTAGTTTCTTAGTTTCATTTTCTCATTGTCCATTGATAGTTTTTACAACTGATATTTGATGGTTTGACCTTGTGTCCTGCAACCTTGTTAAATTTGTTACTAGTTCTAATAGTTTGTGTATGTGTGTGTGTGTGTGTGTATGGATTCCTTAGGATTTTCTATATGTAAGCTCATGCCGTATGTGAACAGAGAGAGTTTTATTTCTTTCTTTTCCATCTGGATGCCTTTTCTGTCTTTTCCTTGCCTAACTTTCCCTGGCGAGGACCTCTCTAGTACAGTGTTGAAAAGAAGTGGGGAGAGCAGACATCCTTGCCTTTCTTCTGTACTTAGTTTTCAGTCTTTCACCATTGAGTGTGATGTTAGCTGTGTTTTTTCAGGATGACTTTTATCAGTGTGACGAAGTTTCCTTGTCTTCTGAGTGTGTTGAGTGTTTTTATTATGAAAGGATTTTGGATTTTGCAAATGCATTTTCCTCATCTGTGGAGACAGTCATGTGGTCTTTGTCCTTTATTATATTGCTAAGGTATATTAGTTACATTGATTGATTACATTTCATTCCTGGGGTAAATCCCAAGCATGGTATATAATCCATTTTGTAGCTTGCTAGATCTGATTTGCTGATATTTTGTTGAAGATTTTATGTATGTATTCACAAGGGATTTTGGTCTGTTGTTTTCAGTTTTTGAGATGTTTTTATTATCTGGTTTTGCTCTAAGGCTAATACTGCTTAACAGTGTAGTAGGAAGCGTTTT
Organism: Leptonychotes weddellii; assembly: GCF_054177405.1. Taxonomy (NCBI): domain Eukaryota; kingdom Metazoa; phylum Chordata; class Mammalia; order Carnivora; family Phocidae; genus Leptonychotes; species Leptonychotes weddellii. The sequence continues at coordinate 69,462,111 of NC_138379.1, forward strand.
CTTCTGTTTTTTAAAAGAGTTTATGAAGAATTGGTGTTCATTTTTGTTTTAACATTTCGTGGAATTCTCCAGTAAAGCCCTCTGGTCCTGGGGTTTTGTGCACATGTGGGAAGGTGTTTGTTTTGTTTTGAGGGGTTTTTTTTTGTTTTTTGGGGGTTTTTTTGTGGGAAGGTTTTTGATTACTTGTTACAGGTATATTCAGACTCCTTTTTCTGAGTCAGTTTCCATAGTTTTTATCTTTGTAGAAATTTTTCCATTTCATCCAGATTACTGAATGTAACATAAAATTGTTCATAGTATTTCTTTGCAAATTCTTTTTATTTCTGTAATGGCAGTAGTAATGCTCCCTCCTTCTCTCCTGATTTTAAGAACTTAAATCTTCTTTCTTTTTTTCTAGCTAAAAGTTTAATTTTGTTTACTTTTTTCAAGGAACCTACTTTTGATTTCATTAACTTTTTTTCTATTGTTTTCCATTCTCTATTTCATTTTGTAATGTATTTCCTTATACGTCAGCAGCTCTCAGAGTGTAGTTGGGGATCCCTTAGCCTCCTTCAGCAGGTCCTTGAAGTTAATATTGTTTTCATAATATATCAAGACTCTGCACTCTAAAGCATTCTGATTTTGAAGCAGAGATGAGACTCCACTGTTTTTTATTTAGCCAGACATTAAAGAGTTTGCAAAGATGTAAAACAATGCCATTCTTGTCACTAAATACTTTTTGGGGGAAATATAATTAGTTTTCATTTAAAAATGTACCATTTATAGTGATACATTTTCCTATTTTAAAATGAATTATTAAATCTTTTTACTAGAGATTTTTACCAAAAAAGCCCTTAGGAGTCTTCAGAGAGTTTTAATAGTGTAAAGGGGCCTGTGATCAAAAAGTTTTAAATCTGCTGTATATGTTTAGTCTTTTAAAAAAATTGTGATTTAGATATTCCTTTTTTGTAGCTAAACAAAATGGAAAAGCTAAATAATTCATTCAGAATTTTAGACATAGGAGCCAGGATTAAAAACTGAATTTTTAATATTCCAGAATTTATGCCCTTTTAAAATTATACTATTTTGCCCTTTGCATTATTGTGACTAGCTAATTATTTGACTTTTTTTCTTTTTCTACATTATTTCATACTCGGGTTTCTTGGGATTTAAAACAAGGTAATTAGTCAATTATTTTAGAGTATTTTCTCAGTACTGTGTGGTGAGATGTTAGATACTGTAAATACAGTTTTTCTCAGACCATAATGATTCTTTGACATTTCCTCAACAGTGAGATGTGTCATGGCAATGCTGAAAAAGAGAATCAGGGATGAGAAGACCAATGTTAGGAAGTCTGCACTGCAGGTGTGAGTTTTTTCTAGATATCCTTGAATGTGCTCTCTTTTTAGCACTAAAAACTTAGAAATATTTTGTAAAAACCCCAGCTATAATCATTATTTAACTTCTTTTTCACTTAACATTTGTTCACTTTGATCCTGCTGTATATATAAATTACAGAGATGAGCTAAAGGTTTGTCTGTTTTTAAATTTCCTCTGGGTTGTTGACTTTTTAAGAATCACATAGTTATATCCTTAACATTTTTTAGATTAGGGATTCTTAATCTGGGGACCATGGATGGATTTTGATAGGGTGCATGTAACCCCTAAATTTCTTTGTAAATACTTGTTTATGTAATGTATGTCAAATTTTCTCCAGAGAGAGGCCTTAGCTTTCATCAGATTCTGAAAAGGTGGGATGTTACCAGGTGGAGGGATGGATCAGTGACCTCAAAAGTGTTAAGAACCACAGATTAAGTCTTCTATTTGTCTACAGTGTGTCTTTTTGCTATGTAAGTCATCAATTCATGTTACATATGTTCCTTCTAGGTATTAGTGAGTATTTTGAAACACTGTGACATCTCAGGTATGAAAGAAGAGCTATCACTTCTGCAGGACCAGTGTCGGGACCCTGCAGTATCTGTCCGAAAGCAGGCCTTACAGTCTCTTACTGAACTTCTTATGGTGAGAAACAGTGCATTTTTACATTAAAAATAATTCAGCGTAAATAATTATCTCTTGCTAAAAATTAAGTTGCCTATTGGAAATTCTACCAAGCCTACTGTAGGACTCTACAGTGTAAGAGAAGAGGTATCTTTCAATTACATATGATAGATTATGTTTCATATTATAATATAATTATGAACTAATGCTAGAGAATACTAGTGATTAGCCTTTTCTTGACTTCAGCTTAAATCTCACATAGAAATATGAATTTTAAAATGAGTTTGGTTAGGTCAGAGGCCTAGATTAATTTTTGTACAATAACACCTAGTAGGTGATAACTGCCAAAAGTACAGATCCACTAATCTGATATGAAATTTACTTCTGCCAAATAATTAACTTTTGAAGAATTTTAAAAGCATGTTTATTTATTTACTTCATGATAGAAAGCAATAAGCAATGCATACTTTGACTTCCTCTGCCAGCATCTATTCTAATTGCTCCTTGGGATGAATATTTATCCTTTGCTCTTCATCTTGAATTACTAAAAAGTGCTGATTTACTACTACTAATACAGTAATGACTTCCTAAGTTTCAAATTTCAATATGCACAGGGCGCCTGGGTGGCTCAGTTGGTTAAGCGACTGCCTTCGGCTCAGGTCATGATCCTGGAGTCCCTGGATCGAGTCCCGCATCGGGCTCCCTGCTCGGCAGGGAGCCTGCTTCTCCCTCTGACCCTACCCCCTCTCATGTGCTCTCTCTGTCTCAAATAAATAAATAAAATCTTAAAAAAAAATAAAAAAAAATTTCAATATGCACAGATACACAGTAATTGGAGATTGAACTTTGTTTTAACATGTATTTCAAATGTTGATCTTTTTTTTCACTTTGATGGTTTATTTGTACTTGTGTGTGTGTGACTATTTTTAAGTCTCAAAATATTGACCACAGCCTCACTGATTTGTATTTAGACTTCTGGTAGTGTCAGACTTCTTTATGACTTAATGATGTTTAATTCCTAAGGCTCAACCTGGATGTGTCCAGATACAGAAAGCCTGGCTGACAGGGATCATCCCAGCTGTGATGGACTGTGAGAGCACAGTGCAGGAAAAGTCTCTGGAATGCCTTGACCAGCTCCTGTTACAGAACATTAAGCATTACAATAAATTCCACACTGGAGACAATAGCCAGGTACTGGCTTGGGCACTTCTTACTCTCCTTAGTACAGAAAACCAGGAACTAAGGTATGTTAATTGTGTGACTTCTTTTCTGTATAGAAAGCCATAAAAGTTTTTTATTAAAATTTCTGTATTGGTCAAACTGAGGGTTCTAGAGGGGAGGGGGGTGGGAGGATGGGTTAGCCTGGTGGTGGGTATTGAGGAGGGCACATTCTGCATGGAGCACTGGGTGTTATGCACAAACAACGAATCATGGAACACTACATCTAAAACTAATGATGTAATGTAGGGGATTAACATAAGAATAAAAAAAAATTTCTGTATTGGTCTTGGAAAATTAGCTTTCCAAATTACTTAACATATATGAAGATTCAATTTTTGGTCTTTTTTTTCTTGACCCAATTCAAATCGCTTAGCATTTTTGTGATGACAGTTTTTTGTGAAGTCTTTGATTACCTCCTTTGCTTTTCTCTGAGTGTTTAATGTCTTAATATGTAGTAGAAAGCACTGATAGACATATTAATAGTAACTTTCCACATACTCATTTTTATGAAAGATGACTTCCTAGTTCTTTCAAATTAAACTTCTCCTGAGATCTTATTGGATTGGTTGACTTGATACCACTGCAGTATATTTTTCCCATTTGATAACATTTACTGAGCATACACTGTACAGTGAACACTGTAGTGAGGGGTTAGCACGTGTTGTATTAGTAAATTTTAATCTGTACTGCAGTAATCTTACAATTAACTTGTGTTTACACTACCTTGACTGACTTTTCTTTTTTTTTAATCATGTAAGAAACACTTCCCTACTCGTTTATATGTATTTATGGAGGCATTATCATACAATAGAAATATACTAGATTTTGTATTGTAAAATGCCATTCTGTGGCCCTGGCAAATCACCAGTAAAATGGTGCTTAGTGGGGCCTGTGGAGAAGGCAATGGGGAGTTACTCTTAAATGGGTACAACATTTCATGTGGGGTGATAACAAAGTCCTGGGGATGGATGATTGCACAACAGTGTGACCCCACTGAACTGTACACCTAAAAATCATTAAAATGATAAATTTTATTATGTATATTTTACCACAAGAAAAAAAATTTATTTGCTCAAAGTTAGGAAGGAGAGTATAGAATTAGGGTCTTAAGTATAAAAAAGTTTTGGAATAGCTGTTATGGAAAACGAGCTAGGGCAGCAGTCCTCAAAGTGTGAAGGATTCATGAGCTCAGACTGTTTTGATCATGATATTAAGATGTTATATGCCATTTTTCACTTTTATTCTTTCACAGTACAATAGAGTTTTCTGGAACCATATGATAATATTGAAGCAAATTGAATGCAGAGGCAGCTATAATATCCACCTGTCTTTTGTTTAAGCCAGACCATAAAGAGATTTATAGAAGAAAGTAAAAGCAATGACATTGTTCTCACCAAGTTTATTTTGTTTTGAGAAAGATTGTGATTTTTTTGTAAAACAATACATTTATGTTAACATGTAATTGGCTTATTGTTATTTTTAGATTAGTAGATAAATATTTTTAATTTTCTCAGTTTTAATTTCTGCACAGCAGGATATAGCCCACATAAACCAAAGCTCTTCAAGGTGGTGCATGATTTTTTGAGTTCAAAAGTGCCCAAAGATGAAAAAGTATGAGAACTACTGAGCTTGGGAATCAGGTTTTCAAAAAGGATTATTAAGAAAAGTAAGAGCTGGTGGAATAGAGTTCTATAAACATTTGTAAACAAAATCCTGTGGTATGTTCTTTAATAAACAGAAAGTAGCTAGAACATCAGGAAGTGTTCAGGAAGAGAGAGACTTCACAGAACAGATGACTCTTGAATTTGAATCTTGAAGGTTAATAAGGAGGCAAAAGGGCATGGCCATGGGAAACAAACAGCCAATGCAAAGCCATGGAAGCATAAGCATTGTGTCCTGTTAGGAGCCATAGGATTTCACTGTGGGTGGGGAAACGGTGCTTGTTGGACTGCACATAAAATGAAATGAGATGTTAAGCAGGGTCCATACACTGCAGAGTTGTTACATAGCATACCAAGGAGTTTGACTTTAGATTGAAAACAGAATGGGAGGGGGAGGCTGCTGATGAATTTAAAGTGGATGGGTAATAGAGGATTCTACATTTTAGGAAGTGTTAACCTTGCAAATAAAACACCCAGTTATTTTACCAGCAAAATGGGTTTATACGGGAATAGCAGAGCTATGACAAACCACAGGCAAGTCTGGAGATCAAAGGAGAGGAACTGTTAGTTTTTAGAGAAAAGGGAGACATTGGGAAGAGCTGCTTTGAAGGAAAGCCCATTGAAAGAAAGTGAGAGTTCAAGGTGGTGATGGCTGAGTTGTGACAGACTCTCCATTGGCGGGCTGTCACCAGGCTAGGAGGAATCCTTCCTCTTGGCTGTAGTAGTAAAGTCAGCTTCTTTCTGTTGGGTCTGCAATTGATGATCAGTGGTAGGTGTGAGAGCTCCCCCCTGCTGGCTTCTCAGCTCCACTTTCAGTTTCACAGGAAGTGTAGCAAAGGGACTTGTGCTCGGTGACCAGGAGACAACTAGAATCTAAGAAAACAGGCCAGCACTGAAATGATTTAAGTTAAAGATGATGAGGACTTGCATCAAGGAGAAGGCAGTAGAAATGAAGAGAATGAAGTATATTTAAAGATATTTAACAAGTGGAATTATAGAATTGGTAAAGTTTTGATTTGAGGGTTAAAAGGAATCAGTGCACTTCCTCTGCTCAAACTGCTCACAGTCTAGTGGAAAGAGACAAAATAAATTCACAATTTTAGTAAAAAGTGAGTTTTAGGAGCAAAGAGGGAGGGCATAGAGCAGTTTGGTGATTTTTTTTTTTTTTTAACATTTTTCTTTTTTTAGCTTAGGTTGGCTTCCTTTTGATGGTGGCAAGAGCTGAATTATTCCCAAAGGTGGAATAAGTAGAAATTAACCAGGCAGCCATAATAGAGTTTCCAGACAGAAAATAGCAATGCAAAGGCTTAGAGGACTGAAGTCTCCATGATTCTATCCAAAATAACTGGTAAATGGGATTTCCATTCACTGGAGGTATGGAAAGCAGAGGCAGGGCAGATATCTGAACAGAGGGAAGGCAGGAGATGGAAGTCCAATTTAAATGTCTGCACAGCAAAGGAAACAGTTGACAAAACTAAAAGCCTACGGAATGGGAGAAGATATTTGCAAATGACACATCATGTAAAGGGTTAGTATCCAAAATCTATAAACAACTTATCAAACCCAACACCCAAAAAACTAATCCAGTTAAGAAATGGGCAAAAGACATGAATAGACACTTTTCCAAAGGAGACATCCAGATGGCTGACAGACACATTGAAAGATGCTCAACATCACTCATCATCAGGGAAATACAAATCAAAACCACAGTGAGATACCACCTGTCAGAATGGGTAAAATTAACAAGTCAGGAAACAACAGATGTTGGCGAGGATGCGGAGAAAGGGGAACCCTTTTGCAGTGTTGGTGGGAATGCAAGCTGCTACAGCCACTCAGGAAAACAGTATGGAGATTCCTCAAGAAGTTAAAAATAGAACTACCCTATGATCCAGCAATTGCACTACGAGGTATTTATCCAGAGGATACAAAAATACTGATTTGAAGGGGCACATGCACCACAGTGTTTATAGCACTATCAACCATAGCCAAATTATGGAAAGAGCCCAAATGTTCATCAGCTGATAAATGGATAAAGATGTGTGTGTGTGTGTGTGTGTGTGTGCATGTAATGGAATATTACTCGGTGATCAAAAAGAATGAAATCTTGCCATTTGCAACAATGTGGATGGAACTTAGAGTGTATTATGCTAAGCGAAGTAAATCAGAGAAAGACAAATATATGATTTCACTCATATGTGGAATTTAAGAAACAAAACAACATGGGGAGGGGAAGGGAAGGAAAAATAAAATAAGATGAAAACAGAGAGGGAGGCGATCTATAAGAGACTCTTAAATATAGAGAACAAACTGAGGGTTGTTGGAGGGGAGGTCGGTGGGGTGATGGGCATTAAGAAGGTCACTTGTTGGGATGAGCACTGGCTATTGTATATGACTGATGAATTACTAAATTGTACTCCTGAAACCAATACTACACTATATGTTAACTAACTTGAATTTAAATTAAAAAAAAAAAAATGTGTGCTTGTAATGCTTTCTCATGTCTAAGTGGTAATTCATTTTGGTAATGAATGAGATCATCCAGGGTTCTGTTGTAGATAAAAGAAGAGGACTAAGAATAGAACTTTTCAAAATCAGCCATTAGAGTGTTTTGAAGAAAAGGAATTAGTGAAGGGAAAATAAAAGAGATCCAACAAGTAGACCACAGACCAGAGTACAAGGGCAGAGAAAGTGGTCAGTAATGTCTGGCAGAGGTTATGGAAAATGGGGACTGAACATAGTCCGTTGGTTTGGATACTAGGATACTAGGATAGAGGTCAGTGGTGCGGTACAAAAGAACCAGGTTAGTATCTGTTGAAAACATTCTGACTTGATAGGGAGTGGCTTGTGATCAACAGTGGGGCTAACTGGGGGGTAAGCTAATTGAGGGAGGCTTTTTGGGAACTGTACAGCTGATGTGGAGGGGTATGAGTTGTCAGAAGAGCCAAATTTGAGATTTCAAAACTGGAAGTTCAGAGGATTTTTTTTCCCATTCTGTTCATTTCTTATAGTAAACATTACTTAATGTTTTGTGTGATTCTTCTTAATAAATTTTAAAATATTTGCTGATTGCATGCATGTTGTTTTGGGGCCGTAATTAGATATAAATTATGAGTTACCTGCAGTAAAATTCTAGATGTTTATAGATAGATTTTTAATCAGTAGCTAATTTATAAAACCGTTAATTTATGTGGATATGGTTATTATGTGTAGATGTGTTTATTTTGTTACAGTTGTTTTCTGCATGCTTTGAGAATTCCTTTCTTTTATTTTCACTTAATGAGAAAGTCTTGGTATATGAGTGTGTATGAGTGTGTGTGTATGTTCCTAGCAGTTTAGGAAAAATTAATTGTGGGAAGAAGTGTATTTTTCTCTTTGCTTAGATATGTGACACTGCATTTGTTTCATCAGTCATGTGATCTCGTTCAGTGCTATGAGAAGAAGTCAAATAAGAAATGATATAAAACAATGACATAACACCAGCACTTAATACGCCAGAAGCATTTTTTTGTTTTATTTTTAAAGGGTTTGAAATACGGATTTCTGAGTGGTATTGGCAGGTCATAGCAAAGTTTAGCTTGTTTAATATCACCATATTTAAATGCTAGGATGTCATTTGTCTCCAGTCCTTCTATTGAAAAAACAGCAATGTCTATGCTTTTTGTCACTAAAACCCTCTAAACTATGGATGTATTTGTTATTGGTAACTCATCCCTTATGTTTATATAGCAATTTTGGAGGGAATGAGGATAAGAAGGGTCTCAAATGAATTATGAAATTTTATTCTTTGCTTTAAAAATAAATTCTTTATAAGGGGAGAAATAAATATATTTTATTCTGTATAATAAAAATTTTAAAGTTGCTAGTTTGGTATCAAATATGTCACTAGCCAGGAACTTCTGCATAGACGTTTGATGTGCCAGAGGAGTCCTGGAGCAACAGAAGGTGGTAACCTTTCACTGAGGGCTGCTCTGAATAGTTTTGTATGTTTACAGTTAGAATTGTTCTTTCCCATCTTTTTTTCTAGCCGCTATTTAAATAAGGCTTTTCATATCTGGTCCAAGAAAGAGAAATTCTCATCCAGTTTTATAAACAATGTGATATCCTACACTGGCACAGAACATTCTGCACCAGCCTGGATGCTGCTCTCCAAGATTGCTTGCTCATCCCCCAAGCTGGACTACACCAAAATAATAGAGTCCTGGGAGAAAATCAGCAGGTTTGCATGCTTATAATGTAGTTGCTGATAGACACTGAAGATTCTTGGAAACAAAGCTCATGTCTTAAGGAAGTGGGCTATTTCATAGCTATTCATATACATAGATCTTGTCTTTAAATTCTGGTATAAAAACAAACATGAAAGATAAGAATAAGTTAAGCTTTCAGTTTACCCTTTGTCCCAGTAATTTAAGTGCCTTAATGCTCCTACAACTTGACTCCTAAACCATGCTACCCTACATTCCTCCAGTATTAACAATCCAGAGACTATTGGTTGGCAGCAGAGTTTATTTTGGCTCTATATTGATATTCCTTATGTCCTTTTCCTAGTCAACAGAATCCCAATTCAAACACCTTAGGACATATTCTGTGTGTTATTGGGCATATTGCAAAGCATCTTCCTAAGAGCACCCGGGACAAGGTGACTGGTGAGTGTCTTTTGGAGAATCTTGCAAAGGCTTTGCTTCTCACTTTATATATATTTTAAGCAGTTAAATTTGGAGGGTTTTTGACTCTCTTTTTAGATGTGGTCAAGTGTAAGCTGAATGGATTCCAGTGGTCTCTAGAGTTGATCAGCTCAGCTGTTGATACTTTGCAAAGACTCTGTAGAGCATCTGCAGAGACACCTGTGGAAGAACAGGTACGCTACAAACTCTCCTGGATATATATGTCGTTTGTTTGTACTTATACATACTACTCTGTTTTGAAGTTTGAAGAGTGTTCTCTGTGGAGAACCTACAAGAATGGGTAGTCTCCAGCAGCTGATACTACAAGTAAATACTTATGTGACAAGAAGTTGACATTCCCTGAGATCTTGGCTACTAATGACACAGGGTTCCCTCAGGAAGTCACCACCTTGGTTCTAGGTACAAGTGTCTTCTAGGAAATGATTTCTGATCATTTGAGAGGTCATACTCCTGGAAAATACCTGTCCTGTTACTGTAAGGCTATATTATTCTAATACCTCTTCCTATATCATGTCCCCAGAGTTGGGCAGAACCTACAGCTCATATTTTCTGTAGAACATACACACAAATCCAAGCCAGGGTTTTGCCTGAGACAGAGCCATTACTTTGACTCCCTAAAAGATATCCATATCAGTTTCTCTAATAAGTTACTTTATTACCATGTATTCTGTTTTTATCATGAAATACACTCCTAGACAATGCTAATCATTACGAAAAATTTTAAGATGGGTCATTATGATTCTAGAAGTCAAAAGTTAATTTAAATAACTGCTGGAATATTTTTAAGTTTCCCAGAATAAAAATATTTTTGCTTCATTCAGCTACATTCCTGTGCTTCCTTTTCTTATATATAAGTTCCTTAAAGGAAGTCCTTCCTTGTTCAAACTGAGGGTTGCTGGACTGGTGGGGGGTGGGAGGCATGGGGTGGCTGGGTGATAGACATTGGGGAGGGTATGTGCTATGTTACATCTTCTATTTGTAGTAACATATAATAGGAAAGTATAACTTTTTTTGCTTAGGACTGAAAACAGGTTGAAATGTACTTAACTAAAAATACCCAGCTCTTCCCATGTAAATGGTGTCTGGTGTTTTCCTGGCATGTACCTTTTGGCTCGTCTGATGAAAGGGATACTTGCTTTGTTTGATTTTTCTAGCTGTTTATCTCTTGATCCAAGAAAAACTTCAAATAAGGAACATTACCTAAGTAGGGAGCATATTTGAATAGCAAAAAACAGGTCAAAACAAAACAAAAGCTGTTCACGAGGAAAGAATGATGTAGGGAAAAGCAGGGAGAAATGTATATGGCAGATTATGAAACTGTGATCCGGCATGTCTTCTTGGTGGCACACAGCTGATTAATGGCAGAGCCATGCCTGGAACTAAGGCCTCTGACTGCCTTCCCAATCTTTTTTTTTTTTTCACCAGCACTGGCTGGAGGAAGAGTGATCTATAATACTGGTGGCGTTGGGGCCTTAAGAAGCCACTGGCTGCTCACTAATGGCCCACAGTTGTTAGCACAGTAAGTTACATCATTCTTAGAGCCTGTGAGGAAGACACAGTCATCTTCACATTTAAAAACTGAGAACTAAAAGAGATTATGACCACATTTGAAAAAAGGCCAGGGTTGTAGCTTTGCCAATACCACTTCCCTTGGTGGTAGACAATGGACTGAGGCCCTAAGATTTTCTAGCATCTTAGGGTATTTTAAATTCGTATGACCTGGTGGTTTCCCTAAACATGCTTCTCTTTTCCTTTTCTCTGTAAATGAACATTCTGTATTTTACTGAGAAAAACAAATTGCCCAAAGAATAGATGATCAGGATCTAGCTCAACAGCATTGTATATGAAAAGACATGGGTTTGGGGGCACTGTTGCTATCTATAAGCCTGGTACCAGTTAATAGTGTTTTGTGGCTATCACTGGAAATAGTCTGTGAGATCTTGGACTGTATTAATAGAAATAGTGACTACAATAAGAGGGGTGATGGTTCTCCCCTTTGTACTGGTGAAATCTAAGTTGGCATGTTCTAATTTAATTTCAGCAGCAACTCCTTAGAGAAATGTTGATAAAATTGAATATATCAATGGGAGAGCAATTTGGTGAGGATGTTGCAAAGCAGGTTGTATAAGGAACAGCTGAAGGACCTGGGTGTTTAGCTGGTGAAGGGAAGAATTATGTGGGATAAGCTGCCTAGCTAAGTTCAAATATATGAAGGACCTTAAAATGAAAGAAGAATTAGATTTATTTGGCATCACAGACCAATGAGTGGAAATCGTGAGGAGACAAACATTAGCCAACTAAAGAAAAAACATACTGAGGTCTGCCTGAAATGGAGGGACTTGCCTCAAAACACATCCTAAATCATTGGAGGTGTTCACAGAGAAGCTGGACAACTTGACATGAGTCCCTGTGTGAAGAGATTCCCAGGATTAGATGGCCGTGACAGTTCTCTCCCAGATTCTGTGATTCCAAAAGTTCTAGTCCAACTACCCAGCCCAGTTCTAGGCTTGAGGTCTCACACAAGTTAACCTTTGTCTTCTTGCCAGGATAGAGCATACAGATTTCAGAAGTTCTCCTGAACAGCATCACAGCCCAGGCTGTGCAATCTATTAAAATAAATATAATAATTCTATAAAAAGTAATAAAGACAATCATTTTGAAACATTTTAGGCCAAGTCAAACTAAAAACATTTGGATCACAGTGATAGTTTGCCCCAATGTGGTAAACATTGAGCACCATTTTGTGGTAGTGCTGCTGGGCCCTGGGGTGGTGGTTAAAACAGAGTCCCTTCCTAAGGTACCCACAGCATAATAGGGCAGATGCACATGGAAACAGGTGATTTCAACATAATATAATCATTCCTGGGGCGCCTGGGTGGCTCATTCAGTTGAGCATCCCAACTTTTGATTTTGGTTCAGGTCACAATCTCAGGGTTGTGAGATCGAGCCCCAAGTCGGGCTCTGCGCTCAGCGCAGAGTCTGCTCCTCCCTCTCCTGCTCCCTCTCTTCCTCCCTCTGTCCCCCTGCCCCCACCCCACTTGCTCTCTCTCCAATAAATAAAATCTTTTAAAAAAAAATATAATCATTCCTCAAATAGAAATGTGCATAGGATAACATGGAAGTCTTGGAGTGGAGCCACTTAGCTCAACCTGGGTGTTTTGGACTGGCCTCCTAGAGAAAATGTAGTCAGAGAGCTGTAGAATGTGACTGAGCTCTCTCAGCTGCCATGGAGGTGATATATACTAGAGATGGTGACCACTTGAGGTTATTTTAACTAACAAGGACTGAAAACTTGTCTTTAATGAATACATTTCAAAATGGATAACAACTGTTCTTTTTTATTGTCTTTTTAAAGTATACTATTTGCTATAGTAGTTAATTCACCATCTATATATGCTAGAAGAACTGTGGTGTTTTTCTCTATTAATGGAGGAGCACCATTATAGGTCTTTTATCAGGGCACTGGATCTTCCCAGATATTTGCTTTTTGCTCTTAAAGGGCATATGGAGAAAGATATGTATGTGTGTGTGTGTGTGTGTCATATATGTGTGTATATGCTGTATATATATATACTGTTCTTGTGAATTCTGCTTAGTTCTTCTAGCCAGATTGCTGAAAGAGCAAAGATTTGAAAGCATGATGGCTAGGACTTCTCATCGCTTATGGTTATGCCTTTGAAGACCATAGATTTTCTTCTGAGAAAATTGTTTCATGGATAGTCTCATAGATGTATGGAATCCTTCAGAGATTACCTTTGACTTGCCAACAGGAATTACTGAAGCAGGTGTGTGGGGATGTCCTCTCCACCTGTGTGCAGTCCCTCTCCGACATAGTTCTGAAGCAAAGAGGACCCGGGAATATGGATGAAGACCTGTTTGTAAGTAATTACTTTTCTGAAACATTCCTTTCCTTTACATTGGTTGAGGTTTTCTAAAGATGACTTTCTAATGTGCATTTCTAATGCTATTAGCAAGAAAACGATTTTCCTAGCCTAGAGCTTACTTTTTTTTTAGAAGAATTTTTGTGTTGGTGGCCTATTCATTTTTCTCTCATGTACTTATTATCTGGGGGAAAAACTTGGTGGGATAGGCTTCATCCAGTTAGAGCCTGTGAGGTACCTGATCCAGTAGGGAAAACACAGTCTGTGTTGTGAAATAATAAGGTGAGAAAGTAATAAAGGCAGTATGCTCTTTGTTCTTTTGGCTTGTTTGTTTGATGTGTTTTTAAAGTATAATGTGTCTGCTAAAGCTGTTTGAATACCAGACTGTAGAACTAGGGAATAGTGCTGAGCAGTTCTGAAGCCATGGCTAAAATACAGTGAAATATTTGAAAATTGAAAATACAAATAACCTTGGAGCAGCAAGACTATATGACGTGGCACCCTGCTTTAGAAATTGTGTTGGTGCAGTTAATTCCTGTGGGCCAGTAAATGTGGAGCCAGTTTCCTGATTCAAGGTTGACCATCAACGAAACATGCTGTAGTAATTCTGACTCCAACATCTGACAGTCAGTAAAGAAAACTTTTTGATGCCCTTCTGTAGAGGCCATCATTTCACCAGAATTGGCCATTTTCCTCATCTATATGAAAATTAGTAGAGTACCTCTCCTCTGTGCTCTTCCTGCTTTGCCACCTCACACTTGTACCTGGAGACCGAGGACCGTGTTTAGATATGTGAGAAGAGACCATTTGTGCTGAGGCATTAATATGCACACTTTAGTAATAAAAGTATTACCAGTAGGAATCCAGACATTTCAGTTCAGAGGGCCCTGCCCCAGGGTTTCTAGAGGGTCTCATGCCTCTAATTTGTCTGAGCAGTCACTGCCCAAACTAAGAAAAATGCTTATTATGACCAGTGAGTTTTTCCCGCTAAAATTTTTTTTCAACTATTAAATATGTCACCAAAAGCTTCCCGTTAGTCAAAATATATAAGGATACATATATATTATAATATATACATTATAATATATACAATATATCTATTGTTTACTTCACTCTTCTTTAAGTAGAATTTAAATATTCCTTTAATCACTAAGATATATATGTTCAGGATTTTTTAAATATACATACTTTTGATTTTGGCTCAGGTCATGATCTCAGGGTCATGAGATCGAGCCCCACGTTGGGCTCTGTGCTGGGCATGGAGCCTGCTTAAGATTCTCTCTCCCTCTGCCCCTCCCCCCACTTGCACGGACACTCTCTTTCTCTCTCTAAAATAAGTAAGTAGGGCGCCTGGGTGGCTCAGTCAGTTAGGCGTCTGCCTTCGGCTCAGGTCCTGATCCCAGGGTCCTGGGATCGAGTCCCATGTTGGGCTCCCTGCTCGGCAGGGAGCCTGCTTCTCCCTCTGCCTGCCACTCTCCCTGCTTGTACTCTCTCTCTCACTCTCTCTCTCTCAAATAAATAAGATCTTTTTAAAAAATAAATTAAGTAAATCTTTACAAAAATAAAATAAGCCTTTTACATTTTACTATTTAGCCTCACCCCTGCATTTTTAGGATAAAGAAAAAACTGTTATTAACTCTCCAGTTGAATGTTCTTCATAAACACACAGTAGTAGTGGCAGCTGTGAGGAAGATGGTAGTTATAAGTTTTTGATAGGAGTCTAAATAGTAAACCAGTCAGGAAGACAGTTTGGAAATATGTTTTAAAATGTAAAACAGTTTTATGCCCTTTAACCCTGGATTACTTCTAAGGAAGTAAAACAGTGTTTAAAGGTACAAAGGTGTTCTTCAGAAGGAATGCAAACAATAGGAAAGGATTAGAAGTGTAAATGTTCACTAATAGTGAAATAAATTATGATGACATCAGTAGTTTTTAACATACTTATATAGTCATTAGTCATATTTATTATATCTAGTGACAAAAAAGGCTGGGTGAATTTTACCGTGTAGTGACTGAATTTTTACAGTGGCCATGTGTTTTTATGGAAAAAAAATAGTTCTTTTAATTTGAGGCACAAAAAAAAATATTGACATGTGTTTAGCTAGAGTTAATTTTTCTTTTGCCTTATTTTTACTGCAAAACCAATTCTTTTTGCAGGTGAAGTACATTTTTACCTTAGGAGATATAGCCCAGCTTTGTCCAGCCAGAGTGGAGAAGCGAGCATTCCTTCTGATTCAGTCCATTCTAGCTTCTTCTGTTGATGCGCATCATCGTAAGGCACTTGAAATTATCCTCTGCATGTGCTGTCTTAAGGCGGGGTTGGCCCCTGAGATACTGTAGATAAGCCCTCTTCTTCTTCCTTGTAGCAACATCATCTCAAGGTCGCAGTGAAGCTCCAGCCTTTGAGCCACTCTCCCAAGTCAGGGGCTGTGTCATGCCTTCTGTGATTAGAGCACACGCCATCATTACATTGGGTAAGCAAGAATAACACGGGGAAAGTATTGCTTGTGCGGTCCAGTTCCATGGGTAGCTTTTTTGTCTCAAATAAGCCAGCCTTAGTAATGTGTTATGTATGCTGAGCTCATATTTACTCTAGCTCCTGTGAATTTTGGAGGGAATTCTGATAGGAGCACCCAGCTCAGAGGCATACCAGAGTGCTGATAATGAGAGCCCTTGGTTGGCAGCTGCCCAAGACGATCAGACTCAAGACATTTCATGTAGGGAGCTTTTGGTTTTTATGTTAATTTATTACAATTACACTTGTTCCTTTTTTGGGGGGGGTTGAGGGTTTTTTTTTTTTAATACTCATAATGTAGCACCATGAGGTCTCTTCATCAAGAACTATATGCCAGGTACCACACTGATTTCTGGGAATGAAAAACTAAATTTGCGGTTCAGTTCATAAAAGAAGATAGTTTATTTGATACCTACCAGAACTGGTAGATGAGCTAATTAATAGACATATTTCCCCATGGACTCAAATTGTTGTGAATCTCGAGAAGACTGACCTCTGTGCTCTAATTTGAATTTTGTTTTAGTATGATTGTTTATTTTATCCTGGATAAGATTTATGAATGTTTTTTGTAATACTAATTTTTTAAAAATCTAAGAGTTGTGAATAAGAGCAAAACATTCTCTGGGCTGCAAAAAATTACAAACAGGGGCACCTGGGTGGCTTAAGCTTCTGACTTTGGCCAGGTCGTGATCTCAGGGTCCTGGGATTGAGCCCCGTGTTGGGCTCCCCGCTCAGCAGGGAGTCTGCTTGTCCCTCTATCCCTCTGCCTGCTTGTGCTCTCTCTCTCTCAAATAAATAAACAAAATCTTTAAAAAATATATATATAAACAAAACTCAGTAACAGCCTCCCTTCTCCTAACTGTGAATAAGAAATAAAATGAGGTGGTTATTCTTTCCTATTTACTTAGCTCAGATTTCAAATTCATTATTAAACTTTTTGGCTTCAATGGAAAATGTATATAATCAAAATAAAATGTATCATCTGTTAGATTTTATTGGTCATTTTCCAGGTGAGTAGATAAGTTCTGAAATTCAACCGTTGACTTTAAAAGGAGGATAGTTTTACTCCAATGAAGGGACATCTCTTAGTATATGTCTCATAAAACCCTGAAGTGGTGGTGGGGGGCATTATTTTTTTAGGTATTTTGAACTTCCTGATATTTAGTAGTATGGGTTTGTCTGCCTTTGATTTTTTTTTGTTTGTGATGGTTGATATGATGTTTTAACTTTGATCAAGTAAAATCCACAGCAGGCTATATCTGGAGAAAATGTAGGCATAGGATTAGAGTCAAGACATCTTAATCTCTTCTGTGACAGGCAAGCTGTGCTTACAGCATGAGGATCTTGCAAAGAAGAGCATCCCGGCTCTTGTGCGAGAGCTGGAAGTGTGTGATGATGTGGCTGTTCGCAACAATGTTGTCATCGTCATGTGTGATCTTTGTATCCGGTACACGGTCATGGTGGACAAGTACATTCCCAATATCTCCATGTGTCTGAAGGATTCAGATCCATTCATCCGAAAGCAAACACTCATCTTGCTTACCAATCTCTTGCAGGTATGTCTGAGAACAGGACCTGTCATTTTTTTCCTTCCACTATTGCTTCTGGTTTCAGGGAATATTTGAGTAGCATAGGAAATGCACTGCTCTGTAGTAGAATCCAAAAATAATCAGCCTTGTCTCTGGTTTAAAATATCACTCTTCTGATGTTCTGTACAGCCTTTTAAACAGAGTGTTACTTCCTAATGTTTATTTTGGGTGTTTGTTCACATATCCTGTCAACCAGTGTGAGGTTTCATTTTTGTGAGTAAATTCCATGTAGAGAAGAGCACACTCAGTGGACGAGTACTTCTAGTTCCAATTCTGTCATTCTCCTTGACTTTGAACAAGTCAGTGTTTCTCAGACATAACTTCGTCTTTTGTGAAATGAGGATCATATTTGCCCTGGCTGTCTCAGAGTTGGTCTGAGAGTCCAATGAGACATTTTTAGTGTGTGAAAGAACTTAGTGAACTCTAAACTCTTAGTGAACAGAGCACTCAATGTTTTTCTTGCCATCAAGAACATGTTTAGCCTAAAGTGAGGGAGAAATAGTATTTGACCTTTAAAAAGAAGGCATTTAACTAAGTTGTATATCTATTCTAGTATGTTCTATATACTTACTTTTTTATATGGTTAGGTACCTGATGAAGGCACCATTGGCACTCTCCCTTTTAAAGCCAGGTGCTTTGAGTAATTTTCCTAATAGATTAGATAGGCTGCTGTTCTACCCAAATATCCCTCCACTTCTCTTTATGATCAGCAAATATATGTGCTTTCAAGATGGTCGGAAGTGAGTGCTAACAGACTGTGCTAATGTGGCACAGACAGACTGAGTAGCTGACAGGTGTGATGTTAAACAAAAGAAAGTTAACAGTTGGTTTTTATGACTGAATGCATTTAGGGTTTGTATATTAAAATTCATCCTTAAACAAGCTGGTTTCTCTTTATACAGGAAGAATTTGTGAAATGGAAGGGCTCTCTGTTCTTTCGATTTGTCAGCACTCTGATAGATTCACACCCAGACATCGCCAGGTAACTCTTTCCTCACGTGTCAGATAACTGAATGATTTACCTAATTTCTGGTGTACATTAGCTCTCTTTAAAATTTGTTTCGAGTTGAGTTTTTTAGAATTTAGTGAGCTTTTGACAGTTGCCAGAGAATTAGCAGATTTTTAAGCTATATAACAAAGCTTTACTTGGCATATAAATTAAAAAAAAAAATCCCTCATCCAGTTTGACCATTAAATAGTCTCAGTATTGACTACATTTGGTAACATTGTTGACTGTCCCTAAAGGAGTAATGAAGAGCAGTATATGAGTTTGTCATAGTAAATTATATGGAATTGTAGCAATTAACTATTGACTTAACTATGTTGATTTCTAAGCCAGTAAAATGTCAATTTTGATAGAGTTCAGGCTTTCTTGTAAGTGCAGAAATTGTAAGGAAGAAATTCTAGGAATTTTAAGACACTGTGAAATGAGAGTATACAAATTACAAGGCTTCTTGGAAATGGGTGTTTCTTGAGACTTGGAAGGGAAGGGAGTTGTTTTGCCACTTGTTAATTCCTATCATTCTATAATTTTTTTGAGGATTTATTTTCAGGAGGTTGAGGAATGATCTTATAGAATTTGTTAACCTAGATTATGTTGCATGAATAATTCTTTTTAAAGCAGTTCTGCAATTGGAAAATAGAATGTTGAATGCATGGCAAAAGCTACCACAGTTGGGAAAAGGTCTTTATAGAGTTCATTAGCTATAAATAGCTTATAATAATGGGTCCCTCTGGTTCTAAATATGGTCACCAATGATTTACTCTGAGTTCCATGGAAGAATTTTTGTTCGGTTTTCTTTGGGTATAATTTTCTAAGGAGGAATATTTTACATAATAAACTAGTGGAAGGTTAACATTCTAATTTTTGCTATCTAGAGTCAGAAATAAAAAGCTAAGACTATTACTTTTTCTTTGTTTATGTAATGGAGAAAGGACCAAAATAGTGATGCAATGCCCTTTTACCTTTACTCTGCTACCATAAGACTGGCTGTCATGGCTCTCTCCTCTCTACAATGTATAGCCAAGAAGCAGGCATAATTAGAAGTGTTGGGAGGCTCTCATCTGATGAGCTGGGAAGGTGAGATTGGTTATTTAACCTACACTTTTGGGTTTACTCCCTTTTCTCAGCTCCTATACATGTATGTGAACAAGAGCATTGGTCAGTATGTAACATACACAGCACCTGTTATAAAGGTGATCAGAGGGGCGCCTGGGTGGCTCAGTCAGTTAAGCGTCTGCCTCTGGCTCAGGTCATGATCCCAGGATCCTGGGATCGAGCCCCGCATCGGGCTCTCTGCTCAGCGGGGAGCCTGCTTCTCCCTCTCCCTCTGCTGCTCCCCCTGCTTGTGCTCTCTCTTTCTCTCTGTGAAATAAGTAAATAAAATCTTAAAAAAAAGCATGAATCAGAAGGAAATTAGGAGAGAGAGATATTTACACTATAGTAAGGTTATCAGTGCCTCTTGTAGTATTTTGATACTTCTCTTTTAAATCTTTCCATTTTATCTCCATATTCTGTGTTTGTTTAAATCACGTGGTTCAAATGTGGGCCCCAATTTTCAGCTTTGATAAGCTAATGATTACCTTTGTTAACTGTAATTTAAATTAGTCTGTCCCCCTATTTTTAGGTCAGCCCTATTTGCTTGCATCAAACACATTAATTTTTCCATACGTATCTGCTAATACCGGTCTTCTAAAGAGACTATAGTGGCAGAGCTTGTTGAATTTATTTCTGGCCCAAGTGGATATCCTGAATGACATTTTTTTTTTTTTTAATTTTATTATGTTATGTTAGTCACCACACAATACATCGTTAGTTTTTGATGTGGTGATCCACAATCCATTGTTTTCGTATAACACCCAGTGCTCCATGCAGTACATGCCCTCCTTAATACCCATCACTGGGCTAACCAATCCCCCCTCCCCCCTCCCCTCTAAAACCCTCAGTTTGTTTCTCAGAGT
>NC_138379.1:69483100-69515870 GCF_054177405.1 Leptonychotes weddellii
GGGGTGACTGGGTAATAGACACTGGGGAGGGTATGTGCTCTGGTAAGCGCTGTGAATTGTGC
This sequence comes from Leptonychotes weddellii, assembly GCF_054177405.1. NCBI lineage: Eukaryota > Metazoa > Chordata > Mammalia > Carnivora > Phocidae > Leptonychotes > Leptonychotes weddellii. Next base: position 69,483,163 of record NC_138379.1, read on the forward strand.
AAGACTGTTGAATCTCAGATTTGTACCTCTGAAACAAATAATGCAATATATGTTAAGAAAAAAATAAAAGAAGGTAGCAGGAGGGGAAGAATGAAGGGGGGGATATCGGAGGGGTAGACGAACCCTGAAAGACGATGGACTCTGAAAAACAAACTGAGGGTTCTACAGGGGAGGGGGGTGGGAGGATGGGTTAGCCTGGTGATGGGTATTGAGGAGGGCACGTTCTGCATGGAGCACTGGGTGTTATGCACAAACAATGAATCATGGAACACTACATCTAAAACTAATGATGTAATGTATGGGGATTAACCTAACAATAAAAAAATTTAAAAAAAAAAGTACTGAGACCGCCAAAGTTCAAATGCCGTTATACTTAATCCTGTATTAAAAGGGGCTTAGCATTGTATAAAGGCTTTTACGATCTTCTGGCTAAATCCCTGAAAATATTATTAATGGAGAAAATGGTTTCACTTTATAAAGACAGAATTAAGGAACCAGGAATCCCAAAGAAAAAATTCCTAATTTCCAGGGATTCCCTTTGCTGTGCATTATTTGGGGAAAGAGAACTAGTTTCTCACAGGACTGAAAAATAAAAATATGATGTGGGAACATGACCTTTCACTATCAGCTGCCTGGCCTCGTATCTACAAGCCTCTTGGAGGAAAGCCCTTGACCCCCTCTTCCCATTTCTGTATACTGGGCAAAGGTACTCAGTCCCCATCAGTATGGGACACTGGGGCTGTTTCCTTCATGCAGGTAAAAATGCAATGGAAAACATGCAGGCAATATATCAACATAAGCCAACTAACTTGGAAGTTGTTAAATTCTCCCTTATCCTAGTGCAGTGGTTTCAAATGTGAGTGTGCATTTAAAAATTGAAATTTTGACTTCAAAATGTCAATTCCCAAGCTCTATCACTAGAGAGAGATTCAGTAGGTCTGGGGCAAAGCCCAAGAGTCTTCCTCCTGCCCTGGAGCTGTTTCCTGAATTTGACAGATGACAAGAATCCCCTGGAGTGCTGTCTGACACACAGACATTTCCAGACCTCCCATGGGGACTGAGTCCATACGCCTGGGGTGGGGCCTTGGAATCTGTACGTGAAACAGTGCACTCAAATGATTCTCACAATCAGGCAAGCTTGGAAAACACTGCTCTGGGGTCAGTTATACACAGGAAGGAGGGAGGGGCTGAGATCACTCCCCAGGTGATTGTGATGGTGACATGCCCCATTTGTCCCATCCTGCCTTCAACACCTCTCCTTTAGAACCAGCATCCGAGAGACGGTATCATCACAGAACAGGGTAAAGTTACTGAGGCTAAAACTCTGGCTGTCAGCTTACCACAAAATGGTTATAACTGGATAAATTTCTGGAGACCTTACACGACATTATGTTTTGATAATTTTATCAATTATCAAAGAAGTGGAGTTAGTTTATCTATCTATCTATCTATCTATCTATCTATCTATCTATCTATCTATCTATCTATCTAAAGTAGGCTCCACACCCAGCATGGAGCCCAATATAAGGCTCGACCTCATGACCCTGAGATCAAGACCTGAGCTAAGATCAAGAGTCGGATGCTTACATCCCAGAAATGGAGTTTATTAAACTCAGTTAAGGGGCACCTGGGTGACTCAGTTGGTTAAGCCTCTGCCTTCCAGCTCAGGTCATGATCCCAGGGTCCTGGGATGGAGCCCCGAGTTGGGCTCCCTGCTCGGCGGGGAGCCTGCTTTTCCCTCTCCCTCTGCTGTTCCCCCCACTTATGCTCTCTGGCTCTCTCTCTCTGTCAAATAAATAAATAAAATCTTCAAAAAATTTTTTAAAAATAAATATATACTCAGTTAAAAGCAACACGATTAACTATGTTCCCAACATCACAAGACTCCAGAAAGTCTATTTTGAGGAGATAAACATATTGCAAGTAATCACTTATTAGTCATTTAGCTGTTACTCAAAACTTTCTCATCTTTCCTTTCAATGTACCCGAGTGAGTTTTGGTGAATCCAGTCATCTCCAGAAGAAAGCTGACCAGTTGTCTAAATTGATGGTCTAATATTAAAAATGTTCTATCCACTTGCCAGTCTTCAGATGAAATATTTTCAAAAAGTAACTCACAGACTTCCATCTCCTGCTCCTCACATCTGGCTGAGCCTGCATCATTGGAAGCGATGCAGTAATACTGCCCAGAGTCTTCCTTGTGAACAGCATTGAAAACCTGTTGCAGGAAATTACAAGTAAATCATGAGACCAATCAACAGAGCAGACCTCTGGGGACTGAAGAGAAGACTTCGCCATGCTCCTCTCCCCCACGAAGGCACTAAGTCCAGAGCTTAGTAAAATGTCTTCTCATTTGCTCCTGGTTTCCTTTCAGTTTCTGCTCACTGTCCAGGTTCTTCCCTGATATTCTTCCCCTGCAGTCTTGCCCAAGAGCTCCTGAACAGTGAGATCCCCTCAGGTTTGTGTGGGCTTCACTTTTATTCAGGGAAAGGGACTCTCTGATAAGCATTGTTTCTCAGCAACACTTGGGCAACACAAATACAGAGGATCCTACAGAACCTGGCTTGTTACTATGTGTAGTTAGATACGCCACGGATCAGGAGGCCTGGCTGCAGTAAAGCTCGGCTGAGATGCTGCCGTGGAGGGCAGTCTGTCCTGTACACAGACCAACCTTATTTCATCTCTCCCCCCAACCCCACCTCCCACCACCACTGCTGGGTTGTTTTGAAGAAAATTCTAGACACGTGTTATCCATAAATACTTAAGCATGCAACTCTAAAAGACAAGGACTTCTTCAGATTATAACTACAATACCATTACTGCACCTAAAGCAATGAACAATTCCTTAATATCGAATATCCCGCCAGTAATCCAATTTCCCTGTCTCATGATTTTTACAGCTGGTTATTCATATCAGGAACCTAACATTACCCACCCACTACATTTAACAGACCTCCACAATCACCTTTATTTTACAGGTTTCCCTTCCTTTATTTTATCCCCTTAGAATTTATTTGCTTCTAAGCAGGACGGGAGGTTCATTTTTCCCCACAGAATCTCCAACATTATAGGTTTTTAGTCCCTTTACAGAGTTCATTGTCTTTCCTAGTAAGTGCTCTTTCCACAACAGGTCTCCCTTCCTCAACAAAGACAGTTCTATCCTCACCTCCGAGAAGAGGTCTTACCAGGGTGCCTGTTTCAGAGTTCAAGAGAAAAGAGGAATTTCGGAATCTGGGATTGGCTCGGGAGTCGGTGGGCAGCGGCACGTCGTTGCGGTACCAGCTGTAGTAGGGCCGGGGGTAGCCCTCGCTCTCCTGGCAGTGCAGCGTGGCCGACTTGCCGACCGGTACAGCCTTCGGGACTCTGCACACAGGAGGCACTGGCTTCACTGCGGGAGACATAGGGGTTGGCGTTCCAAGTCAGCAGCATGGACTGATTGCTCTCAAAGCCCACGGTAAGGCGCCTGGGTGGCTCAGTCGGTTGAGCGGCTGCCTTCGGCTCGGGTCATGATCCCGGAGTCCCGGGATCGAGTCCCGCATCGGGCTCCCTGCTCGGCGGGGGGTCTGCTTCTCCCTCTGACCCTCCCCCTCTCATGTGCTCTCTCTCTCTCATTCTCTCTCTCTCAAATAAATAAATAAAATTTTTTTTTTAAAAAGTTGCTAAAGTAGGGGGGCCTGGGTGGCTCAGTCATTAAGCATCTGCCTTCGGCTCAGGTCATGATCCTGGAGTCCCGGGATCGAGTCCCGCATCGGGCTCCCTGCTCGGCGGGGAGTCTGCTTCTCCCTCTGACCCTCCCCCTCTCATGCTCTCTCTATCTCTCTCATTCTCTCTGTCAAATAATAAATAAAAAAAAATCTTTAAAAAAAAAAAAGCCCATGGTAAATCTGCTCCCCAAACAGGACAACCGGCCAGGGGCTGCAGCACTGCTGCCCCCACGTCGCGCCCGCAGGCTCCGATCTGCCGCTGCATCTGCCCCGCAGCTCACCCCCCACTCCCCGCGTATGACCCCTCAGTGCATTCCTAATGCCTCCAGCTTCCGAGGAGCCCCTCCTGCGGCTGGTGGAGGGAGAGCTCCACTTCCCTTCCAACCTTCCACCCCAACTCAGGCAGCCCAAGCTCCTACAACCGCCTACTCCCTGAGTCCTGTGATACCCCTAGGGATATAGTCTAGAAGCAAAGAAAGAGCTGATCTTTTTTTTTTTTTTGAATTTTTTATTTATTTTTCCCCTTTCCGGATCTTTTTTATTTTCTAGACAGACTCATGAGGCCTAAAAGGGGGAACATGTTTTAACTTCATGTGAGCTCCTACCTTGCACAGTTAACTCAATGACAATCTCATCAATTTCTTTGCGGTCGTTTCGAGCAACCACCTCACAGCGATAAAGGGCTGAGTCTGTCCGGGTCACATTCCAGATCCTTAGAGAGGTTTTCCCCAATAGTTCTGCACGACCTGCCAAATCTCCTGTAGAAAAGAGGATGCAGAACATAAAAAGACTGTTTACAGACATCTCTGCCACCTGAAGGTGGCGGCTTCTGGGGCTAGCATTTAATGCCTCCATAAGGAGATTGCACACAGGCTTCTGTTTCTGCTCCTGGAAAAGAGAGGTGAACTGGGGACACTGAGCACCAAAACAGTACCTGGTGTGTAAGAGGTACATGTGTCATTACATGTGTCTCTGTTGTTAGAGCAGAGACCTCATTTCCTTTCCATCATTCCTAGCCAGGATTCCCATTAAAAGAGAAAGAAATCAAACAAACAACATTAGAAAACAACCAGTATTCATAAATGGTGCTGGGACAACTGGATATCCACATGCAAAAGAGTGAGGTTGGACTCCTACCTCATACTATATACAACAAAGACCTTCCTATAAGAGTTAACAGCATGGGGGCTCCTGGGTGGCTCAGTTGGTTGAGCGTCTGCCTTCGTCATGCCTCAGGTCATGATCCCAGGGTCCTGGGATCGAGCCCCGCTGCACAGTGGGGAGTCTCCTTGTCCCTCCCCACCACTTGTGCTCGCTCTCTCACTCTCTCTCTCTCTCTCTGAGCATTTGCTCTCTCAAGTAAATAAATGGAATCTTTAAAAAAAAAACCCAAGAGTTAACAGTATGACTCTTAGGAAAAAACAGATATAAATCATCATGACCTTGGATTAGGCAACAATTTCTTAGAAATGGCACAAAGACCGCAACCCTAAGAAATAAAGTTACGTTGGCCCTCACTGGAATTTCATGAAAAATTTTAAAACTTTTGTGCTTCAAAAGACACATGCAAGTTTTGAAAAGACAATCCACTAAATGGGAGAAAGTATCTGGGACAAAGGACTAGTATCCAGAATATAAAAGGAATTTGCAACTCAACAATAAATAGACAAATAACTAAAAATGGGCAAAAGATTTGAGTAGACATTTCTCCAAAGAAATATATACAAATGGCCACCGAGAACATGAAAATATGGTCAGCATCATTAGTCACCAGGGAAATGCAAATCAAAACCACAATGAGATACTTCACACCCACTAGGATGGCCAGAATTGAAAAGATGGACAATTATAAATGTTAGTGAGGATGTAGGGAAATACACTGAAGGAATGTAAAATGGTACGGCCACTTGGGAATATAGTTGGGCAGGTTCTTAAAAAAAAACAAAACTATACATGCAAACACCATATTACCTAGCAATTGTACTTTGGGTCATTTATCGTCCCCAAATGAAAACTTATGTTCACATATAAACCATTATGTTTACATGAATATCCATAGCTGCCTTATTGATAATAGCCAAAAACTGGAAACAACCCAAGTGTACATCAATTGACAAATGGATAAAAAAAAAAAAGTGGCCTACCTACAGTGAAATACTACATGCTACACCATGGATGAACGTTGAAAATAATATGCTGAGTGGAAGAAGTCAATCACAAAGAACCACATATTGTACGATTCCATTTATATGAGGTGTCCAGGATAGGCAAATCCATAGAGACAAGGTAGATTAGTGGTTGCCAGGAGGTGGGGACAGAGGGGAAGGGAAGTCACTGCTAAAGGATATACAGTTTCTTTTGGGGTTGATGAAAGTGTTCTGGAATTTGATAGCAGTGATGGTTGCACATCTTTGTTGAATATACTAACAACCACTGAAGTATACACTTTAAAAAAATGTGAGTTTTGTGCTATATGAATTATATCTCAATATTTAAAATTTTTAAAGCATAAAAAAAGATGGTATGCTTTCAAAGAAGCATGAAGAACCTAGAGAATGACAAATAAAGGGGGACGCCTGGGTGGCTCAGTTGGTTAGGCATTTGCCTTCAGCTCAGGTCATGATGCCAGGGTCCTGGGATGGAGCCCCACATTGGGTTCTCTGCTCAGCGGGGAGCCTGCTTCTCCCTCTTCCTCTGCCTGCCACTCCCCCTGCTTGTGCTCTCTCTCTCTGTCAAATAAATAAATAAAATCTTAAAAAAAAAAAAAGAATGACAAATAAAGGAAGGAGTTAGAAAAAAAATGACACAAAAATAGAAAATAATTATTACTAAACCTGCTGACTGGTGGCAAGAACAGAAAGGATTTACCATAATATAATAAGAACAGAAAAATGCTGATGATGAAAGATGAACATTTGCAAAAACATTTTTTTAAAGATGTTATTTGTTTATTTGAGAGAGAGAGAGATAGTGAGAGCATGAACAGGTAGAAGAGGGAGAAGCAGGCTCCCTGTGAGCAGGGAGACTGACGTGGGGCTCCATGCCAGGACCCTGGGATCATGACCTGAGCTGAAGGCAGATGCTTAACTGACTGAGCCCCCAGGTGTCCCCCAAAAATATGATTTTTAAGAGCCTATGACTCCTGGTGATATTGGGGACCCAAAGCAGGAAGACTGAGATTTGGCCGTTTCCACATCTCTCCTCTTCTCTGAAGCCTCAACTATCAACTTCTCTGAGAACTCCAAAGCCAGCCCTTAGAAGCTGTTGCATTTGTCCCTCGTGTTTACCCCGTCCCTCCCGTCAGAGTGAAGGTAAGGTCCCACTGCATGTCATCTATAATTTCTCTCTCTCCCTCCCTTGCCACAGCCAGCTCCTAGCAATCCCTCCCCATGTCTTTCTACACTGCCTCAACCTTAGCTTGGGCCATCAGCAGCTCCCTTCTGGCATCTGCAAAAAAATTCTAAATTAGCACCACTGCTCTGAGTTTCCCCATCCCCAATCTCCTTTACAAACCAAGTCAAGTCTTTCTAAAGTGTAAATGAAATCATCTTCCTTCCCTCTAAAAAATCTTTGCAGACCTCAAGATACTGTCCATTCTTACATGGCATTCAGTGCTTCTTGCTGGCCCTGGCAAGCCTCAACAGCCATGTGGAGTCACTCCTCTCTTCCCTCCTTAAGTCCCAGCTGTGATAGAGATCTTGAAGTTTCCTTAAGCAAACCTGCCTTTTGCTTCCACATCTATATATGCAGAGCATTCTTTCTTGCCCAACACCTTCCTCCACCCCACCCCTCACCATCTGGCCTGGTCGACCGGCTTCATAGCTCAGCCTAGATGTTGCTTCTGGGAAGCCTCCCCCACCACCTGCCCTGCTCCTACTTCATGTGATCAGAGATACCCTATGCTGACGTCTGTTCTAGCAAATGCTTTCTCAGTGTGGGAAGCTTGGCACACAGTAGTTGCTCAGTAAATACCTGTCTTGTCTCCTTGCTGTTCCATGTGATCCTTCTGATTAACTCATGCAGCTGGTATCACGAATGGGACCATGATAAGAGGATGGCCTAGGAAAATGTTCACTCTGATAACTCAACAGGATGGGCTACAGATAGATTTAAATCATAACTAATGAGGTGATACTTGTTGAAGCTGAATGACAGGGACAGGGAGGTTCAATATATTATTCTCATTACCTTTCCATATTTGAATTTTCCGTAAGTGAAACAAACAAAACAAAAAAAACCAATCCTGGATGCAGATGCAGGACCAGTCAGAGGAAAGTCTCTGGGCACAAGTATATGCCTGGGCCTTGTGGACAAAGGAGGGGATTAGAGGATCATACCCTGAATTCTGTTGTCAAAAAACACATATGTGGTTTGGTCATCTTGAATTTTCTTCCATTCAATCCTGGGGTCACTTGTCTGTGAATCCGTAATGATACAAGATAGTTCCACACCTAATGAGCAAAAAACAAAAACAAAAACAAAACAAAAAAAACCTCTCAGAGAATGGGGAACAATTTTATGATCACTTATATACCTGGACACTGCAAGCTATCTCTAATTTTAAAGAAGTCTTGCATGCAGGTTAAAAAAATCTATCTCCAGGCTCCAATGATTTTAAGAAAAGCTGAATTTTAGCCAGAAAAATAATAAAGACGATTACCAAGAACTTTTACTAAATAGAGTACACACTCCCCCTTAATACTGTGCTTGTATGTAAGAAAATTCTTTGTTATATACATACAAAGCCAGGGTGGAATCTGATTCTCGCCAATATAAAACCTGCAGAGTTCCCTGTTGGCCTGCTGAAGGAGTACTTCCTGACACACGTGCACATCAAATGCACTGCTAAGGAGCCACCCACCCGGACGTCTCTAGGGCACTGTGAGCCTGTGTTTGTCTGTCCTGAGTTGTCTGCAAGACTACCAAACGTCCATTAGATGGCACCCATTCTCTTAGTAGTCTCCCTTGTACTTACTTTCAAATTCCTGTACTACTGGGGTTCGGTTGCTGGATTTGAGATTCACGGCCCCAATCAAGCAACCTGAAGGAAAAAAAATAAAGTAAAATCAGAGACAATGCAACTCTAAAATGGCAGAGAACCCTCCAACCAAGTTCAGATTTTTCCCTTCTATGTAGGCTACAATCACTAACCACTAGGTTAGTGGTTGATAGAAAAATATATTCCAAAACAAAGTCTCTTAGATACAGCAAGTTGATCGCTTTCTTTCTTAGCCTGACCTCACTGGAATGAACTGAGTGGAAGAGTTCTGAGAATTTAGTTCCAGAACATAACTGCCCTGGAGCTAAAGCTCTAAGAATTTCCTTCTTGCTCAGAGCCATTCTTAATCCTGTCAACATCTTTCATCCAGACCCACCTGGACCTTGTCATTTCTGCCTCCTGCATCTCTCCTCTCCTCTAGGCTTCCACCCCAGCAATGGCACTCTTGGTGGATTTGATATGGCCCAGACTCATGGCCTGGTACCTTCCCCTTCAGGATGGCACAACATTCTCTGGTATAGATATCAACCAGCTAAGAGACCACCTCGCTATATTAACCATGTAACCCAGTGATTCTCATTCATTAAAAAGTTTTCACTAGGACATACCCTCCCCAATGTATGTGCTATGGTGAGCGCTGTGAATTGTATAAGACTGTTGAATCACAGACCTGTACCTCTGAAACAAATAATACATTATATGTTAAAAAAAAAAAAAAAGATAGTAGAAAGGGAAAAATGAAGGGGGGAAAATCGGAGGGGGAGACAAACCATGAGAGACTATGGACTCTGAGAAACAAACTGAGGGTTCTAGAGGGGAGGAGGGTGGGGGGATGGGTTAGCCCAGTGATGGGTATTAAGGAGGGCATGTACTGAATGGAGCACTGGGTGTTATATGCAAACAATGAATCATGGAACACTACATCAAAAACTAATGATGTAATGTATGGTGATTAACATAATAAAATAAAATTAAAAAAAAAAAGTTTTCACTTGGGGCTCTTGGGTGGCTCAGTCTGTTAAGCATCCAACTCTTGATTTTGGCTCAGGTCATGATCTCAGGGTCCTGGGATCAAGCCCCATGTGGGGCTACCCATTCAGCAGGAATCTGCTTGTCTCCCTCCCTCTGCTCCTCCCTGCGCTGGCTCATGCGCATGCTCTCTAAAATAAATAAATAAAATCTTTAAAAAAAAGTTTTCACTAGTTTTTGGTAAAATGAGAAAATAATAACATAATTTTCATGAAGCTACTGAAGAAATTGCATAGTAATCCCTTTCAAAACTAGCATCTGACTATCCACGTGCTTGAACAAACATTAAAACCAGTTTATCATGGTCTCAAACGTCTTACCTATTTCCTTGGAGATCAAGTAGATACACTGACCATCCATAAAATCTCATTCTTCAGCTACCTGGCTTCTAGGAAAATATGCATTCCCCAAAGAGGGCCTTCATACAAAACCCTCATTAAGGTCTCTGGATCTTAGCTTACTATCCCAGCTAAAGACAATGTGCAGAAAGACATGTACTCTAAATGGCTTTCTAACTCCTTGTACATTATTAGGTGGCATGTAGGTCACAACAATCCAGTCTTTCCCCTTTGTAAATCTTATTTAATGGTTCAGTTACATGTGTACATTCCAAGTATACATTTTGATCCTTTCTTCTTATTTAGTAAGACTTCATTAATTATAGCAAAAGCCATAAAAAATTTACTAAGAGGGATGAAAATCAGAAGTATAATACATATACTTGAGTTGTTATTAATTTCTAGAACACTGACTTCTACAAAAGGTTATAGAACCAGGACAAGTAAAGATAATCTTATTTTGTTTTGATTAACCATGGGCTACTCCTTTTGGGAACAAGAAACACATCCCATGTATGTGCAGCATTTTCTACTTCTCCTTCAATCTGAAAGCTCCCAGTGACCCATTGATAAAGAGTAATAAACAATGCTCTGAATATCTACCAAGGCCACACAGGTTCCTTCTAAGGAAATGATCACAGACAGTTCTTTCAGTGCGATCACTATAATTTGGATGATGAGACACTGAAACTCTGGTTACAAATGACTATGACCAGGATTCAGCTTCCAACCTAGAGGCCATCTAAGGGGCCTTTGAGGTAACTCATGAGAATTTCACCCAACTGAATAATAAACAACTAGACAACACAGTCTGCCCCTTTCCTTTAAGAAGTATGATGTTAAGAGAAATTAAGAATGCATTAGAGAGTTCACAGTCACCAGAAAAACAGAGTGGAAGAAGAGTAGAAGGAGGGATTAGCTGACTTATCAAAATGGTGGAATCACTAGAGTTGGTAACAAGTGAACTGGAGGACAAAGAGGATAACAGGGAAGTTACTCTAGTGTCTGCAACAATGTCGAAATTTCATGAAGGCTAACTATGACACATTCTTTACGTAATAAACCTCTAGAGTGAACTAAGCCAATGTGCTTCTTACAACCTAAAAGAAGCTAAGGTAATACAGCCCCAGATAATGGAAATAATCACCTCTTTTAATCCCTCTACTCTGCAGCAAAGAGGTGAATGCTCTATACTCCTTAATGAAGGCTTGGCCAGACCCTCTCCTGCCCAATTACCCTGGATAAGTTTCACAGGCAGCTGCCTGTGCCAATCCTGGAAGACAGTATGTCCCAGGAAGATTAAACAACAGAGGACCACTACAAGCAAGTGAAGCTCTGAGGATTCACCACAGCTGGGCCCGAGCTGAGGCGGCCCACACTGAGAGTCCTATACCTCAGAAATCTCCTTCTATTCTTAAACAAGTCTTTTTTAATTACTATTATTCTTAAACAAGTCTTAAACTTACAAATATTCTACACTGCCTCATTTACCCATCCCCACAAGCCCAGATCCCACTTTAAAATACAGATGACCCTTGAACAATATGGGTTTGAACTACACAGGTCCACTTACAGGTGGGTTTTTAAGGGCTGATCGCAAAAGCCACATGGTATTTATTTACAACTGCCCAGCCCAGTCTCCACAGGAGAATCAAACGTGACTGGTGCAGAAGTCACACTTGCTGCCCTCTGAGAACGCAGGGAGGGGAGGCCTGCAGGGAGCCAGCCGTCAGCAGCCCCGGGGAAGCCCTGGTACCAGACAGGGCTACAGGTGGCGCATTGTGCCAACAGGGTGGTCGGTTTGAGTGCCCAGGGCTGGCAGGCAGGAGGCTGGGCTGAAGCACAAGAACACGCCCAGAAGGTCCTCCGTGCTGCCCTGAGTCCCTCCTGGCCCAGCGCTGACCCGCCCCCCCGAAACTGCCGATGGTTATGGCCGGCGGCATACCTCCAGGCAGGTGGGTCAGTGGTACTGAACCTCCAGGCCACCACCGTCAGCACCCACGGGCCGCCCAGCTGCTGCCACCGCTGAGCAGAGACCACCAGGCTGTGGAACATCATCACCCCAGAGCCAGCCCCACCGCCACCACCCCGTCCCAGCCCCTCCTGGAGGAATTTTTTAAATAAATATCCATACAGGACTGTAAATGTACTTTCTCTTATGATTTTAACTTTTTCTTTCCTCCAGGCTATTTTATTATAAGAATGCAGCATATAATACATATAAAATATGAGTTTATCAACTGTTTATGTTATAGGTAAGGCTTCTGGTCAACAGTAGGCTATTACTAATAGTTAAGTTTTGGGGGAGTCAAAAATTCAGAAATTACAGGATTTTCAACTGCAGGGGGGAGGGCAGGCACCTATTACCTATTAGCCCCATTTTGTCCAAGGGTCAACTGAATAGCAATAACTTGTGTAAAAGAATGGTGCTATGAGGACTAGAACAAACCTAACTTACAGGCATCACAAGTAACTCATCTGGAATACTACCCATGCCTGAGGTAAGATTCTGACATAACCAGCTGGGAAATGGGGTCCGGAAGCCAGCCCTGAAGTGGTGGCTGCTAAAGTTTAATTGTGCACACACTGAACCCCAGTACCATCAGAATACTCACAAAGAGATTATACTACTTAAGACTGAAAAAAAGGTAGGGGCGCCTGGGTGGCTCAGTCAAGCATCTGCCTTCGGCTCAGGTCATGGTCCCAGGATCCTGGGATCGAGCCCCGCATCAGGCTCCCTGTTCGGCGGGAAGCCTGCTTCTCCCTCTCCCACTCCCCCTGCTTGTGTTCCCTCTCTCGCTGTGTCTCTGTCAAATAAATAAATCTTAAAAAAAAAAAAAAAAGACTGATAAAAGGGTTTTAGGAAGGAGAAAAAGGGGAGAATCTGTGATAGCATCTATCACATGCTTTTGTCCCTATTTCATATCTGTCTTGGCTTCAGACTCTAAGCTTTTTAGGAGAACCCATTCATTCAGCTATTTTTATTTAGCACCTATTAAATGCCAGATACTGGCCTAAACATTACAGATGATACATGAATAAAACAGATCAAAATGTATGTTCTCATGGATCTTACATTCTAGTATAAAAGAACAAGTTTTATTAGGTTTACTCATCTTTGTATCTTCAATTCTAACACTGAATGATATTTAGTAAGTACTTGGAAAGTGCTGAAAAAATCAAGGTGCATTTTTTGTATTCTGTATTGGGTTTCCTTGACTTGAGCTTTCCAAAAAATCATTTAGTTGAATTCAGTTTTCTCACAGGGCTATAATGTGGTCACTCTCTTCTTTATCCTGCCTAGGAAGAGATTATTGAATCTTGGACTTAGAACATGTCTAAGATACATGTAGTTGTCTGTTTGTATTCAAAACCTCTTAACCAAATTTAAGACTCCCCTCTAGAGGCAGGTGTGGTTAAGTCCCAAGCATATTATGGTTTCAGTATGTGGTCACTAAAATTCAGTAAATCTGGGGCACTGGGTGGCTCAGTCAGTTAAGTGTCCGACTCTTGATTAGGCTCAGGTCATGATCTTGGGGTGGTAGGATCGAGCCCCATGTTGGGCTCATGCTCAGTGTGGAGTCTGCTTATCCCTCTCTAGACTCTGCTCTTCCCCCTGCTCATGCTCTCTCTCCCCAAAATAAAATCTTCTTTTAAAAACATTTTGACAGAGAGCACAAACAGGGGGAGCAGGAGACAGAGAAGCTGACTCCCCACTGAGCAGGAAGCCTGACACGGGACTCGATCCCAGAACCCCTGGGATCATGACCTGAGCTGAAGGCAGATGCTTAACCGACTGAGCCACGCAGGCGCCCCTAAAATAAAATCTTTTTAAAAAAATTCAGTAAATCTTTCACCCAGTTTCCCCCATTGGTCATATCTTCCATAATTATAGCACAATATGGGAAACTGACATGTGTAGAAAAAAATTGTATGGTTTTATGTCATTTTATCACATGTGAAGATTCCTGTAATCACCACTGCAATTAATATAAAGAACTATTTAACAAAAAGATGCAGAATTATCCCACCACCAAAGATCCCCCTCATGCCACCCCTTATAGTCACATCTACCCCCTCACCATCCGTTACCCCTAGCAACCACTAATCTGCTCTTCATCGCCACAATTTTGCCACTTAGAGACATACAAATAATATATAAAAATGGAAATACACCATAGGTGACCTTCTGAGATTGGCTTTTTTTTCATTCAGCATAATGCCCTTTAGATCCATCCAACTTGGGTGTAACAATAGTTCATTTCTTTGCATTGCTGAGTAGCATTCCATGGTATGGATGTACCAGTTTAACCACTCACCCATTAAAAGATAGCTGGGTTGTTTTCAGTTTGCAACTATTCTGAATAAAGCTACCAGGAACATGTTTTTGTATGAACATGTTTCCTTTGCACTGGAATAAATGCCCAAGAGTACATGTGCTCTACTGTATGTTGTTGCATGGTCAGTTTTTTTAGGAAACTCACAAACTGTTTCCAGAGTTGGACTGTACCAAAAATTCATTGCTTTCAAAATTCAAATCTGAATTTCAAAATTTTCATGATCTAGGTTTTTTTGTTCTGTTTTACTAACAAGGGACCACTCTGTACTATCTTTGCAACTTCCTGTGAATCTATAATTATTTCAACATTAAAATGTAGAAAACTTGTTATTCCTAAAATGATGATGGTGCATATCAAATCATTATGACATTTGGAATCCACTGGATACAGTAAAAAAAGTGAAGTAACAGTTTTAATTAATATTTACAATATATCAGAAAATATATACTTAAGAACTATTTAAACTTACATAAAAAATTTTATATAAGTTTTCCTGAATTCTTTTAGTGAATACGTATGTTAAAAAATCAACTGGCTTAACTGCATTTGTGATCAAAATATGCAATGAAAACACTTACGTGATCATGAATAATTTGGCACTGCCTACATGTTTCTGACATTTCATTGAACATGAGTATTTTGAGGTTTTGCTTTTGGGCTCTCTAAAAAAACCTCAGCAGCAGGGAGAGTGTCTGGCTCTTCCTACCGAACTGAAGGTTAGTGAATAGAGAAAATCAGGTCAGGGTGACATAGAGATTTTTCTCTTTACTGAATGTGGTATTTTTATCTCAAATAAATAACACATTTTTAAAAAAAATTTTTCCATTTATTTATTTTTTAATTTAGATTCCATTAATTAACATATAATGTATTATTGGTTTCAGAGGTAGAGGTCAGTCTTATTTTCTTTATTACATTATGTTAATCACCATACATTACATCATTAGTTTTTGATGTAGTGTTCCATGATTCATTATTTGCGTATAACACCCAGTGCTCCATGCAGAACGTGCCCTCTTTAATACCCATCACCAGGTTAACCCATCCCCCCACTCCCTCCCCTCTAGAACCCTCAGTTTGTTTCTCAGAGTCCATCATCTCTCATGGTTCATCTCCCTCTCCGATCTCCCCTCCCTTCATTTTTCCCTTCTGTTTTTTGGGTTTTTTTTTTAACATATAATGTACTATTTGTTTCAGAGGTACAGGTCTGTGATTCAACAGTCTTACACAACTCGCAGCACTCACCATAGCACATACCCTCCCCAATGTCATCTCAATAACACATCTCAACTGAATGTGAGACATGGTGCTCCACCCCTAACCTTACTGTGTTTTCTACGTACAATCTATATGAGTGATCCAGTTTTTCCACATTCTCACCATTACTATTTAGAAAAATTTTTTATTCTAGTAAAATATACATAACATAAAATTCACCATTTTAACCACTTTTACATGTATAATCAATTCAGTGGCATTAAGGACATTCATGAAGTTGTGCAACAATTGCCACGATCCATTTCCACAACTTGTTCATCATCCTAAACAGAAGCTCTATACTGATTAAACAGCAACTCCCCATTTCCACCAAACCCCAGCCTCTGATAACCTCCATTCTACTTTCTATGAGTTTGCCTATTCTAGGTACCACATATAAGTGGAATCATACAGTGTTTGTCCTTTTATGTCTGGCTTATTTCACATAGCATATTTTCAAGGTACATCTGTATAATATGTATCAGAATTTCACTCTTTTTTAAGGCTGAATAATATCTCACATATGTATTTACCACATCTTGTTTATCCATTCATCATTCAACAGATGGGTTGTTTCTACCTTTTGGCTATTGTGAATAATGCTGCTATGAACCATGGTGTACAAGTATCTGTTTGAGTCCTGGCTTTTAATTCTTTTGGGTATGAACCAGGGAGTTTAATTTCTGGATTATATGGTAATTCTATGCACAATTGTTTGAGGAACTGCTAAACTTTACTGCTGTGGCTACACCAGTTTATGACCCCATCAGCAATGTCCATGAGGGTTCCAATTTCTCCATATCCTCACCAACATTTGTAATTTTCTGTGTTTTGTTTTTTTACTTTTAATAATAGCCATCCTAATGGGTGTGAAAAAATATCTCATTGTGATTTTGATTTGCATTTCCCTAAGCTGGAAGATGCTGCACATCTTTTCATGTGTTTATTGATCATTTGTTTATCTCCTTTGGAGAAATGTTTATTCAAGTCCTTTGCCTTTTTTTTAAGTAGGTGTTTTTGTTGTTGAGTTGTAGGGGTTCTTTATATATTTCTGGATATCATGTTTACCTTGAAAACATGCTATGTGAAATAAGCCAGACATAAAAGGACAAACACTGTATGATTCCACTTATATGTGGTACCTAGAATAGGCAAACTCATGGAAAGTAGAATGGAGGTTACCAGAGGCTGGGGTTTGGTGGAAATGGGGAGTTGCTGTTTAATCGGTATAGAGCTTCTGTTTAGGATGATGAACAAGTTGTGGAAATGGATCGTGGCAATTGTTGCACAACTTCATGAATGTCCTTAATGCCACTGATGTGAAACAGAAACCATTGTTTTATTCTATTGATGGTGTCCTTTGATTCACAGAAGTTTTTAATTTTGATGGAGTCCAATACATCTTTTTCTTTTGTTGCCTGTGCTTTTGGTGTCATATCCAAGACATCATTGCCAAATCCAGTGTCATGAAGATTTTCCCTATGTTTTCTTCAAAGAATTTTAGCTTTAGATCTTATATTTAGGTCTTTCATCCATTTTAAGTTATTTTTGTGTAAGGTAGGGGCCCAAATTCATTATTTAGAATGTGCATATCTCGTTTTCCCAGCACTGTTTTTTTTTAAAGGGAAAAGAGTTTATTTGAGTCCAAGTTAGGACAGCTTCCCAGGATACACAATCTTCATAAAGAGAGTGCTTGAGGGAAGGAGCTTTTGTTTTGTTTTGTTTTGTTTTTGATGTAGTGTTCCATGATTCATTGTTTGCGTATAACACCCAGTGCTCCATGCAATACATGCCCTCCTTTTTTTTTTTTTATTCTTATGTTAATCCCCATACATTACATCATTAGTTTTAGATGAAGTGTTCCATGATTCATTGTTTGTGCATAACACCCAGTGCTCCATGCAGAATGTGCCCTCCTCAATACCCACCACCAGGCTAACCCATCCTCCCACAATACATGCCCTCCTTAATACCCATCACCAGGCTAACCCATCCCCCCACCGCCTCCCCTCTAAAACCCTTAGTTTGTTTCTGAGTCCACAGTCTCTCATGGTTCATCTCCCCCTCTGATTTTCCCCCCTTCATTTTCCCCTTCCTACTATCTTCTTCTTTTTTTTTTTTTTTAACATATAATGTATTATTTGATTCAGAGGTACAGGTCTGTGATTCAACAGTCTTACATAATTCACAGCGCTCACCATAGCACATACCCTCCCCAATGTCCATCACCCAGCCACACCATCCCTCCCACCCCCCACCACTCCAGCAACCCTCAGTTTGTTTCCCGAGATTAAGAATTCCTCATATCAGTGAGATCATATGATACTTGTCTCTCTGGTTGACTTATTTCACTTAGCATAATACCCTCTAGTTCCATCCACGTCATTGCAAATGGCAAGATTTCGGTTTTTTGATGGCTGCATAATATTCCTGTGTGTGTGTGTGTGTGTGTGTGTGTGTGTGTGTGTGTGTGTGTGTATACACCACATCTTCCTTATCCATTCATCTGGTGATGGACATCTTGGCTCTTTCCAGTTTGGCTATTGTGGACACTGTTGCTATAAACTTTGAGGGTGCATGTACCCCTTTAGATCACTACATTTGTATCTTTGGGGTAAATACCCAGTAGCCGGCACTATTTTTTGAAAAGACTATTCTTCCCCATTCAACAGTCTTAGCACCCTTGTTGAGAATTATTTGACCAGGCATGCAAGGGTTTATTTCAGGGTTCTCTATTCTGCTCCACTGGTCCATGTGTCTGCCATTATGCCAGTACCACAATGTTTTGAATACTGTAGCTTCATACTGTGTTTTGCAATCAGTAAATGTGAGTCCTCCAACTTTGTTCTTTTTCAAGATGACTTCAGCTATTCAGGGTCCCTTGAGATCCCATATAAATTTCAGGATGGGTTTTTGTATTTCAGAAAAGAACACTTCTTTGGGATTTTGAAAGAGAATACACTGAAATGTAGATTCCTTTGGGTAGCATAAACAATATTAAGTTTTCTAGTCCATAAACCCAGAATTTATTCCATTTCTTTGTGTCTTCTTTAATTTCAGCAATGTTTTGCAGTTTTCGGGTACAAGTCTTTTACTTCCTGGATTAAATTTATTCCTAAATATTTTATTCTTGTATAAATGGGATTGTTTTCTTAATTTCCTTTTCTGTATGTTCATTGTTAATGTGTAGAAATGCAACTTATTTTTTGTATGTTGGGATTTTTTTTTTCATTGTCATTAGCTCTAGGCTACCCCCACACTTACTTACTTTCTTTTTTTGCTTTGTTCTTCTTCTTCTACTTTTTTTTTTTAGGGTTTTCTACATATAAAATCACATTATCCATGAATAGAGATAATTTTACTTCTTTCTTTCCAATATTGTTTTACTTTTTCCTTTCCAATATGGATACCTTCTACTTCTTTCTGTTGCTTAACTGCTCTGGTTAGAAAATCCAAAATTATGTATAATAGAAATGGTGAATGTAGGTATCCTTGTTTTGTTCCTGATCTTAGGGGGAAACCAGTTTTTCACCACTACTTCTGACATTAACTGTGGGTTTTTCATATATGTTTTTATCATATTGAGGAAGTCCCTTCTACTCCTTATTGGGTGCTTTTATTATGAAAGGGTATTAAATTTTGTCAAATGCTTTTACTGCATTAATTGACATGATCATGTGGTTCTTTAACTTTATCCTATTAATCTGGTTATTACCTTAACCAATTTTCAAATGTTAAATCATTCTTGCATTCTGGAAACAAACCCCATTCATTCATGGTGTGCATTCCTTTTAATATGTTATGGAATTCAGTTTGCTAGTATTTTTTTGTAAGATTTTTGAATCAGTATTAAGGAATACTGATCTATAGTTTTCTTGTAGTTTCTTTGTCTGGTGTTCGTATCAGGGTAATGAGTTAGGAGGTATTCTTTAATTTTTTGGAAGAGTTTAACAAGATTGATGTTTGTTAGAATTCTTTAAATGTTCTTTAAATGTTTGTTAGAATTCACCAGTGAATTCATCCGGTCAGAGTTTTTCTCTGTTTTTTGATTACAGATTCGATCTCCTTACTAGTTATAAATCTACTCAGATTTTCTATTTCTTAACAATTAAGTTTTAGTATTGCTTGTTTCTAGCAATTTGTCAATTTGCTGAAGTACACTTGTTCACAGTATTCTTTCATGATCATATTTATTTCTATAAAATCAGTAGTTACATACCCCTCCACTTTCTTTTCTGATTTTAGTAATTCAAACCTTCTTTCTTCCTTAGTCAATCTAGTTAAACTTTGTCAATTTTATCTTTTCAAAGAAGATACTTTTATTTTCATTGATTTTTCTCTATTTTTTTCTATTCTCTTTTTTTTAAAATTAATTTTTGCTCTAATCTTTACCATTTCCTACCTTCTGCTGGTTTGGGGTTTAGTTTATTCTTCTTTCTCCAGTTCCTTAGGGTCTAACATTGTTATTGATTTTAGACCTTTCTTTATTGAAATCTTAAGTGTTTGACTCTTAGTACTACTTTCTCCAAATCCCATAAATTTTGGTATATTGTGTTTTCATTTGTCTCAAGGTATTTTCTAATTTCCTTTGTAACTTCTTTGATCTGTTGGTTAAGAGTGTGTTAATTTCCACGTATCTGTGAAATTTCTAGTTTCTTTCAGTTATTTATTTCTAGTTTCATTCCATTGTGACTAGAAAAGATACTTTATATGGTTTAATTTTTTAAATTGACTTTTTTGGCTTAAAATATGATCAATCCTAGAGAATGTTCCATGTGTACTTGTGAAAAATGTGTATTCTGCTGTTGCTGAGTGTAGTGTTCTGTATTTGCCTGTTAGGTCCAATTGGTTCATAATTTTGTTCAAGTCCTATATTTCCTTATTGATTTTCTATCTTGTTTATCCATTATTGAAAGTGGGCACTAAAATCTCAAATTATTATTGCAGAACTATTTCTCCCTTCAATCCTGTCAATGTTTGCTTCATATATTAAGGGGCTCAGATGTTTGATGCACACATTTGTAATTATTATATATTATATTATTATTACTGACATTCTTTGTCTCTTTTAATAGTTTTTGACTTAAAGTCTATTTTGTCTTTTGATTACTATTTGCATAGAATATCTTTTCCCATCCTTTCAACCCATTTGTGTTTAGATATAAAGTGAGCGTCTTATGGACAGCATGTAGCTGGATCATTTATTTATCCTTTCTGCCAATCTCTGCCTTTTGATGAAGAGTTTAATCCACTTACATTTAAAGTTAAAATTAACTAGGGGCACCTGGGTGGCTCAGTTGGTTAAGCATCTGACTCTTGATTTCAGCTCAGGTCATGATCTAAGGGTCACGGGATTGAGCCCCACATCGGGCTCATGCTCAGCATGGAGTCTGCTTATCGCTCTCCCTGTGTCCCTCCCTCCACTCTCTCTCTCTCAAATAAATAAAATCTTAAAAAAAATAATTAACTAATAATGGACTTATTTCTGCTATTTGCTACTTGCTTTCTGTATGTATTATTTTTGTCCCTCATTTCCTTCACTGCTGTTTTTTTTTTTAATGTTTTGTTTTTTGGGAGTGACACATTTTGATTCCCTTCTCCTTTTCTTTAGTGTAAACTCCATAGATACTTTCCTTGTGGTTATCATAAGGTTTATTATAACATCCTAAAATTATAACAAATTTGAACTGATACTAACTTAACTTCAATTATATGCAAAAAATCTACTTTGTCCTTCCCTATGTTATTCTTGACACAAATTACATCTTTACAGGTTGTATGCCTTATCAATAACATAGATTTATAATTATTTTTATGCATTTGTCTTTTAAATTCTATAGAATTTATAAATCACAATTATAATAAGACTAGCTTTTATATTTGTGTGTTTATCTCTACTAGAGATCTTCATATAGATTTGAGTTACTGTCCAGTGTTCTTTCATTTCAATTTGAAGGATTCCCTTTGACATTTTTATGTAGAGCAGATAATGAACTCCCTCAGCTTTTCTGAAAATGTCTTAATTTCTCCCTCATTTTTGAAGGTCAGTTTTGCCAGATCTAAAAATTTCAGTTTAGAGTGTTTTTCTTTCAACACATTAAATATGCCACCCCACAGTTTTCTAGCTTACAACATTTCTGATGAGACATCGCTGATAACTTTATTGATGATTCCCAGTGATAATTCACTTCTCTCTTGCCGCTTTCAAGATTCTCTTTTTGTCTCTGGGTTGTTACAGTTTGAGTACAATGTGTCTCAGGAAAAGTCCCCTTGGGTTCATCTTACTTGGAGTTCATTCAACTTCTTGGATTTGTAGATTCATGACTTCCATCAAATGGGGACGTTTTCAGCCATTATTTCTTCAAATAATCATCCTGCCCCCTTTTCTCTCTCTTCTTCTGGGACTCCCATAAAGCACATGTTGGTCAGCTTGACAGTGTCCCACAAGACCCTTAGGCTCTGTTATGGGCTGAACTGTGTGCCCCTCCTCCCCCCAAACAAGATTCATGTTTTGAAGTCCTGGCCCCCAGTACCTCAGAATATGACTAGATGTGGAGACAGAGCCCTTAAAAAGGTGATAAAGTTAAACTGAGGCTATTAGGAGTCCTAAACCAATCTGACTTGTGTCTTATATAAGCAGGAAATTAGGACACATAGAATGATTTGCACTGCAGAGGAAAGACCGTGTGAGGACACAGCAAAAAGGTGGCCATGTGCAGACCAAGGAGAAGCCTCAAAAGGAACCAAACCTTGATCGTGGACTTCTATCCTCCAGAACTGTAAGAAAATAGATTCTGGTTGTTTAAGCCACTCAATCTGTGGCATTTGGTTATGACAGCCTAGGAAAATAATACAGGCTATGTTCACTCTTCATTCTTTTTTCTTTCTGCTCCCCAGACTTGATTGATAATTTATATTGCCTTATCTTCTGGTTCACTGATTCTTTTGCCTGCTCAAATATGCTGTTTATCCTCTCCAGTGAATTTTTCATTTCAGTTATTGTACTTTTCTGGTCCAGAATTTCTTTCTGATTCCTTTTTATAATTTATATCTCTTTGTTGATATTCTGATGCTCAAATAATGTTTTCCTGATTTCAGTGTTTTCCCTTAGCTCTCTGAGCATATTTAAGATAAATTATTTAATGTCTTTTTCTACTAAATCCAATGTCTGGGCTTCCTCTAGGACAGTTTATTTTCATTCACTTTGTTTCTTTGAATGAGCCACATTTTCCTGCTTATTTGTATGTTTTGCAGGTTTGTTGAAAATTGGGCATTCGACTTTCAAAACTATTACTCAGGAAATCAGATTCTCCTTCCCCAGAGTTTGCTATGTGTATGTGTGTGTGTATGTGTGTTTAATTACTGTTGAAAACTGTAGTACTCTGTTTTGAGAGTTCCAAATGTTTTTGTTTTTTTTTTTTTCCAAACACTATTCCTTTTTGAGCATGGTCACTGAGGTTCCTTTACCTTCTCTTCAGCTAATGTTCTGACAGACATTTCCTGTTCCAATAAAGACTTCCGTGAATGCCAAGAGCTGAAACACACACACACACAAAAGAGAACAGCCACCTCTCCCAAATCTTTGCAGACTGGCTCTATGCAGGGGCACTCCTTCTCCCCTTTCTTATTTAGGCTTGCTCTGAGTATAGGGATCACCCCGGGATGTTATGCTGTTGTTCTGAATGTCCAAATTTCCTAGTCTTATCACAGCTTCTCTTCTGAGCCTTCGATGGCCTATTGTATATCTCTACCAAGAATCTCTTCCAGCAATTGTGGGTTTGTAGTCCCCTTATAGCTTTTACAAACAGTGCCTACTTCTTTTCCCATCTGCATTCCAAGTTATATGAGACAAAGATAAGCACTTCATGTCTGTCCTTCAGTTATGCCCAGAGAAGTCAGAATAAATGTACCAAATAATCTGCAAATAAGGTTTGCTCTGCTCCCTCCCATTTAGGCGGCAGAGGAGAACAGGGATAGGGAGCGACTGTGGTGGGGAAAGAGTGAGTAAAAATGTCATAAAACTTCCCTACCATTTTAAAGATTGCTTTTTCTCGACAGGGCATTTACTTGGTTGCTATAAACCTTCAACTGTTTTTCAAAGCTCCTACAAAGTTGGTTCAATTTTGGTTGTTTTTTCAGTGTTTCTGTGGGAGAACAAGAGCCTGGAGTTTCTTATTCTACCTCTTGCTGATGTCGCTCCAAACTAGCATTATTGCTCTTTTTATTTTTTGTTATTTTAGCCATTCTTATTCATCTTTGTACCTCCAATTCCCAATGATCATACCTGAATTGCAAGATGTTTTTGGAAATGTTATTGACTATAAAGTGGAGGAGAGACACAATTTCAATACAATATGATAATCTACATGTCAGTAACCTACAGAGTGTATGACACAGACAGCCAAAGAGCTAGGATTTAAACCCAGAGCTGTCCGACTCACTGTCTTTGCTCTTTCAGTGTTTCTTCTGACAATGTAGCTCTCACTATAAATTAGAAAACTGGCATTTTTGGACTCCATGATTTCCTAGGACTTAACTGCTTCAAGTAGAACTGACAAATGTTTTTTCAGCCAGAAGAACTAGGTGGCCCAATCCAGTATAGAGGTAACCACTCAGTGTTGTGCTTAAAATTCCATTTTCTTTTTTTTTAATTTAATTTTGTTATATTAGTCACCGTACAGTACATAATTAGTTTTTGATGTAGTGTTCCATGATTCACTGTTTTCGTATAACACCCAGTGCTCCATGCTATAGCTTTGGCAAGTTCTTCTGTATGCCAAAGCTATAAAATACTATCAAAAAATCTGGGGCATATTTTTAATACTCCTATTGTCTTTCAGTGTGATTGTGTACCTTACATTTATCCCAACTGTAAAATATTATTAGCAACTTTTTAATCCTTCTTTCACCAATAACCAAAGATAGAGAAACATTTAATTATTATCTTATTATCATTACTATATTTGCTATACAGGGATCAATGCCTTTCCAGTGGCCCAAGGAACAGTAAGTTTTACATCGAATGACCTTAGACTTGAGGCCAGAAATATATTAACCCTAAATACCATGAGTGGAATAATATAAATGAGAATCCCAAGAAAATTCAGTATGAGGTCCAAGGCAGGTGAAGGAGAGGTAGGCTAAAAAAGAAAAAGGAAGGAAAGAAAGAAGGGAGGGTGAGAGGTACTGAAAGGGAGAACATTAAATGGTGGCAAGAAAAATAAGTAAAATAAGTGAAAACATAAAAATGATAATTCCTTTTACACCAAATCCAGAAATTCTAAATTTCCGATCATCAAAATATGCTTGAATTCATAGCTGGCAAAGGCTCTTGGTCTTCTAGTCCAAAGGTATTTAATCCCAGCTGGGTAATGGAGGAGTTCTGAGAATGTAGGCACTGGGGTCCAGTCCTAGAAGGCTGCTTTGCAGGTGAGCAGAGATGACAAAGGAATTATAAAACCCACAATATGACATTTCCAACTGTATTAAGGAAAAGACTTGACTTCAGGCCTGTGTGTTCTCAAGCTGATAACAGTTATGAAAATATACCAGCTCAGTGTCAAGCCAAAGCTAAAATCCAAGAGGGAAACCTCTTTTTTCCTGTCTTTCCTTTTTCTGTAAACAACACCCATAGGCTCCGATTTTATTTTATAAGCAAAGGGTACCACTGCCTGGTTCACTGTGAGAGTTAATATACGCTTTCTGCCTGGAGGTACCTCATACCAGCATAACAGCCATGTTAACCCAGACGTGAGGGCAGAGAGGAGAGTAAGGAGCTCTGAAAAGACACAAGTGATGATGGGAAGGCCAGCTGAATACGGCCCAGCCTTGCATTGTCTCTTGCTTTTTATCTCCTATATGCTTTTCATGTTATTCTAGGAGCAGCAGTTGTCACTCCCTTCTCCACTCGGCTTACTTTTTTGAAAAATATGAAACTAATCCTGTATTTCCAGAGGCATCAAGCTTTGAAGTGCTTAAGATAATGGCATTATTTCTTATTCTTGAAACCAAGGCCATCAGAGATGTCACAGTTCCAGAGGTGAGGAGGGAAGTGAAAATGATTCCAATTTATTCCTTAGATCACCCTCTAAAATACTGATGTAAGTGGTATCATTTCCAACATATGAATGAAGTGACTAACAGACTTGCCTCTAGTCTACAGCTAACTGATGACAAGCTAGTACTCAAGTTGTGTCCTTAGACTCCAAGTTGAACACTCCTTCCATTACACTGTATTGTCTACAGTCCCTTCTTTTCCCCAGGGAATCCATGAAAGAAATTAACATTTGGTTGGTTTCATCTGTGTGTGTGCTTGACAAGAAATGTGGCAAGAGATAATAATGAAAAAAAAAGTTGGGGAATTCTTCTAACCACTTATTTCCCAAATGCTAAATGGCTCTAAGATGGCCCCAAAGGCAATGCTATTCTACAATGCATGAGGGCCAGGTTATCACCAATAGATTGATACTACCCATACATTATTAGAGGCATGGGGATATCCTTAAGGCCCAACAGTTAGGTAGAATCAGCAGGACTTGGGGAGGAAGAGACAAAACCAAGATTAAGAAAGGTTACACATGGGACAGATCTACTTCCAAACACATGCCCCACATCATAAATAGTGGTGTCTGGCAATAGTTTTCTACACAGGAAGACCTGACCAACAAATTCCAACTGCTGTCCTAGCTCTGTCACAGATGTTCTGACCCATCTCCATCTACACAGTTTCCAGACGAAGGGCTCCTTCCCCATATCTGTGTGGCCCTGCCTAAACTACATGAAGAAAGAGCCACAGGAATGAGGCACTACATGGAGAGAAGTAACCAAGCTGGGAATCCTGCCTTGAGAAGAGAGACACACGGGACTGCCCTAAAATAAAGAGCACAGGCCCTTCCCAGTCAGGAGATTCCCTCTCTGCTCTCAGAAACTGATGCCAGAGACATGCATACAAATGAACCTCAGGGCACTGCAGCACGGGCTCAGCAGAAAAACAAAGAGAGATGACGGCAGGGATGGAGTGCACTGGGGCCATTCATCTACATGTGAGTCACCACATTTGACATAAGCCTTCGCCTCATTTGGTTAGGGAGCTGGAGCACACACAGAATAGAGAGCCAGAGGACCTTGGTGTCAAGTTCTAAATTCCAGTAAGCAGCTGGGCTCAAGAACTATAAGTATCCCACCCCTCTAGCCACGGGTCTACAAGGAAAATACATGCTTCTCCTGAGAAGTCAAAGGTGGGCTGGGAAAGGGATGTCATATAGAGTATAAAATTCCACCTATGAAGAGCCAATCAGTAGTGCTCAGAGAAAGAAGAGCCGACAGAGAAATGAGACCTTTAAACTCACAAATAATAGTTTTGACCCATAGCAAATGTGATGGTAAGCTGCTTCTTGTAGTTCAGTTCACTATTCTGCTAAAAAGGAGAACTGGACCTGTTAAGGCACTCCTCTCTGAACAGGACTGTCAACCTAGCCTGCAGGATGGATGCCTAAGGTAGAGAATAGAACAAAGCAGACACTGCACTTCCTCCCACCAACATTTTGATAATTAACAAAGCAGGAGGGAACTAAAGGGTAAGTACATAGCACTGCTGGGAATTCAAAGAACTGTACATTCTTCTGAAAATTGTTTAGGTTGTCTGACAGCACATTGGGAACACTAATTAAGCCTCCAGCATTCCATCAATGTAGGTAAGGACGACTACACTCATTTCCCAGTTAGGGGACCAAGTCCTAGAGGTTAATGTCTACAACCACAAAGTAAAAACCGGAAGCCAGGAGTTCTGACTCTGAGTCCCCACTTCCTGCTCTATTTCATAATCTTTCTTATATAAGAAGAAACATATTATTAAAATCTATCCAGAACTAAAAGAGACTGCAACAAATACATGTAAAGAGGATCTGGAACTAAAAGGGAAACATGACTCAGACCCTGAAGCCTAAACTTACATCCCATTGTTCTATTGAAACCCTTTCTCAGATGAGTGTGCAAGGGAAGTGGCCTTTTAAAAAAAGCCTCTGGAATGATATGCAGATGGCACTGGCATCTTCAACACAGCCATCTCTTCCTTTTAGGGAAGATGTGGAACTGAATTAAGGGGCAGTGAAGAGAGCAGGCAGATGGGGAAGATAAGGCAGAAGAGGAAACGCTGATGCTGAGGTTCACAATGGCCTTCCCAGTTCATGTAGGCTCCTCAGATTATTCTCTGGAACTGCTGTTTGGTTCTTTGTTTGCCCTTCCCTTTCCTAATCTGAAACAGTTTTAGCAGCTGTGGACAACAACTGCAGTTTCTTATTTCAGTTTTGAGAGACCTTTTGGAAATTCTGCCAGAGTCTGGGGATCTGATGCCATACAAGTTGCATGACAATCCCCTCAGGATCTTGTTTGAAATGCTATTTCCCAACACAACTCCTCAGTTCCTAGAGCACATACACCCCGAATTCTTATTCAGTGGGCAGGGAAAAGCCTGGATCTGTATTTTTTTTCCATGCCTCCCAGGTGACTCTTATGTGCAGTCCATTTAGGAACCTTGTGACTAAGTCATTCATTATGAATGGTCCCAACCAGAAATCTAGAGTTGTGTTCAAGAAGCACAGCCCTTTGTTGGGCATGAGGATGGTGACTGCTTTCCTTTATTATTCTGAAGAATTACTGGCTATAAAATGCTCCTAGATCCACAGGCAAAAGAAACTAACAACAACATAGAATGTTATAATAAAAAATACATTTAAACCATGACAGTTGTTGAGGTAATGTTAATCTCAGCCCACAAACTCCCTGATTCAGTAGAGGCTGGCTTATTTTGATTCATTCTTTGAACTGCCTTAGCACACTGGTGCAAGCATCCTGAGGAAGAGGAAGAGTCCAGGAAAAACTAAATTCCAAAAGTGACCATCCAACTCACAACCAGGAAGATCAATGTCTCAAACTCCAAACTACCTGTCTTTTCCACTAATGGAAACAACACCAATTTGAGCAGCAAAACAGGCTTACCACCTGGGATACTGGGAAATGAAGGAGTTTCTTTCTATCTTTCATAATAGCCATTATCATTTAACTGCAGAGAGAGCTAAAAGAGAAAAATCAATGGCTGTCTCTTAGCTCTCCACAAAAAAAATTAATTTGGGTTTATACTCATTACTATAAACCAAGAAGGAAAAGAAGTTCTTTTAGAAAATGCTTTCACTTTAAGTCAGATGTGTTGCTCACTAAGAACTAGTTTATGTATGTCTGGCTCTCTAAAGAGTTATAATTAGATTTCTGGCATTCTGTCCAGTTTTTCCCTGGCTCAAAAGAAACTTTTCCCTGACTGAGACTAGAGCAGCGTGGGTGCACGTCAGCATGCATCACTGTGGGATCTCACTGGCCTACTGGGGTCAAGTCTAAATATAAAATGGCAATGCAGGCTTTCCAGTGGAGAATATTTACATATTTATGCTTCAAGACTACTTCTGTGTGCTTGCTTAGCAGAATCCATCTTAGGGAAAAAAATATCCCATAAAATAGCATCTTTTCAACAATGTCTTAGTTCCTTAACCAATTTCTTAAGAAATTTAAGAGCAAGAGCAGAAGAATGTACACATCAATCAATGATATTTTCCAGACCCACTCACCCATACACACAGCTAAGAATATACAGTAAATCAAGCAAAAAAGGATTGTGACATGAACATAGCCAGCTGAAGCCCTTGGTTAAAGCTTGCCCATTGTTACTTTGGTAACTAAATGTTTATACAAAGAAACCCTTAAAAAATAGAAGACCAAGCCAAATATCATGGAATTCCAAAGACATCTGGTTGTCATGGTTCATTTTATATATCAAGTTGGAGGGTGTTTTTGAATGAGATTAACTTTTAAGTTTGTGAAATTTGAGTAAGCACACTGCCCTCCATAATGTGGGTGGGCCACAACCAATCAGTTGAAAGGCCTGAATAAATCAAAAAGATCAGCTTCCCAGGCAAGAGGGAATTTCTCCAGGAGACTGCCTTAGGACTTCATCTGCACCTTCAGCTCTCCTGCGTCTCTAGCCTGCTGGCACACCCTGTTAATTTTGAACCTGTCAGACTCCTTAATCACATGAGCCAATTCCTTATAATAAAGCTCTTTATATATAGAAAACATATATATAAAATAAATAAATTCTATTCTGTTCTATACACACACACACACACACACACACACACCCAATGGTTCTACTTCTCTGGAGAACCTTGACTAATACACTGGGCTATATTGCTTCTTGTTTTGAATATCAAATTTAAAAGAAAAATCTATGTAATTTCACTGCACCTATGCTCCAAGAAGAACTCCTACAGTGGCAACCCTAAATGCAGAGTCAGAGCAATATAACGTTGTATTCCAATGGTAAGGTAGCAGGACGACATGAGATGAGATGCTACTGATTTGAGTATACTATTAGTTGTTTCTATTTAATTCCATCTCCAAACCAAAGCATCAAAAATTTCTTGACCACGAGTCTGACTAACCAAGTCAGATAACACTAGAGTGAAAATCCATCTAGTAGTCACCTTAGATAGAAGTGTTTAAAGAAATAAGTACCCTGGAAGGACTTTTCCCCATTCCCCTTCTATGTCTAATAGACAGGTTTATGCTGCTTTAGTAGAAGGTCTAGGATCACCATGCGTAAGAAATTATTGTCATGTGAATGGAAGCTTTGGGAGAAGACCAAAAGGGAAAGGGAGAGGGCTAGGTCTTATATGTCCTTTCAACAAACCACCAAGTAAAAACATGGATAAAATCTCCTAAACTAGCAGTTGGGAAAAATTTAGAAAGGTAAGGGAGAGGAGGGTGAAGGTAGGAAGGAGAGCAACAGAGAAGAGTGAAGGCAGGGAAGAGGCAGTGGGAAGGCTGAGGAAAAAGAGAGGAAGAATGGAAAGAATCACCTCAAATAATGGCACTATTTCTATTGTAATGGTGCGATGATTTCTCAAGGTTTTCAATGGTTTAAAAAGAGTCTATGCAATGGAAACAAAACTGTACAACACCTTTAGTCACCAGGAGCTTTGCTCTGCACTGAAATAAGGAAATGAAGTTACACAAAGGCTTGGTGGAGAGGCGGTCACCATCTTTACATGAACCTGGCACACTTTCCCTTTTTCTACCTGCAGACCAATCAGACCAACTGTAAAATACGCTTGGCATTAAAGCACAGATAAACACATAAAATTCTCTGTCTGTTGCAGTGAGACCCATCTCAGAGGTACTGAGGCATGACAAATATGTGTAACTAAATACAGAACATGTGTCAAGGCATATTCTTGTTCTGCAAAATACCTCATCTGGAAATAAATTACCCTAAACACTTGCCCTGAGCAGAGGACCTTGGCATAATGCTACTCTCTGTGTGAGCCCAGTCCTATAACACAGTTTCCTATGGATTACAGATTCTGGTATCAGAGCATTCTGGAAAGTGTGTTCTCTCACATGCTACATAGAAATAACTCAAAGTTACATCTGCATTCCAAATGCAGACACTGCAGTCTTCCCATCCTACTCGTACTCTCTACAGCTCACTCCACCTTTGTATCCTTCAGAGGTGCATGGAAATAGCCTTTGCTGTTAAGGTGAAAGGCAGTACAGGTGTATCTCCCTACTTGAGGATCTGAGTGAGTGAGCCACCTCAGGGGCTCTAGGCTTCAACATGTAACGTAATTTCACTTACCAATAACCACTGGATAAGAGACAAGGACTACTTATTTTTGTTTCTGTTTTATTCTACTAAGGTATCAACAAGAGGAAACATATTCAAGCTACAACACATGGGCTTTAGATTTAACATGTTTTTAAAAATGCTATGAAATATTCCAATGAAGACTGAGCTGTTGGGGGAGTGGGGGAAGTGAAAGGGGCGGTCTTCACAAAAAAGTTAAATCCTCCTATGTTCACATTAGTTTTAGTGCAATCCCACCTAAGGTAGAAGAACAGATTATAAACGACCAAGTATTTCTTCTTTAATACAAGGGTAGGAAAACCTTTTTCTCTTGATGACCACTGATTCATATACAGACTAAACAAATCATATAAAAAGCAACTTAATTTACTTTTTTTTTACCTCAATAAAGAATATTCAATCCATTTACATTTTAAATTAAGACCAGAATATATTCAATAAATACAACTAACACTAAAAAATATTTTAATTTTATATTACACCTAGTTGTAAAAAGGCTAATATAGAGTAAAATTTAGAGTTTAGTGGCACATGCATAGGCAGGACTAAATATATAAGGCTCACTGAATAAATAAACATGCAATGAACATAATAGGAAAAGAAAAAGTGCAAAGGTGTAAAAAGAAAAAATGGAATAACAGCTAAGCTATGTCATTACAGTGAAAGAGAATTCTGGAAATATTAATAGTGGTAGGCTTTGGACAGTCATCACTAACCAGTGACCTTTGATTTTCTTTTTAAACTGGTTAACTACCATTCACTCATCTTCAACTGCTCTACTATGGAGAGGAAAATTAGAGATGCCTATTTTGAGAGGAAAATATTCTCCAGAAAGACATATCAAATACCTTTTATCATTCTAAAACAAAAAGAAAACAAAGCAATAGTCTTAGCTTAATTTCCCTACTGCTGATTTCAACCTAACAAAACTTAATGACTCCAGCCCTGGCTAACCTACCTATTTTTTCATGTCAAAAGTAACTCTGAAAAATTGATTTTAGTATTCTATGGTTTATTTTAATATCAAAATACACTCTAAAGATCCATGAAATAATTAATAAATAACTTTATTTTTAAAAAGAGGTAAGGGGTTGGGATTGACTACAAAGGAGTTGCACAGATAGAATTTTTAGGCTATGGTACTGTAATGGAGATCACATGACTAAGCATTCATCAAACCCTTTAGAACTGGGGAGGAGCAAGATGGCAGAGGAGTAGGAGACCTAAATTTCGTCTGGTCCCAGGAATTCAGCTAGATAGGGATCAAACCATTCTGAACACCTACGAATTCAACAAGAGATCGAAGAAAAGAATAGCAACAACTCTCTGAACAGAAAAGCGACCACTT
>NC_138379.1:69516370-69530849 GCF_054177405.1 Leptonychotes weddellii
AAAAAAAAAAAAATAGTATCCACAACAAACTTACAGAGATTATAATTAACGATGAAAGATTGAATGCTTTTCCCCTAAGAACTGGAATAAGAAAAGATACCTGCTCTCACCATTTCTAGTCAATACTGTGTTGGAAGTTTTAGAGAGTACAATCAGGCATGAAAAAGAAATATTCGAATACAGCCAGACTGGAAAAGAAGAAATAAATCTGTCTTTAATTTGCAGATGACATGATCATACTTCAGGAGTCAGCAAACTACAATCCAAGTCTATGTACAACCTGCTCCTTTTTTTTTTCCCTGCTCTGTTTTTTTGTTGCTGTTGTTTGTTTTGGTAAATAAAATTTCACTGGAACACAGCCACACCCATTTATTAACATATTGTCTATGGGGGCTTTCACTCTAAAATGGCAGAGTTGAGCAATTGTGACAGAGATCTTATGGAAGGAAAATAAACACAACATGCTCAACATCATCAGCCACTAGTGAAATGCAAATTAAAACCGTAAGACACTTGAGGCACCTAACTGGCTCAGTTGGTGGAGCATGCGACTCTTGATCTCGGGGTCCTGAGTTTGAGCCCCACATTGGGTGTAGAGATTACATTTAAATAAATTAATTTTTAAGAAACCAGTAAGATACCACTGCACACCTATTAGAATATCTAAAATTAAAAAGACTGACCATAATAAGTGTTGACAAGAATTTCAAAAACTGGATTTCTCATCTACTGCAGGTGGGAATGTAAAATGGTAACACCACTTTGGAAAATAACTGAGCAGTTTCTTAAAAATTTAAACATACATTTGGTTCAACCATTCTATTCCCAGATACCTACCAAAGAAAGTGAAATCATATGATCATACAAATACTTGCACACAAATGTTTACAGCAATTTTATTTGTAATAACTAAAAACTGGAAGCAACCCAAATGCCCATGAACAGTGAATAGATATATCAACTGTGGTATTTCCATACAATGGAATACTAATATTCACCAATAAAAAGGAATGGATTATTGATGCACACTTGCACATGGATGAATCTCAAAATAATTATGCTGAGTGAAAGAAGCCAGACAAAAAAAGAATACATATGGTATGACTCCATTTATATAAAATCCTAGGGAATCCAAAGTAGCATGAAATGATAGAAGACAGATAAATGGTTGCCTGGGGAAAGGGCAGATGGGGTGGGATGGAGATGGAGGTGCAGAAGAGGATTTCAAGGGGGCTCTAGAAAACTTCTGGTAGTGCTGATTATGTTCAAATCTTGAGTGTGGTGGTAGTTTCAAGAATTTACAAATATGCCAAACTTATCAAACTGTACACTAAATATGTGCAGTCTGTTGTATGTTAATTACACCTCAACTGTTTTCTAAAACATCCACAGTTGTAAAACAGGTTTCTGATGTGTGGCCCTGTGACACAGAGATCTGCTGAATAAGGATGTAATATCTCTAAACCAGGAATTCCTCAATCCCAAAACTGGGCATAGATATGGAAGCATCCTAATCTTTTCCTTCTGCGAGAACAATAGTGTATAAGAATATAGACCAATATGGTTCCTTGAAGATGATTCTTCATCCCTACTATACGTTTCCTATATCTGTGCTACATACCTGCACTCCACCCCAACACATATCCATCATTTAACTTAACTACAGAAAGATACCAGTGAAAATGAAGCAATTTCATTTCTCACTTTGTATGATCCTAAGGGGAAAATGTGCAGGATCAGTAAAATCATAGGAAGGAGCTCAGGTCGCCTGGGTGGCTCAGTTGTTAAGCATCTGCCTTCGGCTCAGATCATGATCCCAGGGTCCTGGGATCGAGCCCCGCGTCGGGCTCCCTGCTCAGCAGGAAGCCTGCTTCTACCTCTCCCACTCCCCCGGCTTGTGTTCCTTTTCTCGCTGTGTCTCTCTCTGTCAAGTACATGTGCTATGGTGAGCGCTGTGAATTGTGTAAGACTGTTGAATCACAGACCTGCACCTCTGAAACTAATACATTATATGTTAAAAAAAAAAAAAAAAAAAAAGAAGATAGTAGGAAGGGAAAAATGAAGGGGGGGAAATCAGAGGGGGAGACGAACCATGAGATACTATGGACTCTGAGAAACAAACTGAGGGTTCTAGAAGGGAGGGGGTTGGGGGATAAGTTAGCCTGGTGATGGGTATTAAAGAGGGCACGTACTGAATGGAGCACTGGGTGTTATACGCAAACAATGAATCGTGGAACACTACATCAAAAACTGATGATGTAATGTATGATGATTAACATAACATAATAAAATAAATTAAAAAAAAGGAAGGAGCTCTTAATTTTTCTTATAGCATGTAATTATCTTCCCCAAACAACCCAGAATTAAGTTTTTGGCCCTGGTTTTGAACTTTAAAATGAGATTTACAATGTATAAGAAAGAAAATGGGAAAGGGGAAATGGTGAAAATCACTCATTAAAAAAGAAACTGGGGCGCCTGGGTGGCTCAGTCGTTAAGCGTCTGCCTTCAGCTCAGGTCATGATCCCAGGGTCCTGGGATCGAGTCCCACATCGGGCTCCCTGCTCAGCAGGAGGCCTGCTTCTCCCTCTCCCACTCCCCCTGCTTGTGTTCCTGCTCTCGCTGTCTCTCTCTCTGTCAAATAAATAAAAACTTTAAAAAAAAAAAAAAAGAAAGAAACTGAAGCTTAGGAAAAAAGTGTTCTCATTCCAGATAAATAATAAAACAGGAATATCCACATTCTTTTTAGGTAATTCCTATAAATGGAGGGTTTCATTTTTAGTTTCTGTAGATCCATAATTTAATAGCATACCCACAAACAAAATTTCAGTTATTATAGAACCCCAAAATGTTCACAGCACCCAAACAACCCAGCGATCTGGAGTCTAGCCTCTCCCCCCATAATTCCATGAATTACATTTTTAGAACCAAAGATGACAGTGGGTCTCTAAAAATAGAAAAAAAAGCTTGTATGTGAAAACTACCATCTCTTATGGTTAACATTTTTATTACAAGAAAGCAAATTAAAATGAGCTGTAAATTCAAGGTCAGAAATGAAAGTGTAGGTTTCAAGTCAAACTATAATCATAACCTAAACAAGAATACCATGGTGTGTGGGCGCCTGGGTGGCTCAGTTGGTTAAGCGACTGCCTTCGGCTCAGGTCATGATCCTGGAGTCCCTGGATCGAGTCCCGCATCGGGCTCCCTGCTCAGCAGGGAGTCTGCTGCTCCCTCTGACCTTCCTCCTTCTCATGCTCTCTGTCTCTCATTCTCTCTCTCTCAAATAAATAAAATCTTTAAAAAAAAAAAAAAGAATACCATGGTGTGTATGTACATTACATAAATTACACATGCTCATATAGACATGCCTATGTGCCATTACACACATGTTCATGCATGTGCACGCACGCACACACACACACACACCCCTCTGCAAACATTTTCAGGAGTATTTCCTACATGCCATGTGCCAAGTTCCTTAAAACACTGGACTTTCATTTTCCCAACAACCCTGTGAGGTAGAGCCAGTGATTATCCCCGTCACAGATGAGAAGACTTGCAGAGAGGTCACACAGCAACTAAGGTACACTGGGATTTTCTTGGTAAATAAACCTTTCCTATCGTCCTTCTAACTTTCTAAAACCCTAGGCATAAATGTCCTCCTTTGTTTTCCCCATATACTCCCTAGTTGGGAATTTCAAAATCTGTATTATGCTGTTCTTATTACTTTCAAAATTTCTTGAAGATTTCTCATAGCCATTGGACATCTACTTTTCAGGGGAATGTCTTAGGATTGTTCATACACAGAAAATAGCAAAAGTACTGTTATTCAAATTGGTAATGTGAGTAAAAGGCTGCTCTTTAGCATCAGTGGGGTTTTTGTTCATTTGTTTTTGTGGGTTTTTTGTTTTGTTTTTTGTTTTTGTTGCTTGTTTGTTTTTCATTGAAGGGAGCTGATCTTGGAGAGAAACAGAAAATTTTGTTTCGATTTTTTAAAATCAGAACTGCTTTCATGCCTTTGGCAACATTCTATTTCCTTGACTATTTGGAGCCATTAGGAAGAATATTTAGGCCCTAACAGTGGACTGAAGAGACTTTTGGCTCTTGTGTATACTATTGTTTGTTTTCTTGAGTTCTCAAGACCTGTGACCAGCTATTATAAAAAGTTGCCTATTTCTCTCTAATTGTATCAACTTGCACACTGTTAACAATATGTGTATTCAGAATGCCTTCCTAATTCTTTCTGAGCAGCCATTGCCTCTATTTTCTCAGCTTCTCCCCAGCTTCCTTGCATGAGCTCACCTGACAAGGAAATGCAGCTATTCTGTTTGTCCTCTCCACACTGGACCATCTAGGTCAGTGTCCTAACTCATCCCTGATGGTCTCTGAGATATACAACTATTCCAGAAGATTCAATAGTTACTCTTAAGGAATTTTTAGGTAGAATTGATTCCTATTAGGAGGAGACTTGCTGTCACTTTTGTTATCTTCAAAGCTGGTCCCTTCCCTGAGGCTCTTAATTTTTTGAAAATTTGATGCTATTTCAACTGAAAAAATTAGCAAGACTATTAAAAAACAAGTTGAGGGACACCTGGGTGGCTCAGTCAGTAGAGCATGTAGTTCTTGCTTTCAGCTCAAGTCATGATCTCAGGGTAGTAGATTGAGCCCCGCATCAGGCTCCACGCTTAGCAGGGAGTTTGCTTAAGACTCTCTCTCAGGGCACCTGGGTGGCTCAGTTGGTTAAGCATTTGCCTTCGGCTCAGGTCATGATCCCAGGGTCCTGGGATGGAGCCCCACATCAGGCTCCCTGCTCCACGGGAAGCTGGTTTCTCCCGCTCCCACTCCCCCTTGTGTTCTCTTTCTCTCTCTCTCACTGTGTCTGTCAAATAAATAAATAAAATCTTCAAAAAAAAAAAAAGACTCTCTCCCTCTCCTGCTGCCCCTCCCCCCACTCTCTCTCTCCAAAATAAATAAATAAATAAATCTTTAAGAAAAAAAGCACGTTGAGGGGAGATGTTTAAGAAACTGAAAAGTAATTGCAAACAACATTGGGTAATGACTTTCAGTTGTTCTGTATCAGTTAAAATTTGTCCTCTTTTCCCTGTGTACGTGATGGTTCTATTTTTCTCCAATAAAATTTTATTTAAAAAAAATAAGGTACAGGGGAGATGAACTAGCTTGTGGCTCTTACCCACGCTATTGCACTGCCTTGCCTGTCTACATAGAATAAGGGGATGCTAACATAGACATCTTCTGATAAGAAAAGGGGAAGGCTGAAGGATGAAAAATCTGTCATGCTTGAGGCCTAAAGCCACAGACTAGTCTTGGAGAAAGTTTAATATGCTGCTTTCTCTTTCTATGTAACAGGGTGGGGGCTGGAGTGGCCCCATGCTCC
Organism: Leptonychotes weddellii; assembly: GCF_054177405.1. Taxonomy (NCBI): domain Eukaryota; kingdom Metazoa; phylum Chordata; class Mammalia; order Carnivora; family Phocidae; genus Leptonychotes; species Leptonychotes weddellii. Next base: position 69,521,763 of record NC_138379.1, read on the forward strand.
TGATTAAATCCCCAGAAAGGTCATAAGGAAAGCACTCTGATCAAGTACAAATTATTTGAACCCCAGTGCCTACATCTTGGTCACCTCTGAATCTCCAATGCCTAGAACAGTAACTGGCATAAATTAGGAGCTCATAAATGTTTTTGTTGATGATTTTCAAGAAAGAAATGTTTTACTGACAGGCACTGAGGAGTAGTAATTGACGGTGTTGGTCTGGGCACTGAACCGCCTGGGTCTGACACTAGCCCCATCAATCACTATGCTACTTTCCGTACGACTGTGCTTCAGTTGTTTCATCTGTGAGATGTGGGTATCCGTGCCCACCTCATAAGGTAACTGAGATAATTAAATGAGTTACTGCATATAAATATCAACTTCTGGCACACAGCAAGTGCTTAATAAAAACTGAAGTGAAGAAGAGAGTCATGTGATCAGATTTGTTTTTAAGAAGATAAAAGGCAATACTGGTGGTGGACAGAAAATTCTACCAAACGCACACTGTATCGTTACAAAGACACAAAGAAGATGACCATATTTTCCAGTGTAGTTAGGACATTTTCTGATATTAAAGCAAAATATTAACAGCAGAAATGTTTTAGCTAAACCCAACAGAAATTTAAAATGAAACAGGATTAAAATCTAGATATCCTGACTCATAATCCAGTGTTCTCTCCACTAGGAAGTAGTATCCTTACCCAAGTCACTTCCTTGCTACCCCTCTTTTAACAAATATTCTGGTCTTCATAAATCAAATGGTTCTGCTTAGAGTTAAATGGCTGTCCCCCTTGAAAATACTCTGTGGTTCCCAGAGCACACTGCTTAATATATATAGAACTGGGATGAAAATCCGCATTTAAATGACAGCGCCACTTCATCAATGCCACATTAACTTGCCATTACCACTGCACAATAGATGTTAAGTTCATAAGCCAAGTACCACTGTTAAACTGCTCTTGGTTGTTTTGTTTAAAGGCGAGAAAAAGAAGAAATTTCAGTGTTAATATTCTTATCCCATGTTGCGTGTTTATAACAGGGGTGATATCTCCTTGAATTTTGAGTAGCACCAAGCACAGCACCACGCATCCTGGTTGACCGCTTACACTGAGCAGTACATTCTAGAGGTAAAATATCTGTGTGACTTCAGAAAATTAATTTTAGGTTTGGTTCGCTCATTCTCTTGCTCAACAAATATTTATTTTAAAACTAAGTATTTAATAAGAAGTAGTATAATATAATGGTTAAGAGTTCATACTCTAGAATGCCTGGGTTTGAATTCTGTCTCCAGCTGCTTACTAGGTATTTGCAACTTCAGTCTTACTCAACTTCTGTTTTCTCATCCATAAAATGGGAATAAATTACAATACCGCCCTCTTAAGGTTGTACGAATTAAATAAGGTAGCATATGTACTTAGTACAGTACTTAACACATAAAAGGCATTGAATCCATTTTAGCCATTATTACGATTATATTAAAGAACCACTTTCTAAGGTGTTGGGGTTTCAGTGGTGTACAAACCAAGACTTCCCTCAAGGAGGTCACTATCAATTGAGAAATGGAACTCAGATGAATAAATAAAAACCAGGACCTCTAAAATGGTCCTAAAAGAATGGAAGTCTAATTATGATTTTTTAAATTCTGCTATCACCCATTCAATTTTTAGCTCCCCAAGGGATCTTCCTTACCATCTGGGCCATCAATTCAAATGGGTTTGAAAAGCACTCATAATTTTCCTACATCACACCTCCTCCTCAACAAGAAAGGTTCTGTGGGTGGAAAACAGCAAAGAACACTGGATGTTATGCAGAAAGCAATCACTCTTCAGAGGACATAAGGGCCCTATAGATTTAAGAGTCACAGAAAATTGTCCAGATCAGAAAGAAGTGATCAACTCATTGAAGATTCAGAGAAAGGTACTAGTAAAAAGGGGGGAAAGGGAATGCACCTCGAAGTATTCTTCTAAACAGAAATATAACTTCGAAAACAGTTTATCTAATCAGTTACATTATATTACAAATGACAGATATGTCTCATCCTCCACCACTACCTCCAGACAGAGAATCAGATAGTGAGAGAGAAAAGGATTCAAACAGACTCCTCATTATGTATGTACCCTCAAATCCCCTTTTAAGTAGCAGGGAGTGGGTAAGAAAAAAGAAAAATCTAGAAAATGGAAATATATTCTAATAAAACTGTTGGTAAAATTCTGAAACCTGTTCCTAGGCTTGCCTTTCCCAGCCAGGTGCCTCTTTCATCTTACACCTTACCTCATCTCATTCCTCCCCTGTGCAGCATAAGTGCACTTAAATGGAGACCTTGTGGAGACTGACTGAACCCAAAGGTATGTCTCTAATGGTGAAATATCAGTGGGACAGATATTCTGGGAGAAGGAGAGTACTTACTGAGCTGTCCTTCACATATATCAGCAAGTAGGGAGCTCCACCATGTCAAGCTCAGAAAGCTGGCTCGGAATTCAGTTAGGAAGAGCAGTATGTCATAAAAATCAGGGTGAGACGGGCATCTGGGTGGCTCAGTTGGTTAAGCATCTGCCTTCAGCTCAGGTCATGATCTCAGGGTCCTGGGACCTAGCCCCATGTCAGGCTCTCTGCTCAGCAGGAAGTCTGCTTCTCTCTCTCACTCTCCCTCAGTGTTCTGCCCCCGGCTCTCAAGTAAATAAATAAAATCTTTAAAAAAATAAAAATAAAAAGTATCAGGCTGAGAAAAATGAAAGATAAAGTATTGCTATTTGCCTAATTCACAGTTTAGTGTATTTTGACAATGCCCTTGGTATTAGGCAACAAAGGATTTCTCTCTGCCACTTTAGCTATCTTGTTAGAGATAACCCTAATACGTAGGAAAGATGGCTGACCCAACTAAAAAGAGAATGCACATCTGTCTATCTGGCCTACCTGTGAGGAAGCATTTCAGCCTCAGGGACGACTGGTTCTAACTTTAGGTACACAGGAAAAGCAAAATCTTGCCCAGATAGAAATAGTTTACTGTTTCTCCTAACCCATTAAAGCTAATTTTGCAAATCTCAAATATCTCACACAAACCTTCTAATGGGTTTTATCTGGCTTTGGTCATTGTGATTTTTGTAAGAACTAGCTTCAGTTCATAAACAGACTTCTTTTAAAACAGATTTTTGTCAACTTGGGATTGCTATTATTTTCCTCTTTGCAGTTGGACTTTTGTGTCCACACTCTCCTTAAAAAGCAGCCCGTATGCAGCTGAAGCTTCTGCATATGCATGATGTTCTATGCATGCATGGTGTGAGTGTAGTAAAAGGAATGGCCAGCTTGGTCTTCTCCACAACTATAGTATTTCTCCTAGAGGACAGGGCCTTCGTCATGCTTTAGCACAATGCCCTGCGTGTACAGCAGGTACTCAATAAATACTCACTAGACCCAGGGGATGGATCTGATCAAGATTTTTTGGGAATGAAGGGAAATGTTGAGGGAGATGTTTCCTGTGTGTCCCATAAGGTATATAGCTTTGTCAGAGACTGGAAGTGATTAGAAAAAACTAACACAGTCATCACAACTGAGCAAGCACTAAATTTTCATAACTCAAGGGCTACAGCCCTTAATAATGGCATGAACTCAGCATCTTTTCTCTCCCACAAGATGCCCTGAATTCTAGAAGAGAGTGAATGGGTTTATACATAGAGGTAGGACAAGGGGATGAAGGGGAAGTGTCTGGAGATATGACTTAGTTAACTAACAGTGAGTATTACATTTCTATATTTTATGTTTTACCATAAAATCAAGTGAATTTTATATTATTCACCATAATAATATATCCATGTGTTTCCAAATAATAAATCTTCCCCCATATCCTGAAGTAACATTCAAATGTATGTTTTATATATATATATATATGTCAAATATCCAAATGTAACTCCCAGGTGGAGGTTACCAAGTGTGGGAAACACAACACAGATAGACCTCAAGTCAGAACTGAGTTTATCTGGTTAGTTCATCCAGCCAGCTTGTAAAGTGCAGAGGGAACAGTATGTGGGAAGTTAAAGTGGGACAGGTGTGGGGTGTGGATGTCCAACAACTCCTGGGCTGAGCCCTATGGGACACTCCAGGGGAGCAGCCAACTAGAGAATGCAGCAAGGCCCCCGTAGAACTGGGGAAAAGAGACAGTGACAGAAGGAAAGGGCAGGGAGGATAGCAGGCTTCCAGACCCTTACATGTCCTGCATAACTGGCTGTTAAAGAGCATGCAGGATGGGATTAAGCTGATCACTTTCTCAGTCTGGTTTACAAGTCTTGTGCCTCAGGTCCTTTTGAAAACCTCTTACTTTGCCTTTGATTCTTAGTGCGTTTGAGGTTAGTAGTAAGGAGCTGAGCCTTGGTGCAGGAGCCTGGGCCTCACTCATTAATAAGCCTTTATTGGGTGTCCACCATGTGAAGATCATTACCAGGTATTACTGCTTTGTTTTTAAGTGGATCCAAATTCTCTTTACTTTGTCTTCTCACATAAAATACAGGATTCATATTTTTTTTAATTTTTACAGTTTAATTGAAGTATGCTTTACAATATTATTTTAGTTTCTGGTATACAATATAATGATCAAAGAATTCTATACATTTTTCAATGCTCATCATGATAAGTGTACTCTTAATCCCCTTTATCTATTCTATTTCACTTATCACTGCATGGACTATCCCTCTGGCAACCACCAGTTTGTTCTCCATATTTAAGAGTCTGGTTTTTTTCTGTTTTCTTCATTTGTTTTGTTTCTAAAATTCCACATATGAGTGAAACCATACTGTATTTGTCCTTCTCTGTCTGAATTATTTCATTTAGCATATACCCTCTGGGTTCATCCATGTTGCTGCAAATAGCAAGATCTCATTCCTTTCTGTGACTAATATTCCATTGTAGATATACTACATCTTCTTTATTCATTCTTCTATCCATGGACACTTGGGCTGCTTCCATATCTTGGCTATTGTAAATATTCCTGCAATAAACATAGGGTGCATATTCCTTTTTGAATTAATGTTTTCATTTTCTCTGGTCAAATACCCAGTAGTAGAGTTACTGGATCATATGGTAATTCTATTTTTAATTTTTCAAGGAAACTACATACTATTTTCCATAGTGGCTGCACCAATATACATGCCCACCAACAGTGTACAAGGGTTCCTATTCCTCCACATCTTAGCCAACACTTGTTATTTTTTCTCTTTGACTTTAACCATTCTGACTGGTGTGAGGTGATGTATCATCGTGGTTGTGAACTGCATTTCCATGATGATGAGTGATGAACATCTATCTTCTCATGTGTCTGTTGTCCTTCTCTCTGTCTTCGTTTGAAAAGTGTCTATTCAGATCCTATGTCCATTTTTTAATTGGATTAATTGGTTTTTTGGTGTTGAGTTATATAAATTTTGGATATTAACCCCTTATTGGATATATCATTTGCAAATATCTTCTCCCATTCAGTAGGTTGCCTTGTTTTGTTGATGGCTTCCTTCCCTGTTCCAAAGTTTATTTTGATGTAGTCCCAGTACTTTAACTTTGCTTTTGTTTCCCTTGCCTAAGAAGGAAATAAGAAGACATATCTAGAAAGATGTTTCTACAGTTGATGTCAAAGAAATTACTGCCTATATTATTTTCTAGGAGTTTTATGGTTTCAGGTCTCTCCATTTAGATCTTTAACCCATTCTGAGTTTATTTTTGTGTATGCTTCAAGCAAGTGGTCCAGCTTCATTCTTTTGCATGTTGCGGTCCAGTTTTCCCAGTGCTATTTGTTGAAGAGACTGTCTTTGTGTATTATTGCCAAATGTATATTATTGCCTCCACTGTCATAGATTAATTGACTATATATGCATGGGTTTATTTTTGGACTCTCTATTCTGATCCATTGATTTATGTGTCTATTTTTGTGTAATACCTTACTATTTGGATTACTACAGCTCTGTAGTAGGTCTTGAAATCTGGGATTGTGATACTTCTAGCTTTGTTCTTCTTTCTCAAGATCACATTGGCTATTCAAGGTCTTTTGTGGTTCTATACAAATTTGAGGATTACTGTTCTACTTCTGTAAAAAATGCTGTTGCTATTTTGTTAGGGACTGTATTCAATCTGTAGATTGGTTAGTATGGACTTATTTTAACAATTGGTTCTTCAAATCCATGAGCATGGAGTATCTTTCCTCTTGTTTGTGTCATCTTCAGTTTCTTTCATTGATGTTTTATAGTTTTCAGAGTACAGATCGTTCATCTTCTTAGTTAAGTTTATTCCTATTAATTTCATTATTTTTAGTGCAATTGTAAATGGGATTGTTTTCTTCATTTCTCTCTCTGCTACTTCACTATTATTGTAAAGAAATGCAACATATTTCTGTATATTAATTTTATATCCTGTGACTTCACATTTATCAGTTCCAATAGTTTTTGGTGGAGACTTTAGGGTTTTCTATACATGGTATCATGTCACCTGCAAACAGTGAAAGTTTTACTTCTTCCTTACCAATTTGGATGTTTTCTCTATCTCTCTCTTTTTTTTTTAAAGATTTTATTTATTTATTTGAGAGAGAAAGCACATGAGACAGGGGAGGGTCAGAGGGAGAAGCAGACTCCCTGCTGAGCAGGCAGCCTGATGCGGGACTCGATCCAGGGACTCCAGGATCATGACCTGAGCCGAAGGCAGTCACTTAACCAAGTGAGCCACCCAGGCGCCCTCTCTCTTTTTTTAAAGTTTTTATTTAAATCCTAGTTAACATATAGTGTCCTGTTAGTTTTAGGTGTACAATTTAGTGATTTAACACTTACATACAACATACAGCTCATCACAAGTGCACTCCTTAATCCCCATCACGAATTTATCCCACCCACCCCCATCTCCCCTCTGGTAACCATCAGTTTGTTCACTATAGTAAAGAGTCTGTTTCTTGATTTTCCTCTTTTTTTCCAATGATTGATTGTTTTGTTTCTTAAATTCCACATATGAGTCAAATCATATGGTATTTCTCTCTCTCTGGCTGACTTATTTTGCCTAACATTATACTCTCTAGCTCCATCCATGTCATTGCAAATAGCAAGATTCCATTCTTTTTATGGCTGAGTAATATTCCATTGTATAGATACCACTTCTTCATTATCCATTCATCAGTCATGCACATTTGGGCTTTTTCCATAATTTAGCTATTGTAGATAATGCTGCTATAAACATCAAGGAGCACGTAACCCTTCAAGTCAGTATTTTGTATTCTTTGGGTAAATACCTAGTAGTGCAACTGCTGGATCATAAGGTAGTTTTATTTTTAACTTTCTGAGGAACCTTCACACTGGTAAGAGAGTTCTCCACATCCTTGACAACACCTATTGTTTCTTGTGCTGTTAATTTTAGCTATTCTACAGTGTGAGATGGTGTTGCACTGTAATTCTGATTTGCATTTCCCTGATGATGAGTTATGTTGAGCATCTTTTCATGTGTCTGTTGGCCATCTGCATGTCTTCTTTGGAAAAATGTCTATTCATGTCTTCTGCCCATTTTTTAATTGGATTGTTTGTTTTTTGTTTTTTGAGTTTTAGAAGTTCTTTATAGATTTTAGATACCTTTATCAGATATGCCATTTGCAAATATCTTCTCCCATTCCATAGGTTGCCTTTTAGTTTTGTTGCTTCCTTCATGTGCAGAAGCTTTTTATTTTGATGTAGTCCCAATACTTTATTTTTGCATTTATTTCCCTTGCCTCAGGAGACCTATCTAGAAAGAAGTTGCTAAAGCCAATGTCAAAGAGGTTACTACCTGTGTTCTCCTCTAGGATTTTTATGGTTTCAGGTCTCACATTTAGGTCTTTCATCCATTTTGAAATTATTTTTGTGTATGGTAGAAGAAAGTGTTCCAGTTTCATTCTTTTGCATGTTGCCGTCTAGTTTTCCCAACACCCATTGTTGAAGAGGCTGTCTTTTTTCCATTGGATATTCTTTCCTGCTTTGTCGAAGATCAATTGCCCATATACTTATGGGTTCATTTCTGGGTTTTCTATTCTGTTTCACTGATCAAGGTGTCTATTTTTGTGCCAGTACCATATTGTCTTGATCACTACCACTTTGTAATATAACTTAAAGTCAGGAATTCTGATGCCTCCAGCTTTATCTTTTTCAAAATTGCTTTGGCTATTTGGGGTCTTTCGTGGTTCCATACAAATTTTAGGATTGTTTATTCTAGCTCTGTGAAAATACTGGTAGTACTTTGATAGGGATTGCATTAAATGTGTAGATTATATTGGGTAATAGAGACATTTAAACAATATTTGTTCTTCTAATCCATGAGCATGGAATGTTTTTCCATTTCTTTGTGTCATCTTCAATTTCTTTCATCAGTATTTTATAGTTTTCAGAGTACAGATCTTTTACCTCTTTGGTTAGGTTTATTCCTAGGTATCTTATGGTTTTTGGTACAATTGTAAATGGGATAGGTTCCTTGATTTCTTTTTCTGTTGCTTCATTATTGGTGTAGAGAAGTGCAATAAATTTCTGTACAGATTTTGTATCCCACAAGTTTATTGAATTCATGTATGAGTTCTAGCAATTTTTTGGTGGAGTCTTCCTGGTTTTCTATATTGAGTATCATATCATCTGCAAATAGTCTGACTTCTTCCTTGCCAATGTGGATGCCTTTATTTCTTTTTGTTGTCTGATTCCTGAGGCTAGGACTTCCAGTATTATGTTAAATAACAGTGGTGAGAGTGGACATTCCTGTCTTCGTCCTGACCGTAAGGGAAAAGCTCTCAGTTTTACCCCATTGAGGATGATGTTAGCTCTGGGTTTTTTGTACATATGTTGAGGTATGTTCCCTCAAAACCTACTTTGTTGAGGGTTTTTATCATGAATGGATGTTGTACTTTGTCAAATGCTTTTTCTGCATCTATTGAAAGGATCATATGGTTCTTATCCTTTCGTTTATTAATGTGGTGTATCACATTGATGGATTTGTGAATACTGAACCACCCCTGCAGCCCAGGAATAAAACCCATTTGATCGTGGTGAATGTTTCTTTTAATGTACTGTTGGATTCAGTTTGCTAGTATTTTTTTTTTATTCTTATGTTAATCCCCATACATTA
>NC_138379.1:69530949-69546920 GCF_054177405.1 Leptonychotes weddellii
TCACAGCGCTTAACAGAGCACATACCCTCCCCAGTGTCTATCACCCAGTCACCCCATCCCTCCCACCCCACCCCCCACTCCAACAACACTCAGTTTGTTTCCTCAGTTTGCTAGTATTTTATTGAGGATTTCTGCATCCATGTTCATTAGGGATACTGGCCTGTAGTTTTGTTTTTTAGTGGAGTCTTTATCTGGTTTTGGTATCAGGCCTCATAGAATAAATTTGGAAGTTTTCCTTCCTTTTCCATTTTTTGGAATAGTTTGAGAATAGGAATTAACTCTTCTTTCAATGTTTGGTGGAATTTGCCTATGAAACCATCTGGCACTGGACTTTTGTCTGTTGGGAGATTTTTTTTGATTACTAATTCAATTTCTTTGATGGTTTCCATTTATTCAAGCTTTCTATTTCTTACAGTCTCAGTTTTGGCAGTTTATGTGTTTCTAGGAATTTATCCATTTCTTCCAGGTTGTCCAATTTGTTAGCATATAGTTTTTCACAATATTCTCTTATAACTGTATTTCTGTAGTGTTGGGTTGTTATTTCTCCTCTCTCACTTGTGATTTCATTTATTTGGGTCCTTTCTCTTTTCTTTTTGACAAGTGCGGCAAGGGGTTTATCAATTTTATTAATTTTTTCAAAGAACCAGCTCCTGGTTTCTTTGATCTGTTCTACTGTTTTTTTTAGTTTCAATATCATTTATTTTTGCTCTAATCTTTATTATTTTCCTTCTTCTTCTGGCTTTAGGCTTCATTTGTCCTTCTTTTACTAGATCCTTTTAAGTGTAAAGTTAGGTTTTTGAGATTTTTCTTGCCTCCTAAGGTAGGCCCTGTATTGCTATATACTTCTCCCTTAGGACTGCTTTTGATGCATGGCAAAGGTTTTGGACTTCCATGTTTTTTCATTTTCATTTGTTGCCACGTATTTTTTTTTTCTTCTTCTTTAATTTCCTGGCTGACCCATGCATTCTTTAGTAAAATGTTCTTTAACCTCCATGTATTTGTGGTCTTTCTAATTTTTTTTTTTTTTGTAGTTGACTTAAGTTTCATAGCGTTGTGGTCAGAAAATATGCATGGTATGATCTCAATCTTTTTGTACTTATTGAGGCCTGATTTGTGACCTAGTATGTGTTCTGGAGAATGTCCCATGTGCACTTGAAAAGAATGTGTATTCTGTTGCTTTAGGATGGAATGTTCTGAATATATCTGTCAAGTCCATCTGGTTCAGTGTGTCATTCAAAGCCATTGTTTCCTTGTTGATTTTCTGCTTAGATGATCTATACATTGATGTAAGTGCAGTGTTAAAGTCCCCTACTATTATTGTATTATTATCAATGAGTTCCTTTATGTTTGTTATTTATTTTATTTTTTTAAGATTTTATTTATTTGAGAGAAAGAGAGAGAGAGAACACAAGCAGTGGAGGGGCAGAGGGAGAGGGAGAAGTAGGCTCCTGGCTGAGCAGCGAACCCAATACGAGGCTCGATTCCAGGACCCCAGGATCATGACCTGAGCCAAAGGCAGAATGCTTAACCAACTAAGCCCCCAAGGTGCCCCCCCTTTATGTTTGTTATTAATTGTTTTATATATCTGGATGCTCATAGGTTGGGTATATAAATATTTACAATTGTTAGATCTTCTTGGTGGATTTGTCCCCTTTATTATGATATAGTGCCTTTCTTCATCTCTTTTTAGTCTTTGGTTTAAGGTCTAATTTGTCCAATTTAAGTATTGCTACTCTTTCTTTTGGCATCCATTTGCATGATAAATGTTTCTCCATCTCTTCATGTTCAATCTGGTGTCTTTAGATCTAAAATGAGTGTTTTTGTAGGCAGCATATAGATGGGTCTTACTTTTTTGTACATTCTAACACCCTATATATTTTGATTGGAGCACTGAGTCTATTTACATTCAGAGTAATTATTGATAGATATGTGCTTAGTGCCATTTTACTACTTGTTTTGTTGCTGTTCCTGTTGATTTTCTCTGTTCCTTTCTTATTTTTGTCACTTTTGGTCTTCTTGTCCACTCAAAGAGTCCCCTTTAATATTTCTTGCAGGGCTGATTTAGTGGTCATGAATTTCAGTTTTTGTTTGTCTGGGAAACTCTTTACCTCTCCTTCTATTCTGAATGATAGTGTGGCTGGATACAGTATTCTTGGATACAGATTTTTCATATTCAGCATTTTGAATATATCATGCCACTCCCCTCTGGCTTGCCAAGTTTTGTTGAGAAATTTCCAGGTAGCCTTATGGGTCTTCCTTTTAAGTTAAGAACTTCTTTTGTCTTGCTGCTTTTAAGACTTTTTCTTTACCACCATATTTTGCAAATTCAATCACAGTATGTCTTGGTGTGGGCCTGCTTCTGTTGATTTTGACAGGAGTTCTCTGTGCCTCCTAGACCTAGGTGTCTGTTTCCTTCCCCAGATTAGGGAAGTTTTCAGCTATTATTCCCACAAATAAACTTTCTGCCCCCTTTTTTCTCTTTTTCTTCTGGGATTCCTATAGTACAAATGTTATTACATTTGATAGAGTCACTGAGTTCCCTCAGTCTAGTCTCCTGTTCCATAATTCTTTCTCTCTTTTGTTCACCTTTATTATTTTCCATTACTTTGTCTTCTTCTGTTTTTCTTTTTCATTACTTTGTCTTCTATATCACTTATTTAATCCTCTGCTTCTTTTGGCTTTGTGTTCATTGCAGCAAGCCTATTTCCAATCTCAGTTATGGCATTTTTCATTTCTGATTCTTTATCTCTTTCATCTCTGTCTTAAGGGTCTCTCTGAAGTCTTCAGTTCTTTTCTCAAGCCCAGAGAGTGTCCTTATGTTTGTTGCTTTAAATTCTCCATTGGCCATGTTACTCATATCTGTCTCATTTAGGTCTCTGGCTATGACCTTATGTTGTTCCTTCATTTGGGATGAATTCCTCCAACTTGGTATTTTGTCTAAGTCCTTGTCTTCTTCTGAGTATTAGAAAAGCCTATTATGTTTACTGCTCCTGAGTAATATTATGAAGAAGCGGTCATATAATGTCCAGGGTCTAACTCTTCAGGGATGGTCTCTGGTATGTGCTTCATGAGCACTGCCTGCTGTGTCTTGGCTGCTCTATCCTTTAGGACAGTCATCGACAGAGGCTCACCTTGCCTGCAGTGGGCAGTGTTTGGTCCTTGGCCAGAATGCACCAGTTTTAACTAGGTGTGCTCTGGTCTGCTTGTTAAATGAGACCTGATACTGCTTCGACTAGAACTGAAGCCCTGCAGAACTCTGGTTGGGGGACATGGTGTGGACAAGGATTTCTGCTGGTCTTCTGGAGAAGGGGCCTGCTGCTCAGGGACTAAGGCAATCTTGACCAAGATGGGCAGTCCTGCCAGAGCATAAGACTGTAGGACTTGGTGTAAGTAGGTTAGGCAGTCAGTGTTGTTGCTGCACTGCTTATTGCAGGTCGCTCTGTATTCATGCTGAGGGGTAGGAGAGGGAAATGGTGCAGCTGGCTCCTTTGTTCCTGGAGAGGCATCTCCCTGATTGCTGCCTCTCAGGGGAGTACTCCGAGAAGAGCGAATAATCTCCCCCATGTGTGACCTAGGCGTTTTCCAGATATTGCTTCCATACTGACCACCTCCAGGTTGTTTGCCTGCCTTCTCTTCAGGAGCAGTGCAGTGCCCTCAGGGCTCTAACCCAGCAAAGCCCGCCGACTTTTAAAATTCCAGTATTTATGCCCTGATGGTTGCAAGAACTCACGAAAATCAGCTCGTCTCATTTTCCCAGCCAATGGCTTTGGGAAAATGTTCTCCCTGTGCCTTCTCTTGTGTGCTCCTCTCTTCCTCTTCCCCCCACCCCTCACCTTTCTGTACAACCATGGCTCCTTCCCCTCCACAGCACCTGCAATCTGTTTCTCCCCTAAACCACAACTCTGCACTTCTTACCTTCTTTGATGTGGATCCTTCTCTCCCTTTAGTTGTGGAGTTTGTTCTGTCAGTTTTCAGGTTGATTTCTGGGGTATTTAGAATGATTTGATAGTTATCTAGTTGTGTTCGAGGGAAGAGGAAAGCTTAGGGTCCTCCTGCTCTGCCACCATCTAAGCTCCTCCCCGAATGCCTTTTATTTCTTTTTCTTGTCTGATTGCTTTGGCTAAGAATTCCACCACTACACTGAATAGAAGTGGTGAAAGTGGACATCTTATTTTGTTCCTGATGTTAAAGGAAAAGCTCTCAGTTTTCACCATTGAGTGTGATGTTAACTGTGAGTTTTTCTTATATGGTTTTTATTATGTTGAGGTATGTTCCCTCTAAGAGGGATTTGCTGAGAGGGCAATATCAATCTTACGGTGCCAAGAAAGCATATACATGGAAAAAAGAAAATTAAGAATAGATTTTAAAATGTAAAAAACCTAAAGATCACTCCTTAAAAGTACTTTCCATAATTTTGGGGATAAGGTGGCATCTTATAAAAAGAAATCAAGAAAACATTATCCTGAAAATAAACACTGTTAGGTCAGATATATAGCATATGTTATTTAAAGTAAAATACAGTTTTATATATATATTTTAAAAATTTTATTTATCTATTTGACAGAGAGAGAGAGAGAGTGCACACACAAGCAGGTGTGAAGTAAAACAAGAACTGTAAAAGCATTTAAGGTTTGTCTCCACATACAAAACCATTGTACCAATCCAGAGACCCAGAACTTCTGGATGGAACTGAATGGACCCAGAAGATCAGGGAATAAGGATCCTTTTCTATTTATACTCAACTCAGAGCTCACTGCAGCAAAAGCAGCTCATTGTATAAATAAATGGCTTCTAAAAGCCAGATGATGTTAATGGTTGCATTTGAGTCCAGCAAAGAAAAGATGATTCATTTGCTGTGTGTTAAATTTTAGACTTACGTTGAACAAATGTGACAGATGAAAACTTCAACAGAAAAAGAGAAAAGAAGCCAACCTGCTTTCCCACTTGTTAAAATTAGGTTTTATAACAAAATAGTCCAAATATAAGTGGGAAAATATACTATTTGGAATATCTTCTAAATATCTCTTTGTATATACAAACACAGAAAACCCCTATTTCTCTGTTGGTACAAGAAGACTATTTTATTTATTACTTTTATTTTTATTTATTTATTTATTAAGTAGGCATGGAGACCAATGCTGGGCTTGAACTCACAACCCTGAGATTCAGACCTGAGCTGAGATCAAGAGTCTGATGCTTAACAATTTGAGCTACCCAGGCGCCCCAAGAAGACTATTTTTAAAAATTCTGTCCTAATATAAAATCAGGCAAACTGAATTAAATAATTAAATAGACAGTAAGTCTATAGACATATTGAGTCGTGACTGCTATTAACTTACTACATGGCCATATACTTAAATAGCAGCAATTCTTTCTCAGGAAGAAACTCAGTATATCAAATATTTTGAATATCAGGGTCTGAGATTAAAACTCAGGTTTCTGGTGTGTCTGGCTGGCTCAGTTGGTAGAGCATGCAACTCTTGATCTCAGGGCTGTGAGTTCGAGCCCCCCTCCCCCTGGTTGGGTGTAGAGATTACTTAAAAATAAAATCTTAAAATACATAAATACTTGAGTTTCCAAATGCTTATGTCCTTGACTTGCAACCACTCAGTCTATACTATACATTCTACAGCAACCTAACCCAGCTTGCCTCAAAAGCTAACATGCATACAAGCCACCCGGCTTTGGTTAAATGAAGATTCTGATTCACTACTCTGGAATTAAGCCTGACATTTTTTTATAAGCCTGTCCCTTTATTTTATTTTATTTTATTTTTATTATTTTTCGGGGGGAGGGGAACCTGTCCCTTTTTATAAGCTATTGGTCTACAAACCATACCCTGAGCAGCAAGGCCTTAACCCACATATCCAAATGGTTAATCAAGGTTAAAATATCACAGCGCTCCTATCAGGTGCTGCTGTTGCTAGGAGTTTATCTACTGGAAAACATTTTGACAGCAATGGTGCCCCTATTTCTTCCTCCTCCAATTCAGTGATGAAGTCAGTCCTTTGTGTTCTGGGGACCCTGGGGACACTTGTAATCTCACCCCACTAATCTTCTCCCTCTTATATTATCTTAGGAATTTAGTTGTAGGTGAAAAGACCCACCTGGATGATGATCATGATTTTTGTGAGTCGGGGTGAGGACTGCAAATGGCTGAAGCTCCACTCAGATCTTGCTGCTCTGACAAGAAAAACAAACTCCTTCCCCTCCCCGCCCCCCCCAGGATGCTACCAAGAGCATCCTGAAGCAGAAGTTTCATTGTTGTGGGTTGCTTGATCTTGGAACATGGACTAAAAAGGATCAGGGGAGAGGTTTGTGAGCCTGTGGAAGAGGTTCCTGACTCTACTTATATAATTCCAAATTAGTAGGGAGCAGCTGGTGACTGCCATTCTCAGCAGTCACTTCCCACCCCTGATGCCTAACAAGGTTGACGCTGAACCCATTTGCCTTGGTCAAAAAGAGCAGTGCTTCCAGGAAGCATATTTAGGGATCTTAATATATTTATTAGCTCCTAGAAAAAAGAATCCAGTATTAGACTTTCAGACACCCACTACCAAGCATATATTTTAACAAAGGTATTATGTTTGACAGAAGGGGATTGTGCTCATTCATTCATTTATTCAATATGGACTGAATGTTACTGAGCACCTACCACATTCTGTATTGGGTAGTAGAGATAGAATGAACAATTCCTACTCTCATGAACCTTGCATTCTAACAATACATTACTTAACCAGTATACAACATTCTAATTCTACATACATTATTAACTGTAATTGCAATAAAGGCTATAAAGAAAAGTACAGGGGACTATGAAAGCATATAGCAGGAGGTATTAATCCCAAGAATTGGGGAAAGCTTCCCTAAAGAAATGACATTTAGGATTGAATCTGATGGGTAAGTAAATTCAACCCTGCAAAAAATGGCCAAAGTATATATATTACATGCACTGGGAAACATGTGCAGTCTTTCTGAGAGGCTGTGAGAAAGTAAAAGCCAAGGAAGCTAACTATAGTTATAGTTATAGATATATATAGATACCAGCTATTCTGACCACTGTGAGGTGATATATCATCGTGGTTGTGATTTGCATTTCCCTGATGATTAGTGATGCTGAGCATCTCTTCAAATGTTTTCTAGTCATCTCTATATCTTCTTTGGAAAAAATGCCGATGCAGGTCCTCTGCCCATTTTTTAATCAGATTATTTGTTTTTTGATGTTGAGTTGTAAGAGCTCTCTATATATTTTGGATACTGATCCCTTATCAGATATATCATTTGCAAAGGGGCAGAATACAAAAGGATATTTAAAGTATGGACTCAATTATTTCTAAAATGTAGAGAAAAATGACAAATACATAAAAATGGTAAATTGTTGCCAACACTGCCCCGATAAGATTGTGAATAGTTATTTTTCTTATGTATACTTTTTAAACTTACCAAATTTTACTTCTTACAGTTAAAAAAAAAAAAAGTCCAGATCCCCAAATACAACATGGTAGTGGCTCCCTTCTCCCCTTGCCTAATGTGACCTTTCCACCATACACACATTTACCTACAGGATACATCCTCCACTCCAGACCTAGTCTTTGACCGTCAATCCTACTTTTAACTGCCCTTCACTACTAGGCCAATCCATAGTGGCTAGTGTTAGTTCATTTTCTAGTGGAAAATACCACTAAGAATACTGATACCCAGTGAGAAGAATGATATCTGTAAGAATCTTATTAGCTAACCAATACTTAAGCTTAGGATAGTTTATAATGTACTTGGAGGAATGGAAAAACAGCAAGTAAATATAACCATGGCACATATTTACACTTAATGTCTAATGGCTCTTATTCTATAGTTTGTCTTAGTCTGCAAACCCATAAGTTTGGACTTCAAGCACTTTCATATTGTGAACTTTTGCATGTTCCGAATATTACATAACAACCCAATTGTAACTAAGTTCAAAGATTTCAATAGATTAAAAAAGCATCTTCAAAGCTCAGTGTCTAAGGTTTTCAACATTGCAGGGGTCTGGAATTTTCAAAAGATATATAGCTGTGCTGCACAGCTATCAGAGAAAAGACTCTGTTAATGAGACCATAAGAAATCCAAAGATGTCCTCAGCACAGAGCTTGAGAGCATTCCAGAATCCAGATGTTCAGAGGATTCACCCTAACTTTAAAGGAAAGTGTTTATTTACAAGCTCTCCTACCCAACAGTTTTTCTGACAACAAATTTTACCCAATTTGCTCTTTCTTATCTGGTTTTCCTTTTATTGTCTTCCCCATATGTCCCCAAGCCAAACCTGAATTTCTATATACTGAAAACCCAAGATATGATGATAAACTGAAACATCAGATACAGAATTAAACTAAACAAAATTTACTAAGTGCTACTATGTTTCCAAACTTACTGTTTATTAAAAACCATATAACTTGGAAGTACATAAAGAATGGAAGATACAAAACACTTCAGTTCTTAAACAGTTCTTAAACATATCACAGTGATTTCACTGTGATCCACAGCCACTAGATTCCAGAGATACATCTTCTAGAGACTCTCCACTAAAACCGAATTCACTACTTTTCAATATCCAACACATCATATCCAACTTAAACTTACCTGTATGATTTATAATGCAAATTGAAACCTTCCAAATCAGCCATTCCAAATGCTCTTATTAAAATAGTGTTGCTCAAGCATTTTTTACAGAAGTATAGCTGACATACAATATTAGTTTCAGGTGTACAACGTGGTAATTTGAAGATTTTACAATGCTCACCACTGTAAGTGAAATAACCACCTGTCACCATACAAAGTTGTTACAGTGTTGTTGACTATATTCCCCATGCTGCACCTTTCATACCTGCGACTTATTTTATAACTGGACATTTGTTTTTGCTTATTTCTTTTTTAGATTCTACATATAAGTGAATCATATGGTATTTGTCTTTTTCTGACTTCTTTTACTTAGCAGAATATCCCCTACATCTATCCAGGTTGTCACAAATGGAAGATCTCATTCTTTTTTATGGCTGAATAATATATATACACAACATCTTCTTTATTCACCTATGGATGGACATTTAGATTACTTCCAAATCTTGGCTATTGTAAATAGCCATAAACACAGGGCATATATCTTTTTGAATTCATTTTTTTGCATTCTTCAATGAAATATCCAGAAGGGGAATTAATAGGTCATGTGGTAGTTCTTTTTTTTTTTTTTTAAAGTATGTTCCTTGCCCGGTGTGGAGCCCAACATGGGGCTTGAACTCAAGACCCTGAGATCAAGACCTGAGCTGAGATAAAGAGCTGGACACTTAACCAACTGAGCCACCTAGGTGCCCTGGCCATGTGGCATTTCTATTTTTAATTTTTTGAGGAACCTCCATACTGTTTTCCACAGTGGATGTGCCAATTTACTTTTCCACAAACAGCACACATGGGTTCCCTTTCCTCCACATCCTCACCAACACTTGTTATTTCCTGCCTTATTGATACCAGCTATTCTGACCGCTGCGAGGTGATATATCATCGTGGTTGTGATTTGCATTTCCCTGATGATTAGTGATGTTGAGCATCTCTTCAAATGTTTTCTAGTCATCTCTATATCTTCTTTGGGAAAAAATGCCGATGCAGGTCCTCTGCCCATTTTTTAATCAGATATTTGTTTTTTGATGTTGAGTTGTAAGAGCTCTCTATATATTTTGGATACTGATCCCTTATCAGATATATCATTTGCAAATACCTTCTCTCATTCACTAGGTTGCTTTTTTGTTTTGTTGATTGTTTCCTTCACTATGCAAAACTGTTTTATATTGGTGTAATCCCAATACTTTAATTTCGCTTTTGTCTCCCTCACCTGAAGAGATAGAACCAGAAAAATATTGCCAAGGCCAATGTCTAATGAGTTTACTGCCCAATTTTTTTTAAGTTTTAGGTTTCAGGTCTTACATTTGGGCCTGTAAACCATTTTGAGTTTATTTTTATGTATGGTGTAAAAAAGTGGCCCAGTTTCTTTCTTTTGCTATCTAGTTTTCCCAGCACCATTTATTGAAGAGACTGTCTTTTCCTGACAGTATATGTTTGCCTTCTTTGAGGTTAATTGGCCAAATAAGTGTGGGTTTATTTCTGGGTTCTCTATTCTGCTCTACTGACCTATGTGTCTATTTCTGTGTCAGTGCTACTATACTGTTTTGATTACTATAGCTTTGTAGTATAGTTTGAAATCTTGGATTGTGATACCTCCATCTTTGTTCTTCTTTCTCAAGATTTCTTTGTCTATCAACAGATGTTGGCGAAGATGCAGAGAAAGGGGAACGCTCTTACACTGTTGGTGGGAATGCAAGCTGGTGCAGCCACTCTGGAAAACAGTATGGAGGTCCCTCAAAAAGTTAAAAATAGAACTAGCCTATGACCCATCAACTTCACTACTAGGTATTTTTCCAAAGAATACAAAAATAGTGATCCAAAGGGGCACATGTACCCCAATGTTTATAGCAGCAATGTCCACAATAGCCAAAATATGGAAAGAACCGAGATGACTGGATAAAGAAGATGTGGTATATAAATACAATGGAATATTACTCACCCATCAAAAAGAATGAAATCTTGCCATTTGCAATGATGTGGATGGAACTAAAGGGTATTATGCTACATGAAATAAGTCAGTCAGAGAAAGACAAACATATGATTTTATTCATATGTGGAATTTAAGAAACAAAACAGATAAACATAAGGGAAGGGAAGCAAAAATAAGATAAAAACAGAGGGAGGCCAACCATAAGAGACTTTTAATATAGGGAACAAACCGAGGGTTGCTGGAGGGGAGGTGCGTGAAGGATGGGGTAACTGGGTAATGGGCATTAAGGAGGGCACTTGATGTAATGAGCACTGGGTGTTATATGCAACTGATGAATCACTGAATTCTATCTCTGAAACTAATAATATACTGTATGTTAACTAAATTGAATTTAAATTAAAAAAAAAAGATGGCTTTGACTAGGTCTTTTGTGGCTCTGTACAAATTTTAGGGTTATTTGTTCTAGTTCTGTGAAAACCACTATTGGTATTCCGATATGGATTGCATTGACTCCACAGACTGAAGTAGACATTTTAACAATATGAATTTTTCTAATCCATGAGCATGGAATATCTTTCCATTTATTTGTGTCATCAATTTCTTTCATCAATGGCTTATAGTTTTCAGAGTACAGGTCTTTCATCTCCTCGATTAAATGTATTCCTATGTATTTTATTCCTTTTGGTGCAATTGTAAATGAGGTTGCTTTCTTATTTCTCTTTCTGCTACTTCACTATTAGTGTAAAGAAATGCAACAGATTGGGGCGCCTGGGTGGCTCAGATGGTTAAGCATCTGCCTTTGGCTCAGGTCATGATCCCAGGGTCCTGGGATGGAGCCCTGTATCGGGCTCTCTGCTCAGCGGAGAGCCTGAGTGTCCCTCTCCTTCTGCCTGCTGCTCTGCCTGCTTGTGCTTGCGCACTCTCTCACACCCTCTCTATCAAATAAATAAATAAAATCTTTAAAACAAAAAAGAAAGAGATGCAACAGATTTCTGTATATTAATTTTGTATCCTGAAACTTTACTGAATTTATTAGTTCTAATTTTTTTTCATGGAGTCTCTAGGGCTTCTTTTTTAAATTTTAGTTCCAGTATGATTAACATACAGTGTTATATTAATTTCAGGTGTGCATTATAGTGATTCAACAATTCCATACATTACCCAGCATTCATCATGACAGGTGCACTCCTTAATTCCCATCTCCTATTTCAACCATCCCTCCACCCACCTCCCCTTTGGCTACCATCAGTTTGTTCTCTATAGTTAAGAGTCTATTTCTTGGTTTGTCTCTCTTTTTTTTCCCTTTGCTAATTTGTTTTATTTCTTAAATTCTACATGATTGAAATCATATGGTATCTTTCTTTGACTTATTTTGCTTAGCAATATACTCTCTAGCTCCATCCATGTTGTTGCAAATGGCAAGGTTTCATTCTATTTTATGGCTGAATTAATATTCCATTGTAAATATATATACCACATCATCTTTATCCATTCATCTATCAATGGGCACTTGGATTACTTCCATAATTTGGATATTGTAAATAATGTTGCAATAAACACAGGAGTGCATGTATCTGTTTGAATTAGTATTTTTGTATTTTTTTTCTGTAAATACTCAGTAGTACCAGATCATAGGGTATTTCTATTTTTAACTTTTTGAAGAACCTCCATACTGTTTCCACAATAGCTGCACCAGTTTGCATTCCTACAAATAGTACAAAAGGGTTCCCCTTTCTCCACATCTTCGTCAATACTTGTTGTTTCCCGTGTTATTTTAGTCATTCTGACTAGATGTGAGATAATATCTCACTGTAGTTTTTTTTTTTTAATTTTATTTAT
Source organism: Leptonychotes weddellii (assembly GCF_054177405.1). Taxonomy (NCBI): domain Eukaryota; kingdom Metazoa; phylum Chordata; class Mammalia; order Carnivora; family Phocidae; genus Leptonychotes; species Leptonychotes weddellii. Next base: position 69,543,368 of record NC_138379.1, read on the forward strand.
TTTTAGAGAGAGAGAGCAAGTAGGGGAAGGGGCAGCGGGAGATGGAGAGAGAGAAAATCTCAGCAAACTTGCACTGAGCCTGGAGCTTGACATGGGGCTCGATCCCACGACCCTGAGATCATGACCTGAGCTAAAATCAAGAGTCAGACTTAACTGACTGAGCCACTCAGGCACCCCTCCCTGCAGTTTTGATTTGCATTTCCCTGATGATGAGTGATGCTGAGCATCTTTTCATGTGTCTGTTGGTCATCTGTATGTCTTCTTTGGAGAAATGTCTATTCATTTCTTCTGCCCATTTTTAAATTGAATTATTTGTTCTTTGGGTGTTGAGTTGTATAAGTTCTTCACATATTTTAGATACTAACCCTTTATAGATATGTCATTTACAAGTATCTTCTCCCATTCAGTAGGTTGCCTTTTAGTTTTGTTGTTTCTTTCACTATGCAGAAGCTTTTTATTTTGATGAGGTCCCAACAGTCATTTTTGCTTTTATTTCCCTTGCCTCAGGAGACATCTAGATAAATGCTGCTATAGCCGATGTCAGAGAAATCACTACCTGTGCTCTCTTCTAGGAGTTTTATAGCTTCAGGTCTCATATTAGGTCTTTAACCCATTTTGAAATTATTTTTGTGTATGGTATAAGAAAGTGGTCCGGTTTCATTCTTCTGCATAGAGCTAACCAGTTTTCCCAACACTATTTGTTAGACTCTTTTTCCCATTGCCTATTCTTTCCTCCTTTGTCGAAGATTAACTGACCATACACTTGCGGGTTTATTTCTGGGTTTTCTATTCTGTTCTATTGATCTATGTGTCTATTTTTGTGCCAGTACCATACTGTTTTGATTACTACAGCTTTGTTAGTCTGGAACATGATGTCTGGAATTGTGACACCTCCAGCTTTTCTTTTTTAAGATTGCTTTGGCTATCCAGGGTGTTTTGTGGTTCCATACAAATCTTAGGGTTGTTTGTTTTAGTTCTGTGAAAAATGCTGTTGGTATTTTGGTAAGGATTGCATTAACTGTATAGATTTTTGTTTTGGGTAGTACAGACATTTTAACAATATTTGTTCTTCCAACCCATAAGCATGAAATGTCATTCCATTTCTTTGTGTCATCTGCAATTTCTCTCATCAATGTTTTACAGTTCTCAGAGTATAGGCCTTTCACCTCTTTAGTTAGGTTTATTCCTACGTATCTTATGATTTTTGGTGCAATTGTAAATGGGATTATTTTCTTAATTTCTCTTTCTGATGCTTCATTATTAATGTATAGAAATGCAACAGATTTCTGCACAATGATTTTGAATCCTATGACTTTACTGAATTCATTTATCAGTTCTAGTACTCCTTTGGTGGAGTCTTTCAGGTTTTCTACATACAGTACCATGTCATCTGCAAATAGTGAAAGTTCTACTACTTCCTTACTAATCTGGGTGCCTTTTATTTCTTTTTGTTGTCTGATTGCTGTGGTTAGGACTTCCAGTACTATGTTGAATAAAAGTGGAAAGAGTGGACATCCTTGTCTTGTTCCAGTCTCTTTAGGGCTTTTCTATATATAGTGTCATGCCATCTGCAAATAGGGACAGTTTTACTTATTCCTTACCAATTTGAATGCCTTTTCTTTTTCCTGTCTGATTGCTGCTACTAGGACTTTCAGCACTATGTTGAATAAAAATGGCAAGAGTGGACATCCTTGTTTATTCTTGATCTTAGAGGAAAAGCTTTTAGCTTTTACCACTATGATGTTAGCTGTGGGTCTGTCATATATGGTCTTCATCACATTGAGGTGTGTTCCCTCTAAACCCACTCTGTTGAGAGTTTATCATGAATCGATGTTGAAGTTTGTCAAATGCTTTTTCTATATTCATTGATATCATATGGTTTTTATCCTTCATCTTGTTAATGTGTTATATCAGTGATGGATATGCAGATATGAACCATGCTTGCATCTGTGGAATAAATCCCACTTGATCATGGTAAATTATCCTTTTAATGTATTGTTGAATTTGGTTTGCAACTATTTTGTTGAAAACTTTTGCATTTATGTTCATCAGGGATATTGGTCTGTAATTTTCTTTTTTTATACTGTCTTTGTTTGGTTTTGGTTTCAGGGTAATGCTGGCCTCATAGAATGAATTTGGAAAACTTTCTTCCCTCTTCTATTTTTATTGTATTTTTTTTTAACTCTTATTTAAATGTTTAGTAGAATTCACCTGTAAAGCCATCTGGTCCTGGAATTTTGTTTGCTGGGAGTTTTTAAATTGCCAATTCAATTTCATTACTATTAATTGTTCTATTCAGATTTTCTGTTTCCTCCTGATTCAATCTTGAAAGATTCTATGTTTCTAGGAATTTATCCATTTCTTCTAGGTTATCCAATTTGTTGGCATATAATTTTTCATAGTGGTCTCCTATTAACCTGTTATTGCTGTGGTATTTGTTTTAATTCTCCTCTTTCATTTCTAATTTTTGAGTCCTTTTTTTCTTGATAAATCTGGCTAAAGGTTTATCAATTTTATCTTTCCAAAGAACAAGCTCTTAGTTTCACTGATCTTTTCTATTGATTTTGTAATCTCCATTTTCATTTATTTCCACTCTGATCTTTACTATTTGCTTCCTTCTACTAACTTTTGGCTTTTTCTTTTTTCTAGTTCCTTTAGATATAAGATTAGATTGAGATCTTTATTGTTTCTTGGGGTAGGCCTGTATCACTATAAATTTCACTTTTAAAACTTCTTTTGCTGCAACCCAAAGATTTTAAAACACTGTCTTTCCATTTTCACTTGTCTTCAAGTATTTTCTGAGTTCCTCTTTGATGTTTCCATTGACCCACTGGGTGTTTAGGAGCATGTTGTTTGGTCTCCATGTGTTTGTGGGCCTTTTCCAGTTCTTTTCTTATAACTGATTGCTGGTTTCATAGTGTTGTGGAAGGAAAAGATGCTTAATATGATTTCAATCTTACTAAATTTGCTGAGACTTGTTTTGTGGCCTAACATGTGATCTATCCTGAAGAATGTTCAATGTGTACTTGAAAAGAATGTGTTGGGAGGAGTAGGAGACCTGGATTTCGTCTGGTCTCAGGAATTCAGCTGGATAGGGATCAAACAATTCTGAACACCTACAAACTCAACAGGAGATCGAAAAAAGAAGAGCAACAACTCTCTGAACAGAAAAGCAACCACTTTCTGGAAGGTAGGACGTGCGGAGAAGAGAATCCGAGGGGATATTCGGGAGGATAGACGGCGGGGGAGGGGCCTCCATCAGCCGCTTCTGGCAAGTGATAGAGCTGCGAAGCACAAAATCGGAACTTTTAGAAGTTGGCTCCGCTGAGGGACGTCGCTCCGGTGGCTAAGCTGGGGGTGGAACCCTCGCGGGACAGTGTGGTCTCAGGACCCTCGGGGTCACAGAAAGATCGGGGGTGCCTGAGTGTGGCAGAGCTCCCAGGTATCGGAGCGGGGAAGCCGGCTGAAGAGACGGAGCCGAGGCGCGGGCTTTCAGCTCGGGGTTGTCACAAACCATGATCCGGGGCACAGTCAGGCCACTGCTCCTCCAGCA
>NC_138379.1:69547420-69610703 GCF_054177405.1 Leptonychotes weddellii
AAAAATGTGTTTTCTGCTGGTTTTGGATAGAATGTTCTGTATATATCTGTTAAGTGTATCTGGTCTAATATGTCATTCAAGGCCACTGTTGCCTTGTTTTCTGTCTGGATGAGCTATCCACTGATGTAAGTGGGGTGTTAAAGTCCCGTACTATTACGATTGTATTACCATCAATTTTTCCCTTTGTGTCTGTTAATATTTGCTTCATATATTTAGGTGCTCCCACACTGGATGCAGAAGTACTTAAAACTGTTATATCCTCTTGTTGAATTGATCCCTTTATCATTATGCAATGACCTTTTTAGTCTCTTGTTACAGTCATTGTTTTGAAGTCTATTTTGTCTGAGGAAGTATTGCCACCCCAGCTTTTTCACAGCTCCATTTGCATGAAATATCTTTTTCCATCCCTTCACTTTCAGTCTGTATGTGTCTTTAGGTCTGAAATGAGTCTCTTGTAGGCAGCATATAGATGGGTCCCTTTTTTTTTTTTAAACCAGTTTTGATTGGTGCATTTAGAACACTTACATTTAAAGCAATTATTGATAAAGACATAGTTATTGTCATTTAGTTAACTGTTTTCTGGTTGTCTTATAGTTTTGCTCTGTTCTTTTTCTGTCTTGTGATTGATGACTTACTTCAGTGTTATATTTGCATTCCTTCATTTTCATTTTTTTTGTTATACATTTTGATATATGTTATATCTATTACATTTTGGTTTGTGGTTACCATGAGGTTCATATATAACACCCTAAGTGTACAGTGGTCTATATTAAGTTGATGGTCACTTAAGTTCGAAAACACTATATTTTTATTCCCTCTCCATGTTTTAGGTTATGAGTTCATATTTTACATCATCTTGAGGATCCCTTAACTAATATTTTAGATATAACTGATTTCATTACTCTTGTCTTTTAACCTTCATACTAGCTTTATAAAGGATGGAACTACTACCTTTTATATGTTTACTTTGACCAGTGAAGTTTTTCCTTCCATGATTTTCTCATTTCTAGTTATGGCCTTTTCTTTTCCACTAAAAGATGTCTCTTTAATATTATCTGTAATGCTGGTTTAGTGGTAATGAACTCCTTTAACTTTTGTTTGTCTGGGAAAACTTTATCTCTCCTTCAATTTTGAATGATATTCTTGCCAAGCAGAATATTCTTAGTTGTAAGATTTTTTTATTTCATTTTTTTCCTCTTTCAGCATTTTGAATATATCATGCCACTTGCTCTAGCCTACAAAGTTTCTGCTGAAAAAACAGCTGAGAGCCTCATTGGGTTTCCCTCGTATATAAATAGCAGCTTTTCTCTTGTTGATTTTAAGATTCTTTATCTTTAATTTTTGACATTTTAATTATTATGTGTCTTAGCATGGACCTCCTTGATTCATCTTGTTTGGGGCTCTCTGTGCTTTGTGGATGTGGATGTCTGTTTCCTTCCCCAGGTTAGGAAAGTTTTTAGCTATTATTTCTTCAAATAAGTTCTCTGCCTCTTTCTCGCTCCCTTCTCTTTCTTGAAACCCTACAAAGTGGAAGTCAGTGTGCTTGATGCTGTCCCAGAGGTCCTTCAACCTATTCTATTTTTTTCTTTTTTCTTTTTTCCCTGTTCAGCTTGAGTGCTTTCCATTACTGTCTTCCAGATGATTGATCCATTCTTCTGTACCCTCTAATCTGCTGTTGATTCCCTCTAGTGTATTTTTCACTTCAGTTATTGTATTCTAAAACTCTTACTGGTTTTTTTTTATATTTTCTCTTTGTTGAAGTTCTCACTGAGCTCATCTACTATTCTCTCAAGTCCAGTGAGCATCTTTATGACCATTACTTTGAAATCTTTATTAGATTGCTTATCTCCATTTCATTTAGTTTTTAAGTTTTGCCTTGTTCTTTTGTTTGAAGCATATTTTTGTCTCCTCATTTTGTTTGATTTTCTTTGTTTGTTTCTACAAATTAAGGAAAACAGTCACATCTCCCAGTCTTGAAGGATCAGCCTCACAAAGGAACATCCTCAGTGCCTGGAAGCTTTGGCTGGCTAGCTGGAGCTGAAGCAGGATGGGCCAGTAAGTAGTCCTAGGGCACTCTGTACCAGGGCCACCCCAGCAGGATAGCTAGAGTTGGGAGTGGGCACTGGCTAGGGCACTCCATGCAAGGGGCCCTGGTGGGACAGCTGGAGCTGAAGCAGGCACAGGCCAGGGCTCTCTGCACAGGGGATGCCCTGTTGGGATAGCTGGAGCTGAAGCGGTGCTCAAGAATTTATCAAGTTTTTAAGAGCTAAGGAAAGCAGGGATTCTTTAGGATGTATGGTAAGAGTTTTGGAAGTGGTGGGGTGGAAGTGAGTGGGTATTATGTAATTGGTAAATGTAGAAGATTTATCAATATTTCTTTTGGCATCAAAACTTTAACGTATGCCACTGCTTTTGATATGGAATGAAATTCTAAATTAATTTAAGGGGGAAACCAGGGAATTGGGTTGGGAGTATATTAATAAAGCTGGGTTCTAGTTCCAGCTCAATCACTTAATATTTATGTGATCTAAAGCTGGTGACTGAACTTCTCTAGGTCTCAGCTTTCTCATCTTGAATAATCTCTTACAGCAGTGGTTCTCAGCTGGTAGAGATACTGCCACCCATAGAATATTTGGAAATTTCTGGAATCATTTTTGGCTGTCATAACTAGCAGTACTACTACTGGCATTTAGAGGCCAGGGATGCTGCTAAACATCCTACAGTGCACAGGACACAGGACACCATAACATAGGATTATCCAGATCAAAATGTCAACAGTGCCAAGGTTGAGAAACATATCTTACAGTACCTTTAAGCTCTAAAATTCTATAAGTTTTATGTCTGTGTGAGTTGAGAGGGGTAAATATTACCTTGGTGGGTAGAAAACTTAATAGAAAATGATTAAATGAGTTGCTGTGATCATCGTGTACATCAATGACAAAAATCTGCATCTCCTAATAACCAGTTCAGTTACTGAGCAATTAGATTTAGCCTGTAAGACAGTTCCCTCTTCCAGAGAAGTCCAACATGAACAACCTTTAAAAGAAGAGGAAATTTTCTTAAGTATCTTACCTATCTAGGTCTGTAACAAGAGAGATTCCAAATTTTGGTTCTCCAATGAATGAGTGCCTCTAACTTTAAGGAGTAGTTAACACTTTCAGACTCTCCAGACTTCAACTAATGCTTTGAAATGGTATGAATATAATCTATGAGAGAGTTGGGAGCCCAGAATTTAATGCCCATAAGGCTCTGGTTTAATACCCAACATATGGTTTGTTTTAGCATTTTCTGAAAACTATATACTCTTTTGTCTTAAAACAGAGGTATTTTATTTGAGTTTCAGAATGTTTTCCTTCATATCCCCCTACTTTTTCTTCATATACAAAAAGAAATGCCCTTCATGTGAAGGATAGCTAACATTACATGGCACACTGATCTCAGGACATGAAATTCTGTCACTTCATTTCACTGTTTGGGTAAAAGCAACACTAAAACTCTCAGGTGGAACAGCCTATGAAATGGAGATCTTTTTATTCATATAGCATTTTATTATCCTGAACTCATCCATTCTTACTAGTTATTTATCTAATGTTTATTTTTAATGTAAACTCACTGATTTATATTGGCAGCCCCTTTACTTAAAGATATGCTGAGGGCGCCTGGGTGGCTCAGTTGGTTAAGCGACTGCCTTCGGCTCAGGTCATGATCCTGGAGTCCCTGGATCGAGTCCCGCATCGGGCTCCCCGCTCAGCAGGGAGCCTGCTTCTCCCTCTGACCCTCCCCCCTCTCGTGCTCTCTCTCCCATTCTCTCTCTCAAATGAATAAATAAAATCTTTAAAAAAAAAAAAAAAAAGATATGCTGAAATTCCCACCAATGCTTTTTATTATTCAAAGCTTGCTAGCTCAGACATGAAAATTTCCCCAATAAGAGGTCTAACTTTTTCTACAAATATCATTGAACCACTTTTCAAATCCTGGAATGTCAAAGAGAAATTTTTCTTCTTTACTCTTCAAACTTAAAATTAGTTTTTTGTTTTTTGGGTTTTTTTAAGAAAATTTCAGGACACCATCTGTACCTTAGTTGAAATGTGTTCCCTACATAGAAAAAAATAAATTTTAAAACTGGCTATCTCATCAAAATAAACCACCAGGGAAGCTTTAATATAATGAGGTTCCTCTAGTTAGTATTGTAGCCTAAAGTTTTGGAGAACTGGAGGTCTAATGAAACTCTAGAACCCAAAGGGAATAAAGCAAAGAATGGCAATAGTTTTAAAAAAAAGAATGGGAATAGTTTACATCTGGATAGCATTTTATAACTTATAGTACCACCTTCACTCACAGTCTCATTTGATCCATGTAACAATCCTATAAAATGGGTATTGTAATCACCTCTCTACAGATTGAGAGATTAAGTATCAAATATATTAGGAGACAATTATAACTTCGAAACTTGAAAGTATCAGAGATCAAAGTGGAAACCAGGTCTTCTAGCTCCAAATTACTTTAAAATAAAGATTAAGAAACATACAAATTAGACCGTGGCTTCTCATCTGTCAAGGCTATATGTTTGAACAGAAATACGTGTCAGCCCCCATATAAAATAGCTAGTGAAGGTCCCAAACCTGCAATTAAAGAGCAGACACCTCCTTATGCCACACTGTTCTCTCATCAATGAATATCTGTATACCTATATCTATATACCTATTGCGAGAATTATGCTAGGCATAAAACAAGTTTTCTACCCTCAAACTACAAACTACCTGAAGAGTCAAGACACACAAATAGGAAAAATATACTGCCATTTATAATTTAAATTAATAGGTCAATCTAACATCCAAAGATATGATTCAAATTAGACTATAATTAGGGTAAACCAAGTTTTGTGGAGCCTAAAGTGGATACAATTTTGAGTCCCTCATTAGGAAAATAAATACAAAATTATGAATACAAAATTAGGTAATAAGTGAATATTTATTAAGAATGAGAACAAAAATCACAAAAAAATATAAATTTTAAAAGATGGCCACACAAATATCACAAAATCTAGACATATAATATTTTCATTAATTCCTTGGTACACTACAATCTTTCATACATCTTAGGATTTTTAGATCATCTCATTATATGTCAATGATTTTGTAATACTGTCTATGAAAATAACAATGATAATTAAGACTTTAATTCAGGAGCACCTTGGGTTGCCTGGGTGGCTCCGTTGGTTAATTCAGGGGCGCCTGGGTGGCTCAGTCAGTTAAGCATCCAACTCTTGATCTCAGAGTCATGGGACTGAGTCCCATGTCAGGCTCCGCGCTCAGTGGGGAGTCTGCTTGAGACTCTCTTCCTCTCCCTCTCCCTAATTCTTGATTTCAGCTCAGGTCATGACTCCAGGGTTGTGAGATCGAGCCCCACATTAGCCTCCACACTGAGCATGGAGCCTGCCTGGGATTTTCTCTCCCTCTCCCTCTGCACCTCCCCCCACCCCCACTCATGCATGCGCTCTCTCTGTTTATTTTTTTTTTAAGTTTTTATTTATTTATTTGAGAGACAGAGTGAGCAAGAGAGAGCACATGAGCAGGGGCAGAGGGAGAGGGAGAAGCAGGCTCCCCGCTGAGCAGGGAGCCCAACTGGGGCTCGATTCCAGGACTCTGGGATCATGACCTGAGCCGAAGGCAGACACTTAACTGACTGAGCCACCCAGGTGTCCCTCTGTTTAAAAATAAACAAATACATACAATAACGTTTCTTTCACATTTAAGCTGTAAGACTTCAGGATATTTCAAGTTTTCTTTTACAGTGACAAATCTTACTCTTTGACTTGAGAGAACCCATTACCTGCTTTTTCAACCACATACTCACTACAGTGGCATTATGAGGGCTTAAAACTGGTATTCACAGTGGTCTTTACAACCTCATATCACAATCCTAGTAAGTCAACAACGTGGTAGAATATTCCTGGAAACCATGCCTACACTGAGATGGTTAGCAATAACAACTATACATAACAGTGACTGTGGACCACATAAACAATCCCACTAAAACCAGAACAGAATATGTTCCCAACTAAACTCCCATTATCTGGGAAAAATGCCTATGACCATTACGATGGTACTCAACATGAGAAGTATGACAGAAGGGAAGGCAGAGTGGAAGAAGAGAACAGTCTTAATTGATTATGGCTAAGGCATCTAACTTACGCAAATTTGAGGACATATTGCTAGTATGAAATCTAGGGCCTTGTAAGGGATCCCTCTGTAAGTGAGGAGTCCAAAAACCTAAGCTTGATAAACTTCATTTTAAATTTGCCTCTCAAAAATTAAGGATCAAATGAATTGCAGTAAAGTGGAAAGTAGTAACAGAAGTAGTAGCAACAACAGTTAATAATAAAGCAAATCTCTACTACTTACTGACAAACCCCCCCCAAAAAAACAAAAAACAAACCTAACACTATGACCTTATTATTATGCCAGGCCCTCTGCAGAGCACTTATGTGAATTATGTAATTAATTTTAATTTTACTATATTAATTAGTGTTATATTTGTTACCATTTAGATATTCTGATGGGAGCTTTATATATAGTCACTGGTTTGCAAAACAATCCTACAAAGTTACACATTATCACTACTCTTTTATAGAACAGGAAATTAACTTTGGCAAGTCATATAGCAGAGTTGAGATCCAAATCTCGGTCTAGTTTATGCTCTTCCTAATAAATAGAAATTCAGAAGAGGACAAGGTCACTCCAGGTTAGAGATCCAAAAAAGACTTTACAGAGAAGTACACTAAGCTGGATACTAGGGAATGAATAGCAATTAAGAGAAGAGTATGCTCTATGTTTGGGAGTAGATGGGCCATGATAATAAAATAGAAATGGAAAAAACAAGGGTTACTCAGTAACCCTTCTTCAGTAAACAATTCTACAGAGCCAAAGACCATACTCCAAATCATGATTCCCAATAAAAAGGGAATAAAATAAGTCTTATCATCAATTTTTCTTCTATTATACAGCCATAATCTTGCAAAAGAAAAAAAGAAAGCAACATTTCTCTAGAATCCAACTCCTCCATGGCAAAGGTGGATGTGGACATTCAGAGAACTGCTTCATCTCTGTCATCAGGGAACCCAAGTCTAATGATTTCTTCCTTGAAGGAAAAGCTTGATTTCCACCGGAAACTAAGGCTTCACAACCAAGCACATCACATTATCATCGGGCTATAGTCATGAGTCTTAAAACTGGAGCCTCTAAATTCCAATTAAACTTTCTTCCTCAGGTTTCATTAAAAGTAGCTTTAAAAAAATATGAGCTAGGGCGCCTGGGTGGCTCAGTTGGTTAAGTGACTGCCTTCGGCTCAGGTGATGATCCTGGAGTCCCTGGATGGAGTCCTGCATCGGGCTCCCTGCTCGGCAGGGAGTCTGCTTCTCCCTCTGACCCTCCCGACCCTCCCCCCTCTCATGTGCTCTCTCTCTCAGTCTCTCTCTAATAAATAAATAAAATCTTAAAAAAAAATATGAGCTAAAAGGTAGTGCTCACATATAAGAATAGAAGCAACCAAAGTTTTAACAGATTTTATTTCCCCTACACGTAGAAAACGTACCTGACAAGAAGAGCACAGAAAGTAAAATCTGTGAGTTGAAGAGAGAACAAAACACAAAAACATACTCCTTCTCAAAAAAGTTACCTGACCCTGAACTCACTCTGAGGAATAGTTTGTTGTAATTTGCAAACAGCATGTGGGATATTAGCCACAGGGTAATAGGAGGAGAAAATATTTGTTCTGGCTTCAATGAAGTCCAAATCCCTCATCCAGTGTTATTAAACATCTTTAGGATTCTTCTCTCCTCACTAATGCCTAAGTAAGAGGAAGAGTGAGCCAGGGAGGAAAAAGAGAGACAGAGAGAGAGCTGCTATAAGCAGACATAAGAAGTAGATGGAAGAGGAATTCCAGCAATAATTTCATCTCGACATTTCATTCTGTTTTTCATACAGCTTAACCCTGCATACCTCCTGAAGCTGTACTAACATGATGAAAACACTGTGAAAATTACAGAATTAAGTATTTTTAAAGTTACATGTATACTCGGTTTCCCATTTATATCAAAGTCTACATTCTCTTACTTATCTACCAGAGTAGTCTAAATTGGAAATGTACAGAGAATAAGACCAGATGGGGTTTTTTTTAAAGATTTTATTTATTCATTTGATAGAGAAAGTGAACGAGGAAGAGAGAGAGTGAGCACGAGCAGGGGAGGAGCAGAGGAAGAGGGAGAAGCAGACTCCCTGCTGAACAATCTGGGACTCGATCTCAGGACTCTGGGATCATGACCTGAGTCAAAGGCAGATGCTTAACTGACTGAGCCACCTATGTACCCATGACCAGATGTTTGAAACTAACAGTCATTATCCATAAGTAGTCTAACAGAAAAGTTAGCCTATAACAGAATTAACAGAAAGAAGAAATGACATAAGAATAAAATAATATTTTTGTAATCCTCCTGAACTCTACTTGCAGTCAGCATCTATTTCAAAAAACATTCATTCTAAGGATGTGTCCCCCATTGGGATCCTGAGCCCTAGAGCAGGCTTCTCAACCTAAGGTGCATAAATAATCTTCTGGGGGCTACAAACTCCCAAAAATAGTATATAAAAGATTTTATATATGTACATAAATATACTCTTTGGAGGAAAGGGTCCACAGCTTTCATTAGTTCCTATAAAGTGTTCATAACATAAGCTACTTTACCTATGTACCCTAATGGTATGAAACAATTGCCCGGTAAATTAAAGACACTTAAATATTTGGTGTTTTTTTTGTTTTGTTTTGTTTGTTTTTGTCCTTCACAACTACGGTTCTAAACGGGTTCTTTATTACCAGTGGACTTATGGGCAGAATGAAACTTCATATCTGATACAAAGAAATCAAACTGAATTAAGAACACCAACCCAACCAAACAGCTCTCAATTTTAAATTCGGGGTAAACAAACACAGAAACTCTTAAAACATTAAATGTAGTAAGGCTGTAGCAGACTTAAAAAATACAAAAACCCTGAGGCTCTGTAAGATGCATGCTCCCAACCTCTTAAGAGTTCAAACCAAGTTTACCTGGCTCTAATGCACTTCTAAACTTTGAGAAGAAAAAGATATTTCTATAAACTACGTTTTCAAAACCTTCTAATGCATTTTTAATTAAAAAATAAACTAATTCAACTAATCAGTTAAAAATTCTCTTAAATTCCCATAAAATCACTTCTTTGGATGTGAAACTCATATAGCTTAAGTGAGTCATCTAATAAGGGGAATAAAATGTGGATGTTTTGCTGGTAGTGCGAAAGGGATGGTGTTTAAATTACTTTCAAATGATTTGGATTAAAACCAGTATTATCTCCCCAAGGTCCAAAAATGAATCACATGCAATGCTGGGAAATGAATCCAGAATGCCTAACACCCACGATGCTGTGCTCCTTCCTTCACCCAGAAAAGTATCTGAAAGGCTACAAACAATGGAGCCTTCCCAAGATGCAGTGGGTGGTTTTCTTCCTCACAGTACATGGGCTGAGACTTTCAGAGAACGAGCATTTTATTCTGTAGGAATATGAATCTCAGATTCAGATTTCAGCTATAAAGCTCAAGGTTACTTTTACATTTTGCCACTGAATGTCTTCACCTTCACCAGTTGCCTGTCTAGGGCAGAACAGCTGTAATTCTCCAAATTTTAAGTTGCTGTATCTTGAATGATAGATGGTTGCTTCTCAGAGAATCCAACCCAAGGACAGAGATTATAGTTGTACAATTCAGTATATCTTTAAAATAATATACCCCTAAGGGTGCCTGGTGGCTCAGTTGGTTAAGCATCCCACTCTTGGTTCAGCTCAGGTCATGATCTCATGGGTGGTGGGACGCAGCCTGGCACCAGGCTCCACTCTCAGCGAGGAGTCTGCTTGAAGATTCTCTCTCTCTTTCCCTCCCCCCACATGCACATGCACTCTCTCACTCTTTAAAATAAATAAATAAATGTTAAAAAAAATAATATAGCCCCATTCTTAAAGCAGTGATGCTTAGCAAGAATCATACAATCCCTCCCTTCAAGTATATCACAACCCGGGGCGCCTGAGTGGCTCAGTCGGTTAAGCATCTGCCTTCAGCTCAGGTCATGATCCCACGGTCCTGGGATCGAGCCCCACATCGGGCTCTCTGCTCAGCGGGAGCCTGCTTCTCCCTCTCCCTGCTGCTCCTCCTGCTTGTACTCTCTCTCTGTCAAATAAATAAATAAAACCTTAAAAAAAAAAAGTATATCACAACCTGTCTGGGGGTATATGTGCTCTGAAAAAACATAGTCAATACTTTTATTTTATATTTGAAACTGAAAACAAAAGACATTACCTTCACAATATGAACATTTAAAGAAAGGTATGTGAGGGGCGCCTGGATGGTGCATAGGGTTAAGTGTCTGACTCTTGGTTTTGGCTCAGGTCATGACCTCAGGATTGTGAGACGTAGCCCTGCGTCAGGCTCCACACTGTGTGGAGTCTGCTTGAGATTCTCCCTCCCTCTCTCTCCACCCCTCCTGCTTGTGCACGTGTGTATGCTCGCTCTCTCTTTCTCTAAAAAATAAATAAATCTTTTAAGAAAATAAAAAAAGAAAGAAAGATATGTGACTCTTACATTAATTAAAAGGGGAAACAGAGTAAGTAAAAGCTGAGATTCCTGTTTCCAGCAGTACAGTGGATTAGATACTCCAAAAGGCCTTTTCACTCCAACAAGGTCCTACCATAGTTTTTAATACATTTCTGGGCTCCCAGAAAGTGGGGGGATCTTTAAAAGGGCAAATAAAATATCTATGGGCTGAAACCAGAAATATGGGTAGGGATGTGACCCTACAGCAAATGCTCATTTTTAACACTTCAGTGGGGAGACTGTGCCCTTGGGCCAGCAGGAAGGCAGAGAAGTTAAGCCTGAGATTTTCCAATAATCCCAGGGACTCTCAAAGGGGTAAAGCCATCCCAGGTGGCCACTGCCTGGTGGAAGCATACTCTCTCACAAAAAGCATCTTCAGATCAGACCCTGCACTAATTACAATCAATCAAATATCAGCTTATGAGTAAAGAAAAACAAACAAACCACCACAAGATTCATGAGAAACAACAAACATTAGATTTAGATCTCCAAGAATGTCAGATATTTGAAATATCAGATAAAGAACATAAAACAGCTATGCATGAAATGTTTTTTAAAAAGGACTTAAAAAAAAATGAACAAGCAAAAGAGACCAGACTATAAAAAGAACCAAGTAAAATTACAGAAATGAGCAATGTTAAGTGGTAAAAAAAAACCAAAAACAAAAAAACAACAAAAAAAAACCCTTACGTACTGGTTAAATAACAGATTAGACACAGCTGAAAAAAGAAAGAGCTACAAAGCAAAGCTAAATAAATAACCCAGAATAGCACAAAGGGAAGAATATGAAATTATGACAGAAAGGTTAACAGTCTTAGAAGAGAGAATGACTGAATACATATCAAATCAGAGTCCCAGAAGGAAAGAATTAAGGAACCAGAAGGTAGACAGTATTTGAACAGATAATACTTGAGAATTCTCAGGAAAGATATAAAGTCATAGATACACAAAGTGTAACAAATTAACAAGGAAAATAACTAAAAAGAAACACACCCTAGACACACTGTAGTAACATTTCAGAATACCAAAGACAAAGAAAAGATCTTTAAAGTAGCTGGAGAGAAGACAGGCAACCTAGAAAAGGCTAAGGATATGGCTAACTGCAGACTTCCCAAAAGTAATAATGGAAACCAGAAAGCATGTGTGTTACATATTCTAGGCTCTAAGACAAAATAACTGTCAACCAAAAATTACACATCTAGCAAATCTATATTTCAAGAACAAAATAAATATATTTTTAGATATACATAAAAGTGAATTGAAGATCATGAGACCTACCCTGAAGGAAGTGATCTTGAACTTCCTAACCAACCCTTCCTTTCCAATCTTCTTGAATATCAGACTAATACTTCCAAAATAATTTTGATCTTATCACTTCCCTGCTTCAAACTGCCACATGAATTTCTAGAACCTACATAATAAGGTCCAAATTTCTTAGCCTGGCATTGAAAGCACTTTACAATCTAGTTACTCTCCAATGTTCTTCACAATGGACGATCTGGCTCCTCAATTTACTAACTGTAACCCTAAGCTGATAATTAACCTGACTGAGCCTCAGATTCATCATCTGCAAAATGAAACCTATAAAAACTGATTTCTGAGATCGATTAAAAGAGCCCAGGTAAAGCTATCAGCACAGCACCTGGCACACAGTTCTCAATAAATGGTAGGTGGTATTTTTTCTCATTATAACTTATAGGTCCTAAAATACAACATATGCATTCCCAACTCCATGCCTTTGCTCATAATATTTCCTTCACTTTACTAGCCCTCAACACCTCCATTCCCCAAATCTGCACTAGATAAATGAAAATTATCCCTAAAAGTCCATCTCCTTCTTGAAATTCTCCCCTACCAGGCAAGCGCAAGTAAGTGCTCTTGCTTCTAAATACATTAAAATATTTCCCAAGATGCTACTCTGTTCACTATCTAAACTGTATGTTTCTTCTGGTCTGGAGAAGTATTCATCTTAGATTTCCCTGTTTTGCTCATGAAAAGCTTTACAGCCATGAAAACAGAGACTGCCAAATAAATATGGATTGGCTGGTTAAGTTCCAGCACCCTGACAGAGATACTTTAGAGGAAAAACATGGGGGAAAAAAAAAAAAAGGCAGCTGTCTTAGGATTTGCTGCATTCTTTGTAACCCTCCAGACAGCTGCACCTCATTCTAAAGACATTATGTATTTTCCTTAGAGAAAGACATCAAACAAGGAAGTCCATGGTGGGCAGGAAGAAGTGATAAGGGTACATGAGCTGACAGCCCACTTCAGGAAACATCTTTCAGAGTCTATTTTCCAAGGAAGTCAATTTGACCTGGTGTTCCTCTCACCCAAGACAAAGAAAACAGTCCTCCAGGAGTTGCCCAGTTGGCACAAAGGAGGTGTTCAATAAATGCTGGCTGACTCTGAACAGGCAAACCACAGCAACTACTCAGATTATTTTGTTTGTTCAAAAAAAAAAAGGAGAGAGGCAGATTTTCTCATCAGCTCTCTTTCAGTTTTCCAGTTAACCATTTGCTGAGGATGCCACAGCTGGCTCCCTAACCCAAAAGCCAGTGACAGCAAATCTCTCAAATGAGTCACAAACAATGCATGATCAAACAACTGAATCAAGTCAGCCCCTCCTTCATTTTCTGTGGCTGATGTTAATTAAAGAGCACAAGCAACATGCTATCACATTGAACTAAACAGTTTTTCATTTTAAAAGAAAATCTTTACTGGTGTCAAATTTAAAATTCCACTTTTGTATCTATTAGAGGCCAAGACAAAATGCAATTTTTTTTCATTATATAAAAAACATTTAAAGAAATTAAAGAAAACTTGGAAAAAAGACAAAAGAATCAGCCAGAAAAAGAGTAGAAAACAATCAGCCATAAGACTTACCACTCAAAAACAGCACGTATCAACATTTTGGTTCATTGTATTTCCATTTTTTCCCCTAAGCATAAGATTAGTTTTGCAAGTTTTGCCTACCTGTAATCATACAGTATATGCTAGTCCCATCTGCAGCTTGTGTGACTTAAATTATACCATAAGCATTTCCCCACTTTTTTTCTTCTTAACTTTGTGTAACTGCATAGATGGTAAAGATTTTTAATTAAACCAAGAAATACCATTTGCTTTCTTTCACAGAAACTACTTTAGTAAAAACTGAGAATTTCCAAAGTTCCTGGGGCCACTAGAGCTAAAATACATGAAAAATGCCTAGACACATAGGAAGTTTTTAAGACAGTTAACTGACTTGCAAGTGACAAAGAGAATATTTACTATAGTCATATCTGGAAAGATACAAAAGAAATTAAATTCAGCCTCTGTTCCCAATGAATTTTTAATACCACTGAGAAGATAAAATATATTTACACCCAATAATTGAAACCTAGCATACAACGGTCCTGGCTTTTCTAGAGCTGGGGATATTTTATTCATTTCTGCAGCTCTAGCATGAAAAACAGTGCCTGGCATATAACAGATACTCAAGAAATGACTGTTGGACTAAACTGAACTACAAACGAAGAGCTATGCTTCTATGGAAATAGGAAAGGTCACTGCGAGCTGAGGTTAGGTTAGGCAGAGTAGCGGCATGAATATAGCAGAATGTGACTCTGGCAATAATTTACAGAAAGAAGGCTGAACCATAGAAGCTTTGGGATTCTGTGAAAATGAAAGATAACATAAGAAAAAAGTGTTTGTATAGTCTTAATTTATTAAACAGTTTGATGTTTCTACACAATCAGCATTGAAACCCCTGTTGAATATACACTAACTACTCATGGGAAATACAATATATAACATAATAGATACTACCTAAAAACAAAGAAAACACATGAACACAAAATACTACAGCATTCCTTTAAATCAGAAACAAAGGCTAATTCTCAGGAAGCTTTCTGTATATCATGACAAGTGGCAAAGAGGCAGTAAATTAAGGCTTTAGATCTCCACATACAGTACCATAGTGGATACTGTCCTTGCTAAACTAGGTGTAAAAGAATGTGCTTACCAAAACGTTCTTTCAGGATCTCTTTATACTCCAGTGAAGCTATTTGCATATATGGTTAGCATTCAGAGGGTAGAGAAAGAAGATCTGAAATCTGTATTCAACCCTAACACCATCACACTCACACCACCTGATTCTAAACATAACTTAAAAAGGGAATCCAGCTTCATGAAGTGTCTCATTCAACAGACTCCATACATCTAACTTCATTCACACGCATATTTTCTTTTCTTTTACCCCACTTGTGCTTTGAAAAAATTCAAAGAATTTATGGAGAAGGAATCTGCCAATATCACATCTCTAACAGCTGCTAGCTGGATATACTAAATCCATAGCTCCTTCAGTTACATTATATGTCCATGTCAGAAAGTGTGCTTAATTACAAATATGGTTTCTTTCAAAGAAACTCTTCTAAGCCTAGCCTACTGGGCCTCCTTAAGAGCAAGTTACATAGACCTTAGGGGCTGGGGGGAGGATAATTTTGTCTGGATGTAATACTGCAATTACTTAGGATTCATAAGTATTTCTAATAGCTATCCATTCAGTCTCGGCAGCCTGAAGCACTCAAGAAGAAATGCCTATCAACAAGTCTTTTGGGAATGAACAGCTGATTTGAGGAACTGCATGCCACAGGGCAGGTGTTCTTTGTTTTTCTGAACACACACACACACACACGTCTGATAGTGATTATATCTGCCAGATAATTTAAAAAGAATTAAAACAATATAAAATAAATCATTCTAAAAAATGTTTTAGAATATTTTTCAAAAATTTTCCTGGAAGTTTTAATTTTCAGATTTTGCTAAACTTCAGCACACAAGTTGTCTTATCCCAAGAATACAAACTGTTACTGTTTTAATTCTAAATGAAGCACTTCTCTCTAGGACATCAAAAGATTTGGAAACCAAAAAGTAATTACTACATAATCATTCAAAAAAGACATGTGGTGTAACATTTGTAAGGCTGAACTGCACCTGTCACCAATACAACAAAAGAATATTTTATATACAAACCACACAGCTTTGAACATTTGATAATTTGTTAAACTGGTGCATAACAAGAAATCCACTGTCAAATGCAATACAAGTAACCAGAAATTAGATTAACAAAAATAGTTCAAGATTTCTAAATTTAAAATGCATGGGTTTATCACCCTGAGCAAGTTACTGAATCTCTCTGTACTTGTTTCTTCATCCACAAAATGGGCAAAATAATAGTAACAACCTCTGAGAGTTGTTATCAACATGAAATGAATACATATTAAATTGTTATAACAGAGCCTGGCAAAGGCTAATAAAAAAAAGTGTTATATCAGGAACAAATTTTTTAGATGACAATGCTGAAAAATAATAGTAATTGAAAAGAATAATCATATAAATAAAAAAGACACAGCTATCATGACCTGTGAAAGAATAAAGTTTTCAAGGTATTACAGTATGTTTAGAGTACATACAAAATAACAGAAAAAGAGCTCCCTACTTAAAAAAAAAAGCTGCATCCTCTCAAACTGATTGTCATCAGCCCTACTTTGCAAAATTTTATGCTTCCTCCTATGCTCTGCAGGTAAATCCCAGCCCTTAATATCAAGAAAGCCACAAAACCTGCACCTCCAGGAGAGCAAAATAAAGTTAAGGGTATGCGAGGTCCTTAGCATCTTCTTTAGTTTTATTAACAAGCCACCAAGTTGAAATTCATTCCTAAACTAAATTGCCAAATGTGTCTGCAATAAAAACTGCAAACTTTCATGTGAACAGAACTTTTCAACAATAGAGAGTTGTTCCAATCTGTGAATAGGACAGTGTCAATGTGACCAACAAAGCCGGGAGCTGGACATTCCTGACACCCTTGTCCCCTGGCTAGCCTTTGATCATTTATATCTCCCAACCACATGTTTTTGGAAATCACTTTCAGGCAAAGTATATGGACAACATCTATACCCTGAAACTGATCCCTCATCATAGAGTCCTGTTTCCACAGCTCCTCAGACCCTCACTTTTATCTACCACCATTATGAACATTCCACAAGAATGAACATCAAACACAGGAGTGCTTTGTTTTCCTAGTCTGTCCACCCCCACTCCCAGTCACTTTGTGCTTTAATTTGTATATTTTGGAAAACATCATGGGATGACAACGGCAACTCAGCCAAACAATAAAATGACCTAAGGACTGAAAAGACCTTCGGATGGTTCTACGGATCTGGTTACCTGCGGATGTCCACCACAGAAGTGTGGTAGTGCTTTATGGAAACGCGAGTTTAGAACTCACCTGGAACACTGTCTTGGAAAGGAGACTTGACTTAAGTCTTAGTTCTCTTACCTGGAAATGGGTTAATAAAATCCACCTCACAAAGTTCTTGTAAGCACTAAATGAGATAAAGATTTCAAAGTGCCTACTAAACAGTACATCCTCACCAAATACAATCTACTTCAGTCCTGTCCAACTGTCCTGGGACACACAAATTTAAGAGAATTCCAGACAGTGGAAAAGAATAAACTCCCAAGTTTGTCAGTGTGACCTGATCAAAATGGCCCAGATGCTATTTCAGGGTAAAGGTCTGTGGGGTCTCCTAGGCCAGGCTGGAGACAAAAAGGATACTTGATTGAGATCTGTGCCATTTTATTTCCCCCAAAGTAAAGCTGGGTTTGCCCAATTCAGTTCCTTTGTTTACAGCAAGAGAGAAATGAACAGCAGACCCCCAGAAGGCTATGACCAAGAAGACAGATAGGCCTCAGAGCTGTGCCTCGCTGGTACTTCGGAAGGCCCCTCACTATCCACTTCTGGGCAAGGCGCTCGCTCCGCAGTGTCTTCTAGCAAGTTCCGAGCCCACGCCTAAGCTGCCACCGTCTTTCCAGAGAGATGTACCCTCTGCCCGGGGACCAGCCCACCGCCCGGAACGAGCTACCCGGGCCTCTCACGGGCCCCTCACACCCCCGCGCCCACCCGGCTGGGACCCCGCCTGGAGGCCCCGCATCGACCCCTTTCCGCCGGGACGCGGGCGCGCGCTGCTCCTCCGGCCGAGTCCCCCGCTTGCCTGGAGCCGGGACCGCTATTCCCGCCTGGACCGATTCCAGCCGCTCCGCTCAACTCCCATCCGCCCCAGATCCTCCTCTCCCAAAGGCAGAAACACGCACACTCACCCCTGAAAAGCAGTAGTAGGAAGAAGTCGGGCAGCCGGGCGCAGAGCCGGACCGCCGGCCGCCGCCTCAGCGCCATGACGAGGGGAGCTGAGGGGCCGCGGGCTCGCGGCGCAGCTAGACTTCCCCGCGCGCATGCGCCCTGCCTGCCGGGGCCCCTACTACCCGCCCCTAGTTACCATAGCGACACCTGGCCCGGCACAGCCGTCACCATGGTGACAAAGGAAGCTGAAATCTGGTTGCTACGATGCAGGGATGCTCTAGACCCGCGCCCATGCGGTCTCATTCAAAGAATTTGATGGAGGAGGTAAAGAAGTGTGTTCAAGAATGGGGCGGGTTTGGGCGCCTGGGTGGCTCAGTTGGTTAAGCGACTGCCTTCAGCTCGGGTCATGATCCCGGAGTCCCTGGATCGAGTCCCGCATCCGGCTCCCTGCTTGGCAGGGAGTCTGCTTCTCCCTCTGACCGTCCCCCCTCTCATGTACTCTCTCTCATTCTCTCTCTCTCAAATAAATAAATAAAATCTTTAAAACAACAACAAAAAAAGAATGGGGCGGGGTAAATTTCCATAGCTATAAAATGAATCAGGCACTACAAATCGGAGAAGGAACACTCAATTAAAACTTGGAAATGAAGTGTTTTCTCACAAATAAAGATGCAATCTAATTGTCTTTGAAGCATTATTGCCTGCACCTCTTTTGAGGCCCTGATTCCAAATGTGATGGAAGGAAAAAGCACTGAAATCTACTTAAAACACAAGCAAGACAAAAAAAAAAAAAAAAAACACACACATAAGCAAGACATTTATTATGTAGCATATAAAAGTGATTCTAAAATAAACATAATCCATAGTTTCTGTGGTAGATCAAAAACATGATGATAGGGGCGCCTGGGTGGCTCAGTCCTTAAGCGTCTGCCTCGGGCTCAGGTCATGATCCCGGGGTCCTGGGATGGAGCCCTGCATCGAGCTTCCTGCTCAGCGGGAAGCCTGCTTCTCCTTCTCCCACTCCCCCTGCTTGTGTTCCCTCTCTTGCTGTGTCTCTCTCTGTCAAACAAATAAATAAAATCTTTAAAAAAACCACATGCTGTTATACCCATAGTTTCTTGGAGAAAAGCAGGATAATTCTTTGCTCTGATTTCTGAATATTGGAAAATGGTAAGGCCAGGGTAGAAAATGGAGCAGAATCTTATGAGGACAAGGAGATAAGATGAAGGATAAAATGCACTGGAAATTGGACCAAAGGATGGAAGAAGTTTTGTGTGTCACTTAATACTGTGAAAATTCTTGAAATAGTTTGTATTGTATCTAATATAGAAAATCCACCCTTAATACTCCAGAAAAAACTTAAAAACAGAATTTTGAATATAATTATTAGTATAATATGCCAGAGTTTCCAACAACTAATATTTTTTTAATGTTTAACTTAAGGACTTCATTTTTCACACAGTCTCCCTACATTTTTTTAGTATTTTTAGTTTTTACAAAGTAGAACAGTGTGTGTGTATAATTTCCATATGTACCGAATTATGAATGCCAAGAAACATGAAATAGATTGAGGTTGTTGCCAAGGATATGCTTCAACTGCCATCACTTTATGATCTTCTTTATAAATCTTTATAATTGCTCAAAACTTTGCAAGTGTGAATTAATTACATTCTCAAAATCTCATAAAGACAGAAAAAAATTTAAAAATAACTCAACAACCTGCTATGATTTTATTTGTCCTTCCTTTCTTAAACCTTCTTTCTGTTCTAGTTCACCATATTTCAGTCACAAGTAAAAGTATCTGAAAATTATATTAGAGTGGCAGCCTTTCTCCCTTCATCAAACACAACTTACAGCAATTAAAAAGAGGAAAATTCTTCTTAGGCCCACTGACTTTTTTCCTTTTGCTTTCTCTTTTCTTTATCATTCCCTTTAGTTCCTGGATATATAGCCAGGCATATTTGCCTAAATGAAGGAATCATTTTGGTTACCTGAGAAATATGAAGTGTCCGACTATGGATGGAGTAGTTTTCAAAAACTAGTGCCTCTTTTCTCCTGCTGTATTTCCTGTGTTTGCACTGTGATATGATTATATTAAATGGTCTTCTCTGTTACGGAATCTTTTCAAACTCAGAAGACAGAGTTTGACAGACAGCCAGAGAGAAAGGCTCCATGAATATTCTATATGGAACAGAGGTTCCTATGAGAGCAGATGCAGGTGCTTCATGGTAAAACATTGATTTTCCTCCACAGATGGAGTCTGCATGTTATGGCCGGTGGTTGAGACACAATCCTGGAATGGAGCCTAACTAGTGATGCACTAGGACAGGGTAGGATGTACTTGACTGTGAAATGATCTGCTTCTCCATACGATTTAATTGTTCCCAGGAGAGCTCTGGCCCTGTTCGGAAGGGAACCAGAGTTCTGGAAGCATTCAGTGAGTGGGGCTGTGGAATCTATGCTTCTATCACCACATTATCCAACTGAATATGCTTATTTCTAATGTGTGATTTACTAAGGAGAGATACATTTTTTAGAAGCACTCAGGGAACTAAATACACATGTGCTAAACTTGAACAAAAGCATTTGCAAAGTGTAAATCAAGTAGCAAAGAGTAGGGTTTTCCTGTGAGAGTCACCCCTGAACAGAAAGGAGAGGTCCTGGAAGCAGCAATTACAGGAGGGGAAGTATAAGCTCTGGAGTCTAATGGACAATGATTCAAGTTCTTGGTTTTTGTAAACTTGAGAAAGTTATTTAATTTCCCTAAGCCTTGGGTTCTTTGTCTGTAAAACAGGGATAACAATACCCACCTGAAGTGGTCATTGTGAGGATTGTGTGAAATAAAGGTCTGGAACATACTAGGTGCTCAATAGATGTTTGTGGTCTGTGCCCCTTCCCTTTCCTACTCTTTTGGCTCAGATTGGGCCAAATGATACAATATTCCTGGAGAGTCTTAATAAAGAAAAAGACCTTCAGCCTGTAGATGGGTTAGAGAGAATGAGAAGCAAAGTGGAAGTTTTACATCAATGTGTGTTTGTTCTCTTGGTGTGATTATATTCTTAGAAAGTAACATGACTAGGGCTTCTGTTCCTTCAGTATGCCATGATCCACCTGAACAATCACCTGAAGTCAACCCTCACAGCAAAAGAGAAGTGAGATCCATTGACTGAGGGAGGTCTCTGACCCTAGATTCATTCTGTAAAAGCATTCCTCTTCAGGGCTTAGCAAAGATTCTGTTGCTCCATCTCGTCTCCATTCAGGTTTCCTCTTCCTTGAAATATTTCCAACTCTGTTCTCTCACATTTTCTCCCAACTATCAGGCCCTGCTCCTTCTCTTCAAAATATCTCTTCAAGTTCATTTAAATAGGAGGATTTCTACCCCTCCCCCCAATCTAAGGAAACAATAGGAAGGAAAACCTCCATCCCCTCTAACTAGATGTGCTGCTCATGCTATATAAGGAAGGAAAGTTGTGCAGTTCAGTTTATTTGCATGGTCCTCTCCTTCGTAGTAGTTCAGTTGAGGAAGGTGATATAAATGCCAATGTTTTGGCTTAAAGTGTCTTCCTAGAGAGAAACCTTTATAAGCAGCTGTTTAGCAGCCCTTTCATATTTCACCAAAAGGAGGCTGGTGTTCATGTGCTAGAGGGTGTTATTGTGTGTTTGTGCATGGTGGTATTTAAATAAGTATATCATACATGTCATGGGTGAAAGACTCACTCACTTCTGCTAGGGGAGGAGTTGGAGGGTCCCGTCACCATCGGCCAGGATCTTTACTCACCGGTGCACCTGGAAATGCAACACAACAACCAAGACTGAATGGACAATTTCATGACCACAACAGAGCCCTGACACAGGATTTGCTGCTCTGAGGCTGAAGGCTCTAAGAACTGTGAATCCCAAGTTCCCCTGTTAAGGAGTCTGCCTCAGTTCCTTCTCTGAGGAAGTAGAGAAGCAGGATTTGCCTGTATGCTCCCTCCAGACACCAGGGAAAAGGTGTTAGGGACAGTGAGCAAACAACACTCCCCAGACCACCTTCAGGAAGGGCACGTGTGATGAGATAAAACAAACAAGCTCTTTCCTCTACTTGACTTGATGAATATTTCCACTGGCCAGCGGGGGAAGATGGGATATGTTTCCTCATCTGTGCTTCAGGACTGGAGACACGAATGAGCACAAAGGACACATAGCTATCAGGACTATCCTGGAGCCAGGCTAAAGAGCAGATTCAGGGGCAGGGGTGGGGCAGCTCCTAAGAGTGGGCAGACAGCGTATCTGCAGCTCTGCAGCTCAAGTTGTGTGCCTCTGGGATGCTCCAACTACTTTGTTTACAGATTGGAGATATTTTTATCGCAACTTCCAATTAGAGGTAATTTTCTCTTCATACAAATTGTACCATCGAGTGTTTACTTCCTGGGAGCACCAAAGAGAGACCAGGGCCTCTGCTATCTCCCTCTTGTGCTGCAGGGAGTCTTGCACTTCCTTCGGAGTCCCTTCCAGGGTCAATTTCCTACTGTACAGTTTGGGGAAGAGGCAAGTTCTTCCTGATAGCCTTGGGCCCAGGGGTTTGGCCTGGTAACTTGTACTGCTCATTTCTTTCCAGGGAAAAGGATACTTTTTGTGGTTGCCATTGCAGAGTTTCTGGATATCCTGTTCTAGGACTGGAAAGAGTGGGTATTTGATTCTATTTCCCAGATCTGTAATGCGATGAGGGTTATACCACAAGCCTTTTTTCCCCTAGATATTATTCACTACCATGCCTCTTAAGCAAATGGATAAGGGCTCTAGAAAGGACTCTGAAGTTTCTTTTTAATCCCAGAGAATTGTATTCCCACAAAATTTAGGATTGGGAGGAATGGATGTGTTTGGTCCTCTGTGATGATATCAGGTCTTCAAATACTCAATAGCACAGCAGAGATTTACTGCAGTTGGGAGGCTACTCTAGCCCTACAAAGGACAGAGGACCATCCCCTGAGAATGTCTACACTCTCCACCCTTTATACTCTGAGGTCTTGCCTTATTCCTGTCACTTTCCAGGCAGTATTTCATATTCTGGCCAAGCCTTGTTCCCTAGAATTGCACTGCCCAGTATAGTCCATGCCTAGCACTAGCATCTGACGAAGACAGACTCCGGAAGTACTGGGAAGCTCTGCTAAGCATTTAGATCCTCCTTGTGCAGTGCCCCCAACATCAATGGTCACCCCACTGCCACCAACCTAGAGCAAGCTGCATCAGTTTTCATTTAGATTGTGAAAATGATCTGTAGGCACCTGCCTGTATCTTCTGTTTCTAGACTTTCTTTTTTCAAAATTGTGAGTAGTACAGGGCCTGGAACATTGGTAAATGCTCAACAAATATCTGTGGAATGAATGTCAATGAGACTCCTGCATCTTACCAAACATGTTGTTCTGCTTAAAATTCTTAAGTGGCT
Organism: Leptonychotes weddellii; assembly: GCF_054177405.1. Classification (NCBI taxonomy): domain Eukaryota; kingdom Metazoa; phylum Chordata; class Mammalia; order Carnivora; family Phocidae; genus Leptonychotes; species Leptonychotes weddellii. Next base: position 69,570,637 of record NC_138379.1, read on the forward strand.
CCATATTATCTTCAGAATCCAGTTACAATCCCTTCTATAACTAAAAAAGTCATGGCTGAAATAAATAAGTCCTTTGGTCATGAGCAACAAGACAACTTCTCAAATTACATCCTCATCTATGTTCTCGAATCTAGTTACATGGAGTCATTTGAACTTCTTATGACTTGTCATGCTCTCTTGAACTCCTGGAATTACCCATGTGGTCCCTTTGGCCTGCATCACCTCTCCTCCAGCCCACTTGGTTTTCTAGCTGTATCATGTATTTGAGGAACCACTCTAAGCATCACATCTTCATGGGAGAACTTCTTGACCCCATTGTTCCTCCAAGATGATTGAGGTGGCCCTCCTCTGTCCTTCCATAATACACTATGTATTCATATATTTTACACTTCATCACACCGTATTCTAATGCCATATTTTCCCTGTAGTTGTTTTCAGACTTCTAGAGTTTAATAGGTTTCAACCTTCCTTCTTTTCTAACATATGCCTTTGAGACTTTAATTTCATTCTAAATACTTCATTAGCTGCATCCCCCAAAGTATGCTATATATTGTCTTCATTATCACTCGGTTCCAAGTATTTTCTAACTTCCTATATGATTTCTACTTGACCATTCATCATTTAGAAGTCTGCTTTATTAATTTCCCAATATCTGGGGGCTGGGGCCACGTGGTCATGACTGCCTTCTAGTTTTATTGCACTGTGACCAGAGAATAAGGTCTGTGTGAAATCAGTGCTTCATATTCTTTGAGACTGACTTTGCAGCTTAGTGAGGGCTAGTTGTTTTAAATGCTTCCTGCATGCTTAAAAAAAAATGTATTCTCTAATGGTTAGGTATAGAGTTTTAAATATATATATCCAGGGATGCCTGGGTGGCTCAGTCAATTAAGCATCTGCCTTTGGCTCAGGTCATGATCCTGGGGTCCTGGAATGGAGTCCCGAGTTGAGCTCCTTGCTCAGTGGGGAGCCTGCTTCTTCCTCTCCTGCTCCCCCTGCTTGTGATCTGCCTCTCTCTGATAAATAAATAAATAAAATCTTTTAAAAAACAAACAAATAGATAAATAAATAAATCCAATCAGTTGAATTTTATTGTGCTACTTGAAACTTCGGTATCTTTGCCTTTTAAAATAAATTAGCAAACAATTTCTGGGAACTTTTTGTTAAATACCACACTATGATTATGGATTTCTCATCATTTCATTATAATTCTGTCAAAATGCTTTTTAGTCTTAACTACATGGTGTATAGGCTCAGGAGCGTTGTACCATTCTCATGACACCATGAAGCACACATGTGGCTCTCACCCTCTCCCTGCCTCCTCTCCTCTCCCTCTCCCTCTGGCTTAACCAGAAAAATGCTACCTTTGCCTGCCTCAGGACAGCTTCTTTGTTCTCAAGCTCACTGGAGCCTTAGTTGCTCTCCCAAATAAGCCTAGCAAACATTTTCTTCCAAATAAACACAGTCTTTTCCATGAATAAAATCATTAACAGTAAGTTTACAAGCCCCAGGAAGAAATAACTTACCACAGGCAGAGTCAGCACACATAACAAGTGGGAGAATCAACACCTCCAAATCTTGAGACAATAAAATAATCCAAAAGAGATAATAAAATAAGTAGGCTTACAAAATTTAGAGGGAAAATGGACTAGACAACACAGAGAAATAAAAGGGTATTGGAAAAGAATAAGCAGATGAGAAAAAGAACCACACAGAATTTCTAAGAAAATGAAATATTTAGGGAATAAAAAATAACTTCAGTGGGTGAATTAATAGTTGAGTGAAAAAAAATAGTGAAATGAAAGATTGATCTTAGGAAATTACTGTGGATGAGGCACCAAAAGATAAAGACATGAAAATATGAAAAAGATGTTAAGAGATGTGCAAAACAGAATGAAAGTTGTGTAGGAATGAAGTGATAACAAGGAAAAGGCAGTCATTGAAGAGGTAATGGCTCAGAACGTTTTAGAATTGATGAAGGTCATAAATCCTTAGTTTGAAGAATCTATCCCAAACATAACACCCCAGGATAAAGAAAGATCTCATTTTGTTGAGTCACCCCTAGCCAAACGACAGAGTGAAATGTTAGAACCCCAAACTAAAAGAAAAATCTCAATCGGAGGGGGAGACGAACAATGAGAGACTATGGACTCTGAAAAACAAACTGAAGGTTCTAGAGGGGAGGGGGGTGGGGGGATGGGTTAGCCTGGTGATGGGTATTAAAGAGGGCACGTACTGCATGGAGCACTGGGTGTTAATGCAAACAATGAATCATGGAACACTACATCAAAAACTAATGATGTAATGTATAGTGATTAACATAACATAATAATAAAAAAGAAAGAAAGAAAGAAAGAAAAGAGAAATCTCAACACTAGTTACGTTGAAAAGGTAGGCTATTTAAAAGGAAAAAACAATAGTGATAGTAGAGGCTGGAACAAAATGGAATCATTGCTTCAAAGTGCTGAGGGAAATGGGAAGTCAGTCTAGGATTCTATACCCAGCCCAATTATAAAGCTGAGCAAATCTTTAATCACAAAGCACTCATTGGGGCTCACAGTATATCTTGCTCTATCTAGGCCACTGTCAGAAATTCATCTTTTTCCTGTTCCTTTATTTTCTTCCCCTACCTTCTCCCATCCCCCCTCTTCTCTTTTCCTTCCTTTTCTTTTTTCCCTTTTCCTTTCTTTTTTTGTTACCTATGGAACAAATCAGCCACCATCTTCCGCATAAAGGCTGGACTGGGAGCAAGTACCCCCAGACTTAGCTATTGAGTCCTCCTCGTTCAATTCCTTTCAGTTCTCTAGGATTTATTTTCCCAATTTTTTTTCACGGGAATTATGTATCTTCTGTCCCTCACAGGGTTTCTGTGATTATTTAAATGAAGCAGCAGATACAAAAGCATTTTGGAAGAAGGAAAAGCAAATGGTACGCATGCAGAGGATTAGTATTCTCTTCAAGGAGGTAAAGAAAGTTTTCCAGCCACTTTGTCCTCCCCTTTTCCTCTTGGCTAGCTGGATAATCTCATGTTGGAGTCTCTCCTGCAGCCAGCATAGATGGCTGGCCCCGCCAGTGCCTGAGATGCTAGGCTGGGTGAAGCCTCCTCCCTGAATCCAAAAGGCAGCCTAGTTCCCTAGGCAGGGGCTGAAAAGTATTAACTGTGGCAAGAAGTATTAGCCATATGCCACTTAATTCCTGTTAATCAGGATTGAGGGGAGCTTGTGCTTGTAAGTTACAGATGAGCCAGCCGTCATCCGGAGGCCCCGCTGGGCTGGTGCTCAGACAGGCACCGTGGGCACAGCGCAGCAGTACTCAGACCCCAGCTGAGCCAGTCCCACCCTTCCACATTTCCTTTGCCTTCAAGGTCTCGCCTTATCCTTTTTCTCCCCAATCACTTCTTAGATTTGATTCCCTTTCCTCTCATTTATTATTATTCCTACTCTTCCACTTCTAAGTTAACATTCATCGTTTATATTCCTTTGCTCCTGTTTTCTCTGACTTACTTTTTTGTCTTCTTTGAAAAATTCAGCAGAGTAAATTTGAATATTATTTGGTTTTATTAAGCGATTCACAAATCAGGCAGCATCCCATCCAGCAAGTAGAGAGATGCTCCAAGGATTTGTAATGGAAGGTTTTTATAGGAAGGAGGGTGGAGTAAGAAGTTATTAGCAAAAGAAAAGAAAGGTTTATTCCAGCCTGGGACATCTTTTTTGTGAAGAAGGGAATGATAGGGTTTTTATTGTGCAGATTACCTTACCAGTGCTGATCAGGAAATTTCAGATCAACTGTTAAAAGGTCACATTCCAGGGGCACCTGGGTGCCTCAGTTGGTTGAGCGGCTGCCTTCAGCTCAGGTCATGATCCTGGAGTTCTAGGATCAAGCCCCCCATCGGGCTCCCTGCTGAGCGGAGAGTCTGCTTCTCCCTTTCCTATCTCTCCCTCTGCCCCCCTTCTCGTGCTCACACACACACACTCTCTCTCTCTCAAATAAATAAATAAAATCTTTAAAATAAAAGGTCACATTCCTGGGAGAGGTTGAAACTGTAATTAAGTCTTGGTTTGCTGTTGTAAGGGCAAATGGCTCTATTTTGGGTTTGTTTCTTTCTTAATAATTGCCCTCTTTTGATCAGATTCTCAGCCTGAAAGGTGTGATAAAAAATTAAGGCACTAGCGCCGCTCTGTAGTTATCATGGTTTTTCACTGTTCCTCTGTGATATTCACAGGTCATGATGTTTTTCCTTAATCACTGTGATACTCTCAGATCACAACTCCAGGCTCACAATCCTTAAGTCAGTCATGCTCTTCACTTCTCCTCCAACGTTCCAGTCTTGGGGAGATCATCCACTTGGTAGTTAGTAGCTGTGAACACGCATTTAAAGCCTTTGAGAATATGCAGCACACCAGGGAGATTATAGGCAGGATAATTCCCAATGTTTGGAGTGTACTTTGAAGCCATTGTCCCCAAAGCCCAAAGCAATCAAAATCACATAAGTAAAAAAAACAAAAAAACACACAAAAAAAATCAAGTAAAAGGAAGATCTTGTTAAAGGAGTCACCCCTTCAAGCCAAGTGGCTTGCTCGGTGATCTTACGTAACTGAGTTTCAACCTCTTCAGAAGTGTTGATTGAGGTGCAGCATGTGGCCATAGCGCAGGTTCCAACTTGCTCAGCTGAAAGATAATCAGGAGCTACCCTATTATCCAGAACAACTTTGGGCAGAGAGTCTAAGGAACATTGTTGGGCCACTATTGCTTCGGCTGCAGATTCTCCCATAACTTTAAGAATTAAGGAGAAGTTCCTGACCAAAGACTCATTTACATTTATCTCTAGCCAGGGAAGGAAGAACCTGCCAAAAGGAGTGAATCCTGAATCATGAAAGCCTCCTGGCAGGTCTTTTCTAAATTGACAATGTAAATTCAGAGGTCTTTATCAATGCGATGTCTTATTTGTTTTTTGAAAAGTTAGGGACATGTTTAGATTTTCTCCTAGCCTGAAATAAAAGGTTGTTCAGATTCCAGAGTTTACATCCCTTAACAATGGCTTGGGAGATACAGATGAGGGCATTATTTTCCACGCCAGTGTCAGAGTAAAGAAAAGGGAAAGAAAGGGGTGCCTGTGTGGCTCAGTTGGTTAAGTCCCTGCCTTTGGCTCAGGTCATGATCTCAGGGTCCTGGGATCGAGTCCCATGTCGGGTTCCCCCTTAGAGGGGAGTCTGCTTCTCCCTCTTCCTCTCCGTTTGCCCCAACCCCACTCATGCTCTCTCTCTCAAATAACTAACTAACTAACTAAATAAAAATAAAATCTTAAAAAAAAAAAAGAAAGAAAAGGGAAAGGAGAAAGGGTTTTAGGCTTAAAGTATGAAGTCTTGATTTATCATCTTGGTTGAAAGCAGTTTGCCTCAATGTCAACTATTTCTCTTCCTTTTCAATTTGATTCAGAGATCTCCAGTGTCTGCACAGAATCAGCTGTTAGGTAAAGCCTTCTTTAGCTGTGAGATGTGTACCCAAGGCTTAATACCTTCTAGTTTTGCAGCAATGACAGTGGTCAGTGATGTGGGAAGCAAAGGCAGAAAAAAAATTATTAAATTTCCTTACTACCTACAGCCCATTGACAAGTCCTTGAGATAGGCAGAATGACATTCCTCTAGGGACTCAACTGCCTCAATGTTAATACTTTGCTAAGTGCAGAAGACAATCCTAGCCCTCCCCACTTCCCCCTCCCCAGGGATCCTGTAAGTCTACTTTAACATATAAAAATTCCTTTAGAAATTTCCTTTATCTCTAAACCCCCCAAGATACTTGTTGGTAATCATCCCCCAAGCATATGGCCCACTGATATACATCTGAAGGGTCTCATGACTAAGGTTTATTAGACAGTAATAAATGACCTTTTCCCAACAATAGCTAGCCCCCTTAAGGTCCTGGAAACCTTGCTTCCAAAATTCCTTAGAGACGTACGCTATCCCTAACCCCCTCCCAACTTGAAAGTCTATAATGGGCCACTCCTCATGACCCCGGTGCAACTCCTTCTGCTCATGGGTCCTGTCCCCATGCTTTAATAAAATCACCTTTTTGCACTAAAGATGTCTCAATAATTCTTTCTTGGCCGTCAGCTTCGAACCCTAACATTCTTTCCTACATCAGTCAGGGGCACTTGGTAAGGTTCCTCCCAATGGGGCTTGTGGGCTGTCTTCTCTGATAATGTTTCCAGAAAACCCAATCACCAGGCTCTAGACTGTGACCAGTAGGATCCTTTGAATTGGGATCTGGGAAGCCTTCTTTAGCCTGTTGTTGCCAGACTTGAGCATCAGACATTAGAGCTCCCAGTAGTAGCTGGCCGTACCAGCATGAGACAAGTGATCAGCAGAAGGCTGTATACCAATAGATATTGGTCTGCCAGTGACTGCCTCATGTGGAGTGAGTTTATGTTTCCCAGAGGGGGTACTGTACATAGTCGGTAAGACCAAAGTTAACACCTTGAGCCAGGGAAGTCCCGGTAGTTTCCACAGGCTTAAAAATTTTAAATTTGAGCATCCCATTAGCTCTCTCAACCTTGCCTGATGGCTGAGAGTGATAGGGACAGTGATAATTACAAAGAGTTTGCAAGGCTTTCATTAAGGCTTGTATGATTTACCCAGTGAAGTGGGTGTCTTGATCACTGGAGATCATGTAAGGTATACCCAAAGTGGGAAACACATTTTCTAACAGTTTCTTTGTCACTGCGGGGGCATCAGGCTTGTGGCAGGGGAAAGCTTCAACACACATGGAAAAGACACACATATAATGACAAGAACATATTGATAACCTATATTTGGTGGCAGTTGAATGAAATTTCACTGCAGGTGTTCAAAGGATCCAGAGGGAAGACTCTGGGGACAAAAATGATTTTCCCAAGATGATGGACTTAACTGGGTAGACTGCTGGGAGACTGTTTTTGCAATTTTGTAGAAATGTCCCCACCGATGTCAATTCATAATTTGAGTCATCTTAAATGCAAAGGTGAGTGAACGAATGCAAAAATCAAACAATTGGATTTGACAGGGAGCCAAAAAGAACCAAGCAGCCATCCTGGGTTTACCATATCTTTTTTAAGATTTTATTTATTTATTTATTTATTTATTTATTTGAGAAAGAGCGAGAGAGAGAGAGAGAGAGGGAGAGAGAGAGAGCAAGTGTGGTGAGGAGCAGAGGGAGAGGGACAAGTAGACTCTACACTGAATGGGGAGCCGGACATACGGCTTAATCTCATGACCCTGAGATCATCACCTGAGCCAAAATCAAGAGTCAGACACTTAACCGATTGAGCCACCCAGGCACCCCATACAGCTATTTTTTTTTTTAAAGATTTTATTTTTAAGTAATCTCTACACCCAACGCAGGGCCCTAACCCCAAACCCAAGATCAAGAGTTGCAAGCTCCCCCAACCAAGCCAGCCAGGTGCCCTAATTTACAGCTATTATTTACCCACCTTAATTTCTGATTCAGGAGCAGACTGTAGCCATGCTGCAGGGACATCAGGATGGCAAATGTCTGGCAATGAGGGGCCATTTTTTGCAGAAGCAGAATGGACTTCATCCACATGTGGCACAATCTTTTTCCCCCGTTCTCTTTTGCAACATTTTATTGGGAGAGATTTATATGTTCTGACCCTGTCTTGGATTAAAGGATGACAGGATAATGACAGGAGCCCTGGGACCCTGAGGTGGCTCAGATGGAAACTGCAAGAACCATAAGCCTGTTCATCTGTCCCTCGGTTTCCCCTTTACAGATTCTGTGAATGATGCCTTTGCATGAAAGGCAGCTGAGGCATTTCCCTAATACTCAGGCTTTGTCCTTTTAGTGTGAGCCTCAGTTTTGATGACAGCAATTTCAGAAGGTGAGAGAATAGCAGTAAGACCATTTACTTATTACCCATTTTTGATTGGGGTCCCAGAGGACATAACACAACATTTTAAGATAATAATTAGAATTATAAGTGATAACATTATAGCAGAACATATCAGATTTCTAGGAGTTTTACATAATTTATAGAACACGTATATACCTATACAAATACAATATAAAGAAGGCTTAGTATTACTTCTGATGGGACAAAGCTTCCCATGTAATTTAACATATCAAGTAAACCTAATTAGTTTAAGAAACGCTTTGGAATATTCCAGGGCCCCTCTAAAAAAAAGTCCCAAAATTTCTTCTGGGTCAAAAAAAAACTTCATTTATGGGCATCTGAGTGGCTCAGTTGTTAAGCGTCTGCCTTCGGCTCAGGTCATGATCCCAGGGTTCTGGGATCGAGCCCCACGTCGGGCTCCCTGCTCCTCAGAGAGCTTGCTTCTCCCTCTCCCACTCCCCCTGCCTGTGTTCCCTCTCTTGCTGTCTCTCTCTGTCAAATAAATAAATAAAATTAAAAAAAAATTCATTTAGAATTTAATTTTAAGAAGTTTATATATTATATACATATACATATATATGGAACCATTTATACAGTTTTAAAGCACTTGATTACAGAGAATCACAGATTTTTATGAAACTTAATACATCATTATCTATTAACAAAACTTACTTCTTCTAATATTAAGATGATTCTGTTTTCTTAAGTAATGAAAAACCTATTATTTTGATAAAACACATAATCTTTGCTTTCTAGGCAGATCACTTAAATAAGGTAAAGAAATTTTCACAATCTGTTATCAAAAAACAGACCGAAACCCCAAAGAGAAAACCAAATTCTAATTTTGCACCAGCTTACCTTTTTAAAAATTAAATTACATTTGATGTGGAGAACAAAGGCAAGAGAAAAAAAATTAAACTTCCTTATAACTTATAGCCCGTTGACAAGCAGCAGAGACAGGCAGGGTGACCTTCCTCTAGGAACTCAACTACTTCAATGTCAATACTTAGCTAGAGGCAAAAGGCAACCTTAGCCTGACATTAGCCTGACCTCCAGGATCCTGTAAAATTCCCTTTGGAAGCTTCCTTTATCTCTACCCCAAGATACAGGTTAGCAACCATCCTCTAAGCATATGTCCCACCAATATGTATCTGAAGGGTCTCATGACTAAGGTTTTACTAGACAGTGGTAAATGACTTTTTCCTGACAACAGCTAGCCCCTCAAGGTCCTGGAAACCTTGCTTCCAAATTCCTTAGAGGCTTGCACTATCCCTAACCCCTTCCCAACTTGAAAGTATATAATGGGCCACTCCTCATGACCCCATTGCAGTTCTTTCTACCCACGGGTCCTGTCCCCGTGCTTTAATAAAACCACCTTTTTTACACTGAAGACATCTCAAGAATTCTTCCTTGACTGTTTGCTCCTGAACCCCAATATTTCATATCACGTTTTTTAATTATTTTTTTCTAATTCTAGTATAAGGAACATGCAGTGCTCTATTAGTTTCAGGTGTACAATATAATGATTCAACAATTCTATACATTACTCTGTGCTCATCATTAAGTGTACCCTGAATCCCCTTCACACACCTCCACTATGGCACCACCCTACTTTTGATATAAAACTTACTCATTCTCATCTTAGTTCAGAGTACACGTATAATTCCTTTCTAAAGATTCCTTTATCACAATTTTCTCTTTCTTCAAAAAATGCGTCTCCATTCCTCATACCTTATTTTACCAAAACACACGTTTTACTTCCCTTGCATGCAGAGAAATAATACATTTCTAAAGAATTAATTACATATATTAATTAGAATTCTCCACCCTTAGAAACCTTAATTTCTAATGAAACCTCAGAAGTAGACAATGCAAACTGTGTTAGCATTCTGTGGCTGGATACACTTATAAATACTTTCCATAATTTCTAAAAGCATATGTTTTCTCATAGTAAATTTCTCAGCATGGCACAGAACATATTTACTAATAGGCCCAAATATCTTTAGTTCCTCTAGAATAGGAAGACAAAATAAATTAACTTCTGTTCAGTAATTAATGTTTCAGTATTTTATCTTATTTGGTAATGATCTAAATGTTCAACAAATTTCCATTATGTAATATAACTTTGCAAAACTCTAAAGTTTCAAGTTACTAGAGATTTAGGAAGCTATTTTTAAGTACACATACCATAAAATATAATTGTTAGTAAAAAATTTATCTATAAACTCCTATTCCACTTACATCTAAGTCATTTGCTTCCAACAGTTACGTTTAGATTACCCATGAAAACTGCACGAGACATTAGACAAAATCAGCCATCATTCTAAGTTATTCTTTGCTGACAATTTTGCAACAGAGATAACGTGAATTTAACTAGTAACTTCAAATAGAATAAAAGTTGTTTATCTGTGATGTGGGAAACAAAAGCAGAAAAAAAATTATTAAATTACTACCTACAGCCCATTGGCAAGTCCTTGAAATAGGCAGAGTGACGTTCCTCTAGGGACTCAAATGCCTCAATGTTAATACTTTGCTAAGGGCAAAAGGCAATCTTAGCCTTTTGTCCTTAGCAACTCCAGGACCCTGTAAGTCTACTTTAACATATAAAAATTCCTTTGGAAACTTCCTTTATTTCTACCCCACCAAGGTATATGTTGGCAATCATCCCCCAAGCATATGGCCCACCAATACACATCTGAACAGTATCAAGACTGAGTTTCTACTAAACAGCAATAAGTGACCCTTCCCAACAGTAGCTAGCCTCCAGAAACCTTGTTTCCCAAATACCTGGGAGGCTTACACTATCCCTAACCCCCTCCCAACTTGAAAGTCTATAATGGACCACTCCTCATGACCCCAGTGCAGCTCCTTCTGCCCACGGGTCCTCTCCCCGTGCTTTAATAAAACCACCTTTTTGCACCAAAGATGTCTCAAGAATTCTGTCTTGGCCATCGAGTTCGAACCCTAACTTCTTACATCTGCATTACATTCAGTGTTGAGAACTTTTTTTTTTTTTAAATTTTATTTATTTATTTATTTGACAGAGAGAGACACAGTGAGAGCAGGATCACAAGCAGGGGGAGAGGGAGAGGGAGAAACAGGCTTCCCGCAGAGCAGGGAGCCCGATGCAGGGCTCGATCCCAGGACCCTGGGATCATGACCTGAGCTGAAGGCAGATGCTTAATGACTGAGCCACCCAGGTGCCCCAGTTTTGAGAACTTTAAACACATGTCTGTTTTAATGAAATCAACAAACTTAAACTAGATTTTAGTTGCCAAAAATTATCTCAGATCATGTGAATTTGAAAAGCATTTGGGTTATTTTTTTAAAGATTTTATCTATCTATCTATCTATCTATCTATCTATCTATCTATCTATCTATCTATTTATTTAAGAGAGGCAGGGGGAAGGAATATAGGGCGAGGGACAAGCAGACTCCTGCTGAGTGTGGAGCCTGACTCAGGGCTCGATATAAGGACCCTGAGATCATAACCTGAGCCAAAATCAAGAGTTGTATGCTTAACTGACTGAGCCACCCAGGCGCCCCAATATTTGGGTTATTTTATATCTTTCTGAGAATTTTAGAATGGCCCATCCTTACAAGCTCTTGCCTTCAAACCAACTAAATAGAGTTCTTTTACAAATTAATTTTAGCAATACCATCTGGAGATAAAAAAATATCTCATATTTACTATGTGCACATGTACACACACACACACAGATACAAAGTTTTTTTTTAAAGATTTTATTTATTGATTTGACAGAGAAAGCAAAAGAGCACAAGCAGGGGGAGCAGTAGAGGGAGAGGGCGAAGCAGACTCCTGAGCAGGGAGCCCAACATGGGGCTCGATCCCAGGACCCTGGGATCATGACCTGAGCCGAAGGCAGATGCTTAACCATCTGAGCCACCCAGGTGCCCCCAATACAAAGATCTTTCTAACTTTTGTTTTTACTAATATTTGTGGAGAGGACATTTTAGGCCCAATTTCCAAATACTTCCCTCTTTCTCTTTATCTTTCTGATAAGAAACTTCTCCCTAAAGTTTGCAGTTCAAAGAATGGCTCTTTGGTCCTAGAGAAGATGGGGATAAAACTTTATATCACAAAAGCACAGATTAAATGCAGAACAATCCTGTCTCCAATGTCTTGATCTTTCCAAGCATTTTGAGAGGAATAGGTGAGGTTTAGGGGATTGGCCGAACGGGCAGGCCAGGTGAACTTTGAACCACTAGAGACACATCTTTGGCCTGGCATAGATTTATAAAACAAAAGCAACTATTTCCAGTTCCTCAAGGAATTGGGTTGTAGCCTTTGTTTTAGGTACCCTTTATCTCTTTAATTTTTCATAGCCGTTTGCAATGAATCATTCAATGAGCTATGCTGGAATTTTGAAAGTTTTTGACGGCTTCTGCATACTAATTAAAATAGGCATCCCATTCTGCTTGTTTGATTTGAAAACGCTTGCTTTTAAGTGCACTTTTTAAATGATTGTATCTATTTGGAATGTTCCCCATAATGGCCATTGGAATTCCAGGTTCTTTTTAGTAAAATTTTGCCATCTTGCTAGATCACCTTCAACTTATGGAAATACAGTTCTTATGCATAAAGTAAGTACGTGTGCCAGAAAGTGGCATGCTCAACTCTCTGGAAATAAAAAATCCCATCTCTTTTAGCTAGGCCTTTCATTGTCCTGGAGTCACACTAATAATCTGAGGAATGGGGAGCAGACTGACCCTGCAGGCCCCAAAGAATGGGGACTGCGGGCTGATGCTAAACAAATGCAGAACTGCAGCTGTTGCCAGAGATTCCTAATGTGGAATCTGGGGAGGATGCCAAACACATAGGAGTTGCAGGCTAAAGCATCAGAATTCCCATTGTGGAATCCAGGGACAGAGCTAAGGTTTGGGGTTTTCCTCCTGGAGAACTGCAGTTTGAAAGGCTAGGGACATGGTTCCAGGCAGAATTGTCAGCCTGCTCAAATTGACCTTCCCTTTAAAGGAAAGCCAATTAGATTGGGAGTTCAGTGCAAAGAAAACAGAGCTTAGAACTACTGAAACTTACCCATGGCCCTTAGAAAGGTGAGAAAGACCGTGAACTCAAAAGGGTTTCTGGGCTCCCTGCCTGTTTATCTGGTTGTTTCTGAATACCATCAGAAGTTTGCTTCAGAGCCCACCACCACTACCAAATTTGTTTAAAAAATCATCTAAGTTTGGGGTGCCTGGGTGGCTCAGTCGTTAAGCATCTGCCTTTGGTTCAGGTCATGATCCCAGGGTCCTCGGATGGAGTCCCGCATCGGGCTCCCTGCTCCGTGGGAAGCCTGCTTCTCCCTCTCCCACTCCCCCTGCTGTGTTCCCTCTCTTGCCGTCTCTCTCTGTCAAATAAATAAGTAAAATCTTTAAAAAAGAATCAACTAAGTTTGAAGATCTCATTGGCTTTATTAAGCAATTTATGAATTGAGCAGCATCCCACCTAGCCAATGGAGAGATAGTCTGAGGAGTTGTACAAAATGGAAGGTTTTTATGGAAAGGAGGGTAGGGCAAAGAAGTTACCAGTAAAAGGAAAGAATGGATTGTTTCAGGCCAGGACATCGTTTTTTGTGAAGAAGGGTTTTTATCATGCAGATAACTTCACTAATGCTGATCAGGAAATTTCAGATGGACTGTTAAGGTCACATTCTTGGGAGAGGTGGAAACTAAGTCTTGGATTGCTGCTGTGGGGGGCATATGACTCCATTTTGGGGTTTTTTCTTTCTTTTTTAACAATCTGTACCATTTCTCAGTTCCTTACTTCCACCTCTCTGGTTTTCTCCTTTCTTCCTCCCCACCTTGCTCTCTCTTTTTTTACACACACACCCTCAGACACACAGATCCACACACTTAATTTCTCTTTCTTACATCAACAAACACCCTGACCCTTGGTTGACCTGTGAAGGGCGAGTTCAAAGGTCTGAGGCTAACTTTCCTGGCCCCTACTGAGACTAGGTGCAGCTACCTCACACTTTGCTGACCTCGCAAAAAAACACCAAATCAAAAGTTCCCTCTCCTTTCGTAATTTTCGTCCTCATAGCTGGGGAGATGTTGCAGTCAGATTCTGATAAGCTCTCCTCTGTTTCTCCAGAGATGAGCTCAGAACCAGTATGTGTAGGTTGGAAACAAACTTCCCACTGCAAGGTCAAATGGTGTTGGCCCTCACCCTGCAAGGGTATTGTTATTCTGGTCTCTGCATTACACTGTGTCTACCACCTTGGTGTGTGTGTGTGTGTGTGTGTGTGTGTGTGTGTGTATGCGCACTCGCGCGCTTTTGCCTTTCTGTGTGGAGAAATATGTATGTAAATTTCCGTGCGGGATCCTCGTGTGAGCAGACCTGGAGACAGGGTGGTATGTGTGGGATGCATGGAAGATGGATATGTGTGCAACTGTGCGTGCAGAGATGTTTTTCTCAGCAGTACTTTGTAGAAGGCTATTGAGGGATGTCTGGAAAAGGACATTTGTAGAAATGCATATTTAACGACAGATATGAACTGAGCTAAGAGAAATATTTGATTTGTATGGTTTATGTGTAGGGTAAGTTTTGGATGGATAACAGAAAGGAAACTCTCCTGTACTTCTTAGAAGCATCCAGACCCTCTCTTAGGATAGCCCCTTAAAACGTCCAATTCTGGGGCAGCAGCAAATGTCCAGGGTATAGCTTCCCTCCTGGAATTGGCTTTATTTCCAAGAAGTTTGTTAGACTAAGAAGAAAGCATGTTTGACCCTGCCAACCAATCTCTCAAACCTCAAGGACATGGACATGCACCCCCACCCCCACACAGATTTCCTCCTGATGCGAGGCAGAGCCCCCACCACTGTTCCCCCTCCCTTAGAGCACAATCCAAATCCGATGGCTCTCAGGTGCCCCCTGTCCGGCTCTTGGTCACAGATGGCTTGTAAAAGGAGAAGAGGAGAGCAAAGAGCAAACACTGCGTCTGTGAGTCTTCCCCCGCATTCCTGGATCCCGCTGCCAGCCCTGATTTGCGGTTCTCCTAGGAGAGAGCTATCCTCTCTGAACCCCCACCGGCTGAGGCAGGAATGTAGATCTGCTTCCAGCCTGGGCAAACCTTTCCGTCAGCCTCATGGCACCACCCTGTGGCTGGTTCTTACTATTACAATCTCTTACCCCCAACAAGCCTGCCCTTTAATGCCAATTTCCAGCTTCAGACGCTTAGTTGTTTGGTGTTCTGTGCTTGACTGTTCAAAGGGAATTCTAGGTACAGTGTCCCAGGATTTTGAGAGCTTGCAGTCATAAACACCCATGTGGACTCCAGCATAGAACTAGGCCTGTACCTAAAAAAATAAAGGCTTAACCCTAAAGACCACAGGTCAGTGTAGAGGCGGTGGGGGGAGCAAGAGGAAAGGACACTAGCTATAGGAATTCCAGATATTTCAAACAGGGCTGGGCAAGGGCCAAAGTGAGAACCTAACCCAGTCTGTTAGGGTGATTCTTCTACCTTCTTTAAGAAAATCTACATATTCATCTAAAAAATGCAGGGGAGGGAGTAGAGCAGCCTGGATTTCTAGCCTGGGGTCTGATTGCTTTGCAGTGAGAGCCCTGCCAACAAGGGGATAGGGGAGTCAGCCACAGTGCTCCTCTATCAGAGAGGGGGCTGGATCATGGCAAGGGGAGAAACCTGCATGCTTAGGACCTGTAGACGGAGCCTTGAAGTTGAATCCAGAAGACCTGCTTTCTACGAACTGTGACCTTGATTAAATTGCCTAGCCTCTCTGGGCTTTGCTTTAAATTTAAGAATTGTCCCTTATTATAAGATCTTGACCTATGTTTAAGCTGCATCTACCATTGCTTCATCTTACAAGCTTTGGTCAAACTGGTATATTCTCATTCACCCAAACAGACATCACTGGGTCTTAAGCTTTGCTGATACCATTAGTTTTGCTTGGAATGCCTTCCCCACCCTATATGTGCTTCTAAATTCTATCCATTCCCAAGATAAGTCCAATTTCTACTTCTTCCACAGAGCTTTTCTGATTTCCCAACAGGATATTTCCTGTCACTCTTTCTTAAATTCTCCCTAGGGCTCCATGGGTCCTTCTCTTGGGTGCTTCATAGTATATACTGGTAATTTGTAGCTTAATTTGTATCCCCCATCCATTGGTGGATACTACAATTCATTCATCTTCATGTAGCATGCTTAACACTGTGCTTTGACCATATTATGTGCTGAATAGACCCCTTACTGAATGAAATGGGATTTCCTTCTTTTTTGTATCTTGACCTAGGTATGATTCCTTCCAGTAAGCATCCATGAACACCCCACCCGCCACTCCATTGGATGCCCTGCCCACCTGGGAACAGGTGTCTTTCCTGTCGTGGTACCTGTCACACTGTAGCAACTTCCCTTTCACCTGCCTCTCTCACCCTCTAGATGATAAGCTCCTTGAGGAGAGACTGCCTCTATCAGGTCCCCATTGCCTGCACTGTACGTGCGAATAATAGAAACTCAATAACTATTTGATGAATGGTTAGATAGGTGAATGTGTGAGTAGATGCATGGAAATAGGGAAGGAGAGAAGGGGTTAAGCATGACCTTTAGGTTTCCTTTAAGCTCTAATATTTTATGATTTCAGCGCTTTGAGCTCTTTTTTGAGGGCAGGTAGTCCAAGCTATTTGAGAAACAATGCAGTGACCATAGTAGGGTCAGTCAGTGGTGATTTTCCCTTGAATGGACTTTGTTTCTGTGGGAGAGTTGGCTTCCTCATTCTGTGAAGAATGTTATGTTCCCTGGGCTCAGCCTGGCCCAGAACTTGGCAAGATCTCTGGGGTGTTCATTTTTGTCACCCAGCCCGGGTAGGAGGGTGGACGGGTAGGAGGGGAACCATTTTGGGAAAAAGTGTTGGGGAGTGTTTGTGTGTGTGATGAGTCAGGGCCATGGAGCTAGGAGCCCTAATCTCTGCTCTGCTCTCTGTGGGGGTAGTTCTCACCAGTTGCAGGGGGGTGGAGGACCACCAACTGTCTTTGGAAAGTTTTCTTAGTCATAGTTTATACCAAGTCAGCTGGAGCTTTATGTAACTGGGTATGATGGGGTCAGAACGGTTGCTACTCTTCCCACCGTGGCACTCACCTATTCCAGCCCTTCCTACCCACCAGCCAGGTGATGTGCCCTTCCTGTAGGAAGTAGCCCTTTGAGGCCTGAAGACCATGACATATATTCTCACTGGAAAAAGGTTTGGGTCATCTTCATGAATTCCATGAAAATGCCTCAATGCCTTCTGGGGGGCTGTCCCATTCTGTCCTGTAAGCCCCACAGCAGATACGGGCTGTGAGAATGAAGCACCCCAGGACTCCAGTGTGTGCGTGAGCCGAGCAGCAGGTGATGGGCAGGCATTGGCTTCTGTTCTGGGCTGTGACCCCTCTCCATGCTGCTGGCAGAAAATCTCTACCTCTGCTCCTTTCTGGCCTCACTCTCCAGACAGAGAGAGACCCGGCATTGCATGTCCTGCCCCTGACACTGGAGCCAATGTGAGTTCTGTTGGGGACAGCTCCAGAGAAGGCCTGCAACGACTGGGTGTGTGTACCCATGTAATGGAGAGAGTTACACAAGAAGAGCAGGAAGCCAGAGAGAGGAGAGGTTGGCTGCTGGGGATTTTCCTGACTGAGGACACCGGGCCATTGGGTCCACTGGGAAGAAAGAGCAAAGCTCAGGGGGCTGGGGAGAGCTGTGGGGCCTTCCACTGGGCTTCTACAAGGTAAAAGCCCAGGTTTGCTCTTCTTTGCCACTTACTGGCTGGAAGGAAAGTGTTCTTTCTGTGCCTCAGGCCCAAGGAGCTGGGACTGTAAGTTTTAGAAGAGGTAAGATGGGAATTATTTTTGCTGGGGGTGGGGTGCTAAGGAATAGCCTCACTTGGGGGGCAGTTAGACCCTGCTAATCCCCAGAACAAGAAAGAATAGAGGCATTTGAGAAAAGTTGGAAAATGAGATGAGTTTTCTGACAGTGGGGATGGCCACTGTGGTCCAGTGGTCTGGAAAGGAGGAAAGTTCTAGAAAGAGAGTTACAAAATCAGGTCTTTAGCCAATGAGCATATTCTGGACAACAAGAGTGAGAGTTTAGCAGGTGGTCTGTGGGAGCCTCCAGTCCATTGTTATGGCTCTGTCTCTTCCTCAGTGCAGTGGGGGCCAGAGGCCTCCCTGAAGCCAGATGGAGAAGCTAGAAGGAAGGGCCTCCAGGGGGTTCTGAGAGTGAGTTTAATCAGCTGAGACAGAGAGCCAGGGTTGGGGTGCAGAGAGGGAGATTGTGAGAAAGGCTGGGGGATTCCCAGGCTGGTTTCTTACTGTTCCCCCTGATTTCTGAGTCATGTCTGCACGGTCCAGGGCTGTTGGGTGGCCGGGGACAAGCGGTATTAGTGGTGAAGAAAGAATGAGAAGACATGAGTCTCTCCCTCCGCTCAGGGGCTTAGAGGCAGGGAGATGCACAGCAGTATCTCCCTGGGTCCCACTGAACTAAGAGCTGGGGAGAGGCTGGGCTTGCCCTTGAACCCAGAAAGGAAGGAAGGGACAAGAGAGGGATAGGAAAAGAGGGAGAAGGGACAGAAGTTCCCCTACACACCACCAGGTGCCAGGGAGGGACTGTGCTGAGGTGGCCAGAGGCTGCAGCCCTGGGCCAAGGCAGCGCTAAGCTAAGAACTCTGAAATGAGATCTTCATTCAAGGCTGCCACCTTCTGCTTCTGAGCTTGTGGTATGAGCAGGGTTGGATCTATTTCTACCTTCACATGCTGAGCCCCAAATCCCTGGAATATCATGCCCTGCTGCCTTATCTGCAGTGCTGGGACATCATCCAGTAGACTATTTAGGGCTTGGGGAAAGTGTCCAGGAGCCCGGATCCATGGTGCTTCGTGCTTACTGTGATCTGTGTCCATGCTGCCACGTTCTTGGCTTGGGTATGTTCATGGGATTGATGTCCTAGGTCTTCCTTCTTCAAGATGCAGCTGTTTCTGCCCTCTCTCTGGACCTCAGAGATTCAGCTGTGAGGTTTCAGCTGCACTGTTGGGTTGCCTCACTGCCCCACTTTTAAGAGGAGGGAAGAAACCAGAACTGAGAGGTTACACCTGCAAACTTCAGAACCACATTACCTGGGCTGAAAACCTGATTCTACCTCCAACTAGCTGTGTGACCCTGAGCAAGTCACTTCATGTCTCTAATTGTGTTTCCATTTCTAGAAAAGAAGGCTAATAATAGGACTTACCTTGTGGGCGTGTTGTGATGATTGAATGAAATATTTTGTGGAAAGTCATCTTTGTTCTGTGGCTTCCCACATAGTAAGCTCTCAATAAATGTTAGTTCTTGTTTTTCGGTTATGACCAAGCCTTGCATATCTAATCTTATCTGCCCAAACAAAGACAGTGCCTTCCAGTGATGCTGGCCTCCTCCTTCCTGTACCAAGAACAGCCCATGCTCAGCCCCATTTACATGCATCTAAATGTCCTCCCACCTCCTGTACAGCTACTCACACTCCCCCACTTCAAGGCCTAGCTAAAGTGCCGCCTCCTTCCCAAAGCCTTCTCTGATGATTCTAACCCACACAGAGCTCTTCCTCCCATGACTTATTGTGCTTCCAGCCAGTACCTTGAAATGTACCATTTAAATCACAGAATTAGAGAATTTGAGAGCTGGAAGAGTCCTTACAAGTGATCCCGGTCAGTTGCTCTTACTCAGGAGTAGTTAATAAGCAGCCATCATTCTGTTAGCACTCACCCCAGGCAGCACTAATTAACCACAGCACTTCTAAGCCTGAATGCTGCCTCAGAGTCCTTCTCAACACAGTGCTTCGGGCGATCAGGACTAACCCACCATCCCTAAGCCAGACAACTAGAAGTAATCTATATGGATCAGGTAGCTGGAGCTTTTTGAGGTGTAAGGGACCTACTTCAGGTCCCAAGGCACTGGGACGTAACTCTGGGCTAGTCCTTATCCAGTGCTCCTTATGTTCTACCAAGGCCTTTTAATTGTCCTTTGGTTGTCCTCTGCCTCTTCGTCTTGCCCTCCCAATTAGATTTGTACTATTTGTGAAGGTAGGAATGACATCTTAAATGGCTCTACTGTCTTTCTCAGCCCTGAGCACAAGTCAGGACACGTCACGTGCTCACCTGCTGATGTATTGACTGCTTGGGGTTTCTCCCCAGTTCCTTTCACTTGTCTTCAGGGCTCATTTGAGGGGACACGGGGACTTGGGGTGGTAAGGAGACTCAGTCTCTGAGCTGAGTCCCTTCCCTGTGCCCACAGCAGGCCGAAGGAGCTGCAGGGTCTTGAAAGATGGACAGGTGCTGGACATCAGGAGCCCAGAGTGGTCATCCTCGTTCTGTGGTTTGTCAGCTTAGGGCCATGGGGAGTCCTTCCTTCTTTGAGGGTCTCCATCTCCATCCATTCAAAGGGGACTGTAAGGAAAAGGAGGGAGAAGTGGCACAGCAGGATGCCCACCTCTCCTGGGCCCTGAGAGGTGTAGTGAGTGGCCTCTTGAAGAGCGGTCCTTGGCACGTGGGGGTGGGGAGGGAGGAGTGGGAACAGATGGCATGGAGGGCACATGGCTGACATCGATTGATGGAGGTGTTTTCATTCTGGAGGGCCAAACAGCCTCCTCCTCAGAGGCTGTAGTGAAAGGCGGCATCACCATTGGCTCAGCATTGGCTCAGTCCCACAAGCTTCAGAGCACCCCACGCCCCACGACCAGACCCATGCCTGTTCCTCCTTCCCCACCCAGCCACCTCTCCTAATCCTCACCTCCCTCCCATGCCCCTCAAGTTTGTGCCCTGGTGCTCCCTCGCCGGTCACGCTGCCGCTCAAGCCCCTTCTGCAGACCCATAGGGTCCTGACTGACCTCCTCAGTGTGTCACACTTTGATGGGATTTTCCTCCTGGAACTTAGATTTCATTACATCATCTCTGCTTAGAAAGCAGTATCACCTCATTGTCTTCAGGAGAGAGGCAAACTCCTTAGTCTCTGCACTATTTACGTTTGGGATTGCATACTGTGTTGTTGTGGGGCCTTCTCGGGTGGGCGCTGCAGGATGCTTAGCGGCATCCCGGGCTCTCTCAACTGCATGCCAGTGGCACCCCACCCTGCCTCCCAGGTTTTCACAACAAAGATGTCTCCAGATATTGATCAATGTTCTCTGGGGGGCAAATTGCCCCCGTTGAGAGCCACTGTTTCAGCCACAAAAGAGGCTAATAACTTAGTACAAAACTACTTAGTTCTGTGCTAACAGCTTCCCTTGGATTCTCTCATTTAAGTTTAGAACATTGCTGGAAGATAGGCCCTGTTAGTATGCCCATTGTATGGGTGCCTAGAAGGCGCCCATTTGGAAGACATCCAGATCTTTCAAGAATGGCAAAGACTTTTTCCTTCTAGTGGGGTAAGAAGAGAGAGAGAGAGAATTCAAAATCTCTTCTTGAGGCCAGGGCCACAGACTAGCAAAGGCAGGATTTGAACCCAGGCTACCTGCTGGCAGGATCTGATTTCTCCTTCATGTGCCCTGTCTAGCCTGCTGTTCTGCCGCTCACCACGCCCTTCCCTAGTCACCGTCTGCACTCTGCCTCCCCTACATAAACTCCTCTTCACCCTGGTGAAGTCTACTCACCACTCAAGGCAGAGGCAAAAGTCCTGCCCTCTTCTCTGGGAAGGCCCCCAGGTCCCAGCAGGAAGAAGTAATGACTCCCTGCAGTTCATGCAGACACAGCCTTGGTGGCACAATCTGTCAGGCTAATTGTACAGATGTCTGTCTTCCCTGCCAGACCGTGAATGTCTGGGGACTCTGGTTTGTCCTCCTTTGCGATGATGACCTGCATGAGCACACGCACCCCAAATGCTTGTGGAATGGGATGAGTGGGTGGGCGAATAGATAGCCAGTTCCTCCGAGAGCTGATACCCAGTGCTCACTGGACACCAGGAGCTACAGTGCCTTTGGGCAGACAAACTAGCCAAAGTGCTCCTCCTCTCGGTTGGTGTGGTCCTTCAGAAGAGTACATGGCTCAAGGAGCCACAAATGGCTGGATTTTGGCCCCCTTGGCTGGGGGCCTTTCAGCCATGCATACACCGCAGACTTAAGGAAGTGGTGGACCTCAGGCTGTCTATCATGATGGAATCCTCCCATTAGCTCTCATGGGGTCCAGTAGGAGTGAGCGTGCACATGTGTGCCCATGGTGACTGGTGCCGATGTGCAAGCCCATGTGGGAAGGTTGGCAGTGGGGGCCCATACGTGTGTGGAGTGACACCGAGAGCATCTGCCACAGGCTGTGTGGATTGCTGTCAACACGTGAATTCCTGTACTGTCACAGAAGCATGTGTGCATGTACATGGTCATCTCACCATAGACTCAACATCAAGGGACCTGAGGGCATTCTAGAACCCTCAAGAATGCAGTCTGCTCTCTGCCCTGCTCCCTTTATGGACTGGAGGGAGAGAAGGACACGTTGGAATGCTTTCCCTGGGAGCCACAGTGACCTCTCTTTGCAGGCAGGGTTTCTGGGGCAGGGCACTCAGAGAGCTCCCGCTCATCTTCCTCTTTATGGGCTGGAAGAGTGAGCTCACACAAGGAGGAATATATCTCTCAGCCCTGCCCTGCCAACCCAGGCACAAGCTGGCCCCAGATGGCTGGACCACTGCTGGATTGGGAAGCAGTGTCTCAGGGCCAAAGGTGGTAGGTGAGCCTCAGGATGGGCTGGAATGAGTCATAACAGAAGCCCAGTTAGCAGCTCATTTCTTACTCCCTGTTGACAGAGCAGAGAAAGGCCTTCCTGATAAGATGTCAACATTTTAGAGGTGAGGGTGGCTGGGCAGAGAGAGAAAATGCAGGGGTCAGGGCCAGTCTCCAAGACAGGGTCCCAGGATTGTGCCCATGGCCACAGGTTCAAGTTGGCGGTGTGGAAACGTCCAGGGACCTTTCTGGCTTCACGCACACTTGCTTATATGCCTGTACATGGACATACCAGAATAAGATGTTCTGTGTCACAGTGTGTCCCCACTGTGCACCTGCAGATCCCACCTAGGCATTCATCTCTGCACTTCCAGAGGGGGTGGTTCCCACCTCTTGGCTCAAGCTGAAATTCACATGGGCACACACAGCATTCATAGCCCCCAAATTCCTCCACATTTGAAAAAGACAAGGGGGAGAAAAGGGCCAAGAGACAAGAGGAGATAAAAATAGCTGAAAATAAGCTCTTCAGATCAGAAAGCTCCCTTTTTTAGTGAGTCACCAGTCTTCCAGACTGAGTGCACACACACACACACCCCCCACAAAACATAAACACCCAATCACACTACCAAGTCATGCACATACCTTCATGCAGATGTCCTCGGTGTCATACACTCTCCTGCTTTGTCCTCAGAGGTCAAATATCCCCCAAACAGGTGATTCTGTGGGCCTCTGGGGAATGCTCTCATTTGGAGCTTGGAAGGCATGATCCACTCCCCCAGTCCCCTGCAAACACATATTCACAGCCACCTCCTCTCCTAGCTTCTTCTGACTTAGTATTTCCTGGTCCCCGCCTATAATGGGGCTCCTGCAGGACGAGGTGGTCTTGCTGTCCTACTAAGGTTTACACTGCTTTCTTCAGGAGGCTCTGATCCTGGAGGGCCAGACAGCTCTCTGCACAGGATCTCCGGAGCTGGCCCCCGTGCTGGGGAGAGAGGAGACAGCTCCGGATGCCATGCAAGATTTATGAATGTGTTTTGTTAATTGTGTTAGTGTCTGCGGGAGCATGATGTGTGCTTGGGCCTTAAACAGGCAAGTCCAACAGAGGAACTGGAGAGGAGACAGGACTGAAGCAGTGTTTACAGCATCCAGCGATCCTGAGGCCACCGTGGTCCCCTCCTTCCTCACCCTCTTGCTGACACCAGGGCTTTCTCTCCAATGCCCCTGCCTGCATGCATGTTCCGCAGGCCTAGGCCTTCCCCTCTTAGCCTCCTCTAGTCTAGAGAGGGTGGCCAGCCAGTCTTGAGAACCCACTTTTTGCTCACTTTCTTTCTCTCCCCCCTCTCCCACCTCTTCTTTCTCCCTCCTTTCCTCTTTTCCTTTTTCTTTCTTTTCCCCTTTACCTCCTTCCCTCCATCCTCTGTCCACCCTGTCTGTAAAGCCCAAATCTGCTCGATTCTAAGCATTTACATCACACAGGCTCAAAAGGTCCCTAGCTGTCCCCCACCTGCCTGTGCCCAGAAGCATGATCCACTGACTGAGTCTCTGGGGCCCCTACTCCCCAGGACTTAGCTGGGCACCATGTCCCTGAGCCTTTTCAGAAAATGGGGAAAGTGGCAGCATGCGAGGTGAATGGGACAGCTAGAGAGGATTTACCTAAAAATTCAAAGCCAATCTGACCAAGTGGCTGCTGGGTGGTGGACCCAGGAATGCCATGTGTCTGTGATTATATATAATGAACTCTTTAGAAGGTGGATATTAGGCAACCATGCCCATCTCACTTGGGGTGCCCTCCTCTGGGGCAACTCTGGGACTTCGTTTCCTCTTCCTCAGCCTTTTGTGTCCTGGGTGGGCTGGGTCCTCGGCCTTGGCTGTGGCTGGGGGTGTGGGGGGCTGCCTGAGGTGGAATCCTGCCCCCACTTTCTGACTCTGAGTTTGGGGAGTTCATGTCTCTGGGCCTTCATTTCTTTGATTGTCAAAGGGAACAATACTAACAATACCTACATCATAGGGAGGTATGTCACCATTTATGTCAATGGTGCTTAAAACAGTGGAAACAGGCATGTGGTATGGTCTTCCTAAACGTTAGGTATTAGTACATGACCCCGGTTAGCTGGCTTAGCCTTTCTGTGCCTCACTGTCCCCTCAAAAACACAGGGATGAGAAAGCCTGTCCCTTCTCTAGGGGACTTTCTGGGGCACCAGAGAAGCCCAGAGTCAAGAGGCAGGTCCTGAGGTGGTACCCTCCCTCCTCCTGTCTCCCCATTGTGGGGGCACTTGTGTCCCACCCCACATTCTGGTCCCGCCTGCCGGTGAACCCTCAGCGCAGCTCTGGCCCAGCCCTGAGCGGGCACGGGCTGAGAGGAGGCTATTTTTAGGACGAGACAGAGGCAACAGCTGCATAAGCACCTCTCAGAGCACGTCTCTCCAAAGGAGGGTCCAGCCTACGGGGGTGAGCCTGAGGAAGGGGGGGAAAGCTGGCCCAGCGGGGCCCTGAGAACCCCATCCTCTCTTCCCTCCTCAGAAAGCCACCCTCTCCAGGGTGAGCTCTCTCCCCTTCCCTCCCCCCAACTTCTTAATCCCCAGTGGGCTTAGCAGCTGAGCTGTAGAAGCTGCAAAGTGGGACAAGGAATGACGATCAAACAGAAGATCAAGAGGCTGAGGAATTGGAGCCTGTGTCCTGAGGCCAGGGTCTACCCTGATCCTTGCCAGATTTAGAATTCTTGTCCTTTTTACAATGGAGAACTCAGACTCCTGAGGTCCAGGGTCTAGACAAGCCCCTGCTTGCTGGAGCTCTCCCCTTCTGACTGGAGGAGTAAGCTTCCCGGAAGGGTCTGGGGCAGTTGTGGAACGCAACACAAACTGCATCAGGAGATCTAAATTTGGGCTTTGGGTCGACTGCCTCGACTTCCCCAAGGTGATCAGCCTTTAACAGTGGATGAAAAAGGTCCAGAAACTCAACATTGAATTATAAAATAATTCTTGCACTTCTTACCTCAGGCTTCCCTGTTATAATTCTTATCATCATTGGAGACAAAGCAGCATTGGATATGGGAAGAGAAGTACTGTATAGATTAATAAATTAATCAAATTTGTATTTGCTCCAGGCCCTGACCCAGGCTGATATCTCAGATAGGTGAACAAATAGATAATAACCTTACCCTTGAGGAACTTATATTCTAGAGCTTAGAAGCTCTTTTGTACTGCAAAATATATAGTCATATATCTAGGGAAGCATAATCCAACCCTTTTATGTCTGTGAATGCTGCTAAGGCACCTAGCAACTGATTGCTAAGATCTGATTTCTCTGGAGCCTGGATTCCTGATGCTTTAAGACTATGATTCTCCACCTTTTCCATATCATGCATCTCTTTATAAATTGATTAAAGCTGTGAACTTCTCTCCAGAAAAATATCTAGAGCACAGACACTCAAAAATCTGCCTACAATTTGAAGGGCTCATGAGCCCAGGAAGCCGGTGCACTGACCTTGGGCTTAGAGTCCCTGTTTTAAGAGTGGCAGGCAGCTGTGTGGCCTCCACTGGGGGATATACCACTGCATTTCGCAGCAGAGCTATGTAGCTGAATTGTAATCACAGTGTTCTACCAGTGTGGATGAGGGGAAGCTGGCTGCTTAGCTCAGACTGTCTAACTTTCTGAAAAATTTCTAAATTCCACCAAACTATAGAAATATCCATTTGCAAAAATCCTAAATGATAATCTTGGTGTGGCTGCCAATGAGCTCGGTGACTTTGGCCAAGTCTCTTCTTTCCTTCGGGGTATCTTTTGTCTTGTTTGTGAAGTGACAAAGGGCTGGGACACTAAAGCAGAGCTGAGGTTCCTTCCAGCTCTGATGTGCCCTGAATCTTTGTCATGGTGCCACACAGGTGTGTCCTTTACTGAGGGGAAAAGGGAGGAAGAATCTCCAGGTGTGGCAGCCCTCAAAGGGGCTGGACCTGAGCCCTGGCGAGGAAAACTCCAGCTGCTGGTCTAAGCTGTGCTCTTGGTCATCCCCGGAGCTCAGGACCTCCTCCTCCTGCATCACTCTGCTTCTCCCTGCAGCTGACTGCTGGGACCAGGGCTGCAGTAGCTGCTCCTGGGATTTAGAATTTATTCCCCCCCTCCCCATTCATGGTGAATGAAGCTGAGGTTGCCTGCTCTGGCAGAGGTTACAGCCTTATAAATCCCGGTTCTGTGGGGGACGGCTCAGCACAGCCCAAACACCCCGCGATGGAGGGGAAGTGGGCTTCTCTGTGGTACCACCGGGGGCTTCCTGGGTAGCTGCCCCCCCCCATGTGATCTCGCAAGGGCTCTCAGCTCCTTTGAACTCTTTACAGATATCAGAGGAGGCCCCACACAGAGGAGGCCCCTCCCCTCCCATTCTCTGGTTGGGGCACAAAAAGGTGAGCTGGGTAGAGACGGTAGAGGATAGCATGTCTGCTCCAGGATATGATGGGCTGCCGGTCTTTGCTGCCCCCTGGGCGTGGAAGTGGGCAGTTCCTAGTGTCACCCGTGGCCTTTAAGCTTCTGGCCCAGCCATGCCTTCCACACAAATCAGGGGGCTCCGGGTCTGACTCTGAGACTGGATACTTCAGGCACCAAGTGATAACATCTGCTGACTCCAAGTCCCTCCTTTGAAATCCATGCCACCTTTTCCTTCTTCTCTCCCAGGGCCTCCTCAGCACCTTCAGGTCATAATTTAAATGTTATTAGCTATAACTGATCTGCTCAGGCCCTCTGTGGGATTGAGAGGGGAGAGCAGGGGGGCCTGAGGTGGGGTGAGGTAGCACAAGCTTCATGGGGCAGCCGGGGGCTCAGGAATGCTCACCTTTTTGCCTCGGGCAGGAAGACCCTCTAAGAATGCCTTGGAAAGGAGAACAGAGAAGCCCTTGACTCAGCTCCAGGAAATGCTCTCTCCAGTTGGTGCTAGTTTTCTCTACACACTTACTCACCCATGCCTATACACCGGGACACATTGCACACCCAGGACACCAGGCTTGTGCTCACAGACACGTTGTGAACCTGTCTGTATAATGTTTTCCTTAGCAGAAAAATACATGCAGACCCTGCTCACATCTCCACATAAACACATCCTTCTCTTCTTTTTTTCTTCCTGTACATGCATTTGCCATCGGTGTATATGCTAATGTATAAAACTATGAACTATCTCAATCTCATGCATATACCCTTTCTTAACTCAGCCTTTGAAACAAGCAGCGTGTGCACACACCTGGAGACTGGGCTGTGTGTCCACATGCACACACATCGTGCTCCTCTGTCAGAGGCCCACATGCCAGGTGACAATTTGCTCCAATGCACAATTACTCCACTCTCCTTCCTTCACCCCTTTGTTGAGCAGCTATCCCGTAGGTGGAAACTTCTTCCCCTAGTCGTGTCTCTTCCTGTGTGAAGCAGTGTCACAGCGGGGGAGGGGGGGTGTTATGAGAGTAGGAGTCTAGGAGCCTGGGTTCTTAATAAGTTATTTTGCTCATTTATTTTTATATAACCTCACATACCTTGTGAGGCCTTCAATAGATAGATACTCAAATCCAGCCTCAGTTTCCTCATCCATAAAATGGATTAAAATACCATCTGCTTTATTTCCATGATGGTGATGTTATGGGCATCAAACCTGATACATAAGAAAGCAGTCTGAAAGTGTAATGTGCATGATACTGTGGGCTATTAGGGCAATTCGTTTCACGAGTGAGTCCAAGAACTGGCAAAGGGAAGGGCAGCATTTTCCTGGTGTGAGCTGGTCCTAGTGCTGGTCTTGCCAAAGGCTCCTAGTCCAGGGCTCAAGGAATCAAAGTAGAAATTTTACTCCTGGTCCTGCCTTTCTTCCTTCTTCACTCCCATTCTCACTTTTGTCTGTCCTAGACACATCATGGTCACAGAGCCAAGGATCCCTGGCACTGAGCCAAGCATCTGCCCTGGGCACGAGGGCACACGTGGGCCTGGCTCCCAAGCTTACACCTGGGAAAGCTTCTCTCCACTCCTGGGCCCTGGGGCCATGCCAACCAGCTGTGTCCAGCCCCTGTGGTGCGGTGACCTTCACAGACCAGGCTGGGGCTGATTCTTCTATCTGTGCTTCCCAGCTAGGTATGTGGCAACCCCCAAATAACTCCTTGACATCTAAGATGGGCACAGGAAGGCCAATTTTTGCCTAGCCCAGAGTGAGTCCTCAATGCTCCAAGCCACAGAGCCTGGCACAGGCTAGGGCAGCCCCGGAAGAGGGGAGGCAGGACATTGAGGCCAATACCAGCTTTGCAAAGAGGCCAGCAGCTGTTACAGAGCTGGCTTTTGTCCAGTAGGAGCATGTGAGAGGTGAAGGGACCATTCTGCCGGAGGGCTGTCTAGATTTGGGGCTTAGAATAGTCTCAGATTCCGCTCGCAGCTTTTATTTCTTTAGCTCAGCACTAACAAACTTGGGGTAGTACTTATCTCCTTCAGTGACTCCTCCCTGGAGCAGTATCCAGAGAAGAAATTCCAGTGGAGACCTGGTACTTTGCAGAGCACATGAGCATTTCTGGACATGCTTGCGGGGAGAAGGGGGTGGAGGCTGGGGTACTAGGAAACTGGGCTCCTATCAGCGGGCTAAGGGGCCTTGGAAGCTCCGAGCTCCCATAAGTGAACATGGGAATGAACATGGATGTGGTGGAAGTGGGCCTCAGGTAAGTCTTTCCCTTGCGCAGGCCCCGCTTTCTGCAAGGGGTGACTCTGCATGACCCTCCTCCCCTCTCCTGCTCTGCAGCAGTACCAGGTTTCCAGACGCCGGCCCGGAAGCTCGGCCGGGAGGGGGCTGGGCCGACAGGGACCCGAAGCAGAGCCGGTCTGGGGGCGGAGCCTATAAACCCTGCAAAGCTCCCGCCTGGCTCCACCCCCTCCCTGCCTGGAGCTCAGAGGGATGACATCACCGAGACTGAGGGCTCCAGCCTAGATGGGCTTGGAGAGCGGGGAAGCCGGCACCTGCAGGGCTGAAGGACTTCCCGGCTTTGCCAGGCTGTGGTTCTCTGCAGTGTCCTGAATCTCACTCAGCTTTAGGGGTCTCTGCTTTGGGGTTTTGGAATTGGCACCTGGCTATTCAGACTTCCTTGTCTGGGACTCTGGTTC
The DNA here is from genome assembly GCF_054177405.1 of Leptonychotes weddellii. Lineage (NCBI taxonomy): Eukaryota > Metazoa > Chordata > Mammalia > Carnivora > Phocidae > Leptonychotes > Leptonychotes weddellii. Next base: position 69,600,303 of record NC_138379.1, read on the forward strand.
TTGCACCGGAGACCAATCCCTCGGGCAGCCCGCCCAAGCTCCCCTCCCCCCACCCTGCCAAATGCGCCTTTTCCTTGCCAGCACAGCTGCGCTCCATTATTCTGAGGCTCCACGGAGAAAGATTAGATCCCTAATTCTGACCAGGCAATAGTCAGCCCACAGCAAACCCTATGTCCCCATCCCTGTGGGTCTGTGTCCCCTCCCCCACCCAAAACCCTACTGGGTGCTTGTGTCGCCTGCTTGCAGAGCATATGCTTGGCTGGTTGCTTGGTGTCTGCTGTTTATCCGTCTCTTCCTACTTAACTTCTGTTGCTGCTTGGCCCATCTGGCTCCCGTGGTACCTGTCTTTCACTTGAGTGACTTGTGCCTCCACGCCAACGCTGTGCTCCACACCCAGCTCCCCTCCCTCTACCACTTCCCTCCCAGGGCACAGCTCTTGTTTACTCTGGGGCCACTGGCAGGAGCCCTTGACCTGGGGTGTAGGAGAAGTGTGGGACTCCGGGCTGTGGGAGCGACCCAGGCACAGCTGGGGAGCCTGCCGTCGGGGTCACTGCCGTGTTCTGGGGACACCTCTGGAAAGGGGCGTTGAGGCGGGTGCTGGAGGACAGCATGGGAGTGGCCTTTGGACTGGGAAGATGGCTAGGTCCCGGTGAAAACCTCTCTCTCCGGCTCCTTCTGAGCTTCCTTCCTACCAGGCAGCATTCTTGGGGTGGGGGTGGGGTCTCCCAAGTCAGCGCCTTGTAGATACTGCTGTCGGCAGCCCCCGATGGAAAGTGACCTGTGAGCATTGGTAGGAGGGAATGAGGCCAGGGAAGCCCCAAGGTTCTTCTGACCCAGACCCCCAGGGTTCTTCAGGCTCCTTCCTGCAGAGAAGGGGCTGAGGCAGTCTGGTGGCTTGGGCAAAAGAAAAACATGGTGGTAGCAGGAAGCTGCAGGATGATCACAGTGCGTACCCAGAGGAGAAGAAATGGCCCTGCCCCCACTGCTTGGCCAGGAGTACCCTGCTGGGGATCAGTCCCACCCCAGCACATCGCAGACTCTTGGCACTAAGCTCCATGCCGCCAGAGCCGCTGCTCTACCTCCCCGCCCCTTCCACCAGCTTGCACATCCATGCACAGACTAGCACACAGTGCTGTGGCTCACACTTACCCCTCCAGTGCAGCCCGCTTCCTCCCCAGCGTGATGGCTTATGGCTTCCTGGGACTCACAAGGCGATGGTGGAGCCTGGAGGAGGATGGAGGAGAGGCATTGGAGCCCCATAGTGGCAGGGCTGTTATTCATCTGCCTCTCTGGACCGGCGTTGCTCCTCCGGGCTAAGGCTGGCTGCCGAGGATGCTGCCCTGGGCCTGGAGTCAACAAGGATCCACGTGCTTGGGGACCATCGGTTGCTGCTCCCTGGAAGCATCTGCTTCCCACGGAAACCCACAGGGCTTGGCTACCAGGCCTCGCTGCGTGCCCACTCCTTTGGCTCTGTTCTCTGTCTCTGTTGTTCCATCTGCCTGCGCCACCAGCTCCTGGCTCTACTCTCTTGGCCTCTTTATTTCTCTCCCAGAACCTTCCTCCTGCTCCTCTTTTCTCCCTAGCCTTTCCCCCAGTCTCTATCCAACCACATTGGTGACACAGTGCCTGAGGTCTTCTTTCCCCTTTGTCTTTATACACCATTCCTCTCGCTTCTCTGCTATTTTCCCCTTATTCATATCCTCTCTCTCTCTCTCTCTCATGCATATTCAGTGACTCCTTGAGAATCTACCTAGATGATTCTATGTGCTAAAAGATCTGCTTCAGGAATAAAACTTCTGAGGCTGTAACTCTAGGGCCCTGTCTCTGACCCCAGTCTGGATTAATTGCCTGGGAAATGTTGGTAAACCCACCTGCTCTTCCCCACAAGCACAGCTCACTCGTGGCTCTTCTGATTTGGGATCAGGCAGTTGCCAGGTGTGTAGAAGCCAGGCAGACAAGCCATAGTGCCTCAGTCAGGACACATGGAAGAGGGCACAGAGCGTCTGGGGCAAGAGTCTCCCCTTCAAAGGATTTGACGAGTTCAGTCCTGGAAATAAACTTAGGATCTAAAGTGTCTGATCCTTTGGTGATTTTACAATCCTTTTACATCCGCTCTCTTATCCCCTTACAACTCCCATGGGAGGCTCATAAACGAAGAAACTGTGGCGTTCAGACTGGAAGTCACTCCACCAGTGTGTCCCAGCACTCGAGGAGCAGAACTAGAAGCAGAATCTCAGCTTCGGGATTTTCAGCCCCTTGACTATGGTGGGTGAACAAACAGAAAGAACCTGAAAGAGGTGGAAAGCAGTAAAGGACCCGGGTGAGAAATTGAGCCCAGGGCCACCAGGGGCCAGGACGATAGAGAGGAGAGAGGAGGGAGAAGGGCCAGTGCTGGTGACTTGTCCTCTCCTGGTTCTCGTTAGATTTATGATGACCGCCAGGGGTGGGAGGTGGGATAGCAGCACTGTGTCCTCTTGTCCTCACATGTTAATGAGTCACTCCCCTAGTCCCCATTGTTTCTCCTTCTCCTTTCTCTGCCCATTCATCATCTGGCCTCAAGATTCCTTCCCTGCTTTATTCTTCATGCTGTGTCCCACCTTCAGGTCACCTGTCTGTCTTTCCCCTATATCTTTGGGGTCCAGTCCTTCTCTCTGCCCCATGTCTCTTCCATATTTCCCATTTCTTTACCTCTCTTTACTTCCTGAACACCTCCTTGTAAGCCTGACTCCCTGGTATCTGTCTCTCACTGACAAAGTAGCCAAGTATATTCTCAAGGTGGCTGGAAAGTGGCTCAGAAATGGGGTCCATGTAGGAATGGACTGGAGCTGGCCTGTCACAGCCCTCCCCACAGCTCCTGACTCTGCTCCACACTCCCGGAGTGCTCCTCATGCAGCCGTCTCCTTTATGGCCATCCTGGGGGTTGTCAGCTCAGCCCCCACCCAAGGTAGACTGGTGGCAGGTTTGCTCTCCAGCCAGAGACTCACCTGGAGGCCCCACTGTGGGACCCTTTAGCAGCTGTGAAGTAGACAGACCTCCTCTTCTCCAGGGAAAGCTCCCGACACCATTTCTCCTGCCTACAGGAGCCAAAGAGAACAGTTTTGCCCTGAGACTCCTACCTTCTGTCTCCCTGGCTTGGCTTTTCTTCCATACCCAGGTACTTTCTTGTTTTCATAGGGGACTCCTGGGCCAATGACCTACTTTTTTCTTAATGTTTCTTTTTTTTATTTCTGTCCAGAAACAACAATAACAACAAAAAACAAACAAACCAAAACTAACAAACCCTTCAAAACCCACTCTGTGTTTTAAACAGTCCCACCAAAGAAATTGCACTGGTCTGGTCCTTAGACCAGCAAGTGGGGAGTGGGCACCAGCATAGCCCTTGACTCTCATCTGTTCTCACTCCTTTGCTGAGCCCTGTCTCTTGTGTTTGAGTTCCGGGCTCTCATGTAGTACAAGGTTATGGAGTGAGAGCTTGGCGCTGTGACATCTTAGGAGAGTGGGGATCCAAGGGAGGGGAGCAGTTTCTCCCACTGATTTCATGTAGAAGACCATGAGGGAGCATCTCGGGCCAAAAGAGCTCAGTCTAGTTCAGGGGCAGATCAGCTGGGTCCAGTTGTGAGGTCTTGGGCCACTCACTAAGTCTCTCTGAGCCTCAGGTTCTTATCTGTAAAGAAGGAGCAATAATAATCCTATCTCACAGCTTTGTTGAGAAGATTAAATGAGAAAATACAAGTGAAGCACTTTGTAAATTATAAAGAGCTCTAGAGAAGCTATTATTTATGGAGCAGATGTTGAGGTGTCCGGGACTAAAGGAGAAGAGGGAGGCAGCAAGTAGCACTTGCCCTCTAAGAAGCTTAATGAGGGAATTCAGAGAAAGCACTTGGAGCATAGACACCTGGCAGCCAAGGGACCTCAGCGGGGAGGAGGGCAGATCTCCACTGTCTCCACAACCTCCATCTGTATGTAGTCTCATCATTTACTCTGACAGACGCAGACCGCATATCCCAGCCTTCAAACCCTTGCCTTTGCATTGCAGATTTGTGAAAACTAGGTCAACATATCCAGGTAGGAAGGTGAGGCCCTGGCAGGAGAGGGGATGGATGTTTCTGAGCAGCTTGATTTCCTCCATAGATAAGAAGGCAGAAGGCAGGATCAGATACATGATATCACTATGAAATTAACAACGAAAGTGGGTAAAGGAAACATTAAAAGGCATTGAGAAATCCTTTGTCCTTCCTCACTGCATGAGGGCAGCAGGCTTGCCTTTAATGCTCCTGTCTGGGTTGTATCCTTATGGGATTGTAAGTTCCTCCTGGACAAGAACCTTGTCGTTTTGGATTACATTTCTGCACCGTGCCTTGCAGACACATCCACTTATTACACATTGACTGACTTGACTGAGTGATTGGAAAAGAGCAGGAACAAAGAGAGAGGGAAATAAGAGGTGAGCTGGTTTTATATAATCCATTGTGTAGAAGACCTGAGCATCCCAGAGTTTGTCCTGATTGGGACGCAATTTAAATTCGACTTCCTGCCTGAAAAGAAATCATAATAGCAACAAACCAACTGCCTTGTACTCTTTATAGCTTAGCAGGTCTGGATAGGATAAGGACATCTGACTGTTGGGGGTAGAAGGGACTGTTGATTTGGGGTGGGAGATGTGGAATGGGTATCCGGAGCTACAGAGCTCAGAGAAACAATGTAGACTATTAGAAGGGGCTAGTTGGTCCAGTGATTACCAGAAAGGCCAAGCGAGTTGCTCAAGATCATCCAGCTTGTTGGTGGCAGACCTGGGAACAGAGCAAAGGTCTCTGACTCCTAGTCTTGAGCTCCTCCCAGGACTGCAAACTACCTCCTAAAAATTGATTCCAACATGGGACACAACACTCAAAACAGAGTGAGCTTAAGGTCTTACTTCTGGTATGGAGGGGGACACCAGATGCAGGCTGAGAGACTCCATCCCAGAGAAGGAATGGTACAGCGAGGGCACTCACTTTCCCACCCCCGCCTCCTCCTTGATCCCAGCAGGGCCTGCAGTTGTGAGAGCTTCCCAAGGAAGCAGAGATCAGGGAGGAAGGTTTGGAGAAGGCACAGCCTGCGCCAAGGCCAGCTTGAGGATGGAGACCCCAATCTCCAGGCTTCCCTGGTGACTCTTCCTTTGCACTCGGGCTTGGTGAGGAACCCCATATTCTTCTCTGCCTGTAGCTGGAGGAACATGGGGTGAGAGCCGCGCTCTGGCTTCTGGCTTGTTGACTGTGACTCCTGATCTCCTGTTTGGATGGAAACAGGAGGGCAAGAAGAATGGGAAAAGAGAAATAAAAGTAGCTGGAGGATGAAAGATGCTCATCTTCTGTAGGGGTGAGGGAGCCCCAGGAAGAAGAAGACCACTCGGACTCCCCACTCAGAGGCTGAACTGAGGATTCCTGGCTTCAAAAGGCCATGAGGAGCAACCAGTATCCACAGGAGGTCAGAGAATGGAACAGAAACCAGACAGATTTTGGAGCCAATTATATTTGGGCTGAAGTTCTGTTTGCCCTGGGTCAAATTACCTGATCTTTATGAGCTCACTCCATAATATGAGGTGATAATAATATCAACCGTAAAGAGTTATTGTGAAGATTAAACAGATACATGTTCGAGAATTCCTAGAATATAGTAGGTACTTTTAAATGCTAATTCCCTTCCCTTCTATAATCCCAGAGGGGCCCAGCCAACTCCCTTTGCACTCTAAGCTTCTGAGAACAGAGAAGACCAGTCAACCTCCTTGAGGTGCCCCATCTCCCTGGTTGTTCTGGCAGTGGGGAGCCCAGTGATTCCCATCGAGGGTCCTCTTCCAATGGGAACCCCCTGGGAGTCATGCCTGACAACTAGAGCCCTGGGTCACAGATGAGATCCCTCTACTTTTGTACACATGCTTTAAAAACAACGATGCAAAATGATAACCATAGTAGATCCTGGAGTTCGAAAGAAATCAAGCTGCTCTAAAACCACATGTTAAAGAATGCATAGTGGCAGGGGGTACTTTTGGCCATAAGGGCTCTGAACCCCAAAGCCCCAAACTGAGGTGCTTGCTCTTGTCTTGAGAGGTGAAGAGGTCACACTCACACCAGGCCCTCTGCTACCTGCAGTAAGAGATGGGAACTGTAGGCAGACAGATGTAAGTTCAAGTCTCAGCTTTACTGCTTTCTGGCTGCATGACTTGCCCAGGTGGTTTGAACTCTCTAAGCCTCAGTTCCCCCATCTGTAAAAAGAGGACAATACTCTCACTCAGAAAGTTGCTTTGAAGATCAAGTCAAGATAGGCACACCATTTAATCACCACCCAATACATGGTAACACGGATGGTACTTCTAGATGATGGTAACGTTAAAACCACCTACAATCAGACCAGTGAATTGGTGACACTGTGGTAAGGCTTTAAACTGCTCCATTAACCTCTCACCTTATCTGTCCCTTAGCCTCATTTAAATTATACCCCATCTTTCAACCTCTCCCCATCAGCCTGACTCTCCTCATTGCATCTCTTGAATGGCTCTGCTGGAAGTGACCAGATCTCACCTGGCTGCTGGCTTACCTGAACATAGCCAGTAGGTCTCCTTCCTAGGGTGACTACTTGGGCAAGGAGTGAGTTCTTCCAAGCAGGAGGAGGGGCAGAGGTCCCTGGAAGAGAGATGAATATCTTTGTGTTCTGGGGCTGCCTCCCCAGCAGTTGCTGGGTGTCTGCTTGGGTGCTGGCTCAGACCCTCCCTGGCCTTTCAGCCTCCCCAGGGAGCCTGCTGCATTTAGGACATGTGACCAGCCCTTTGCCCTTTGTGCCCCTTGCCCACTCACAGCAGACCTTTTCAAACCTCAATTAGCCACTTAGGGAGAAGAAAGAGCAAGTGCAAGCTGGAGAAATCTGTCCAGACCATGATGAATACTTTTCCAAGCCTGCTGTTGCCATGGCAGCCAGCTGGGAACACCATTTCCAGGGCCTGAGGCGCTCAGACTTATATGGGGGGGTGCTGCCCTGCTGGGCTACTGCCCACTCACCGCTCCCCCCCCCACCGCCTCCTGGCTCCCTTAGCAACAGCCATCATCATTGCCGGAGAAACTACCACTGTAGCTTCTGCACTGGCCAGGAGCAGTGTCCAGGGAAGCGTTGGGGTGGGGGGGGTAGTTAGGGATTTTGTGTGTGTGTGTGTGTGTGTGTGTGTGAGAGAGAGAGAGAGAGAGAGAGAGAGAGAACGCCAAGGTAAGAAGTTGGAAAAGAAAAGGCTTGGCAAGCTTAGCCATGATAATTATAAGGATGCTAAACTTGGGGTCAGATGGACCTTTGGCAATCTGTTGATCATCCTTGAACTTCGAAGAACAAGTTTGTGTATTGGGTGTATGTGGGTTTTTCTAGAGAAAGGGTTTATAGTTTTTATCCGATTCTCAAAGATGACTAAGGTCCCCAGTAGGTAAAAACCTTAATTACAGAGCCTTTTGCTTTTCAGACTCAGTTAATTTAGATCCTGGTTATCAGACAAGCTTGAGAGATATGCTTAGAAAAAGGAATGAGGATGGCCAGGGAGCAGATGACATGCTACCTGGTCCCTGTCTACAGAGTGCCCTAAGATTTGCCATTTGCCCCACTGTGAACCTCTGGGAATAGGGACCTGGGAGTCTTCCTTCTAATGCCATCCTAAATATTCTGTCCTTCTCACTCTCCTCTGTCTTGCAGCTTTGCCGTGGGGTTCATTGTGCTAATCACTAGTGTTTTCTGTGTGTCAGACCCTGAGCTTGGTGTTTTATATACACTATGCACATCTTCCCATCTAAACCTCACACAACGCCAGGGAGAAAGGTTCTCTTACCACCACCATTTAGAAGATGAGAATATTGAAACAACGGGAAAACTGAAGGAATTGCCCAAGTTTAATCAGTCAGGAGTTGCAGAAGTGAGGGGCAGCATCATGGAGGGTTTAAGAGCTTGGCCCTGGACCAGGGTGCATATGTCTGACCCCAGTGATGTGCCTTGTTAGCTCTGTGGCCTGGCCCCTGTTCTCGCAGTGGCAAACTGAGGGTACTGATAATTTCTTGCCCAAAGGAAGTTGTGGGAGTGACAAAGGTTGATGCTGTATTTGAAAAGTGCTTAGAATAGTATCTCTCACCGAATACAATAGAGCTCGGGTAGGATTCAACCACGGGTCTACCTAATTCTAAGCTCCTATACCATGCCCACGAGGGCTTCAGGCAGTGTTTCACAATCCTAATGCTAGGGCTGGACCATGGTATTGTGGAGAAACACGATTTCTAGACTTGGGTTGCCACTCGCTGAGTGAGGGTGATTCATATCCGTGGATGGGGTCTCAGTTTCTCTATCTCTAAAGAACAGGGATAATAATGCACCACATCTTCCCAGATGATAGTGTGCATAAGAATCACAGTTGATTACATGAAGATCAAGTGAAACAAGATCTGGGAAAATTCTTGTTAAATTAGCCAAGCTACAGAGATGTATTCCACACTCTGCACTGAGTTCTCGCTCATGCCCCTGGGGGGCTTGGTGCATTGCCCCTGGCTGGCAGCTCAGGGCAGGGAGCCAAGTGTGGTACCCCCTGAGGTGGGCAGATGGCACAGTATCTTAGGTACCCATGTGCCTGGGTCAGCAGCCAAAGTGAGGATGCTTAGGAATTGCAAAGAGGAAGCAGAAAGGCAGCAGGGGCTCGGTTACCCCGGGCTTTGTTGGCAGGGTGGGAGGGAGCAGGTGTTCCTGTGGGGCCAGAGAGGGAAGAGAGGGTGAGGGTGTGGGGTGAGCCATGGAGCACCCTCCAGGGCTGTGTGGCATCCTTCTCGGTGAGGAGGGGGTAATTAGTGGAAATGAGAAAAAGCTTTATTAGTCAGTGCTGAGGAGAAACACAACAAGGTATTATCCAATCAGCTAGTGGAGGGTTCATAGTCATCTGTAGGCTCCCGAGGGGAGCAATTTCATGTTCCCTCTTCTTTTTTGCCCCCAAAAGGCTCATAGTGCTGAGAGCAGATGGTGAGGGGGAAGAGGGTGGAGTCCTTATTCTTGAGTCACTTGGCTGCTGGGGTACCTTTTTGGGGTGCTGGGAAGTGTAGCACGCAACAGCATTCTGGACAAATAGGCAGCCTGATGGCAGGGAGGCGCGGGTCAGACAAAGGAGGCGATGCTGTGAATGACTTGAGGCCCAGTCAGAAGCCATAATTGGAGGTGATTAATCTGTGGAGGAGAAACCGCTGGGAGTCATCACTGACTCAGGGCTGAAGCTGGCTCATTGCTGCTCTGTTCTCCCGCTTTACCTGCCCCACTTGCAGCCTGGAGGGGGGAGGCTAGTTGAAAAGGTGAGTGATTCAGAGGCAGTTAAAAAAAGCAGCATTTCTTAAGCTGGGGAACTTCTGAGACTCTGAATCAAAGATACTTTCTTTAATTTTCCAATGGTAATGTGAAGAGGTTGGGGGTCTTCTCTGAGAACGAGGGGCAGGAGCCCAAGATGGACACTGCTAGGGCTCTGGACAGGCTAAGCAGTGGTGTACCCACATAGGAAGAAGCGGGGGACCTGGGGAACTTTCTGGTGCAAGATGCTAGCCAAGGCTGTATAGTTAGAGACATGGACTTGGATCTTAATGTGCACTCCTGAGCTCTCCACAAATAATTCAGCCTTACTGAATGTCAGTTTCCTCCTCCCTACAAAGAGGTCTAAAGTTCCTACCCACAGGGTACTGTAGGGACTGAGATGGTTCACATGAAGCATTCAGCAGAGTGGAGACTGGACCTGTGGGGGTAGCAACCACAGGCAGAGACAACACCAAGCATGCACCTTAGAAAAAGAAGTGCTAACTTCTTAGTTTCTCTCTTCCCTATTCCAAAGAGAAGAAAACCTGACCTAACACATCATTGTCACAGGGAAACAGTAAGATGGGGGACGTGAAGATGCAAATCGCTGAAAAATACAGTAAGTATTTAATAAAAGAGACTGTTTTTTTTTTTTTTTTAAAGATTTTATTTATTTATTTGACAGAGAGATAGACAGAAGAGCACAAGCAGAGGGAGTGGCAGAGGGAGAGGGAGGGAGAAGCAGGCTCTGCACTGAGCAGGAAACCTGATGCGGGACTCGATCCCAGGACCCTGAGATCATGACCTGAGCCGAAGGCAGACACTTAACCATCTGAGCCACCCAGGCGCCCCAATAAAAGAGACTGTTTTATTATTGGCAACCACCTTCGGGGAAGGCACCAAAGCACACCTATCTTGAAAGTGCCCAGTTAGCTTTTGAAGAGACCTAGTCGGCGCTGCTTCTGTTTGTATTGAGTCTTAAGAACCAGGCAGTGAGATTTCAGAAGAGCTGAGTATGGAACAATGAATTTACTTTAGTCTAGCTGTTTTCATGCTGTCATTTTTTTTTCTTTTTTTTTT
>NC_138379.1:69611203-69735473 GCF_054177405.1 Leptonychotes weddellii
TTGTGGGTAGAAACAATATTAAAATTTAACTTTCACTGAGCATGTTTACTATGGACCACACATGCCTTCCAATAGGACCAGTGAAGATGGTACTATTATTCATCTCCAGTTTCTTTCTTTTTTTTAATCTCCAGTTTCAAATAAAGAATCTAAGAGACAGGGTCATTAGGTAACTTTAAAAGGATATGCAGCAATAAGTGGTAGAATCAGAATTTGAACCCAGAAACAGCACTCTTAACCTTTATGCAAAGTTGCCTATAATGTTAAAGGGAAAGTTTCCAGAATTCACATGCAATCTTAGTGTACCTATGACAGTTTTAAAAGATGGCTGCAAATTCTAAGTCCTTATCCCTTGAATAAGGGCAGGTGTGTGACTGCTTTGACCAACAGATTCTGGGAATTCACTAGATGACTTCCAAGGCTGGGTCATCAAAAGCAATGTGGCTTCTGCCTTGTCCACCAGCCCATTCCCTTTTGGAGTCTTGGGGCCACTATGTTTTGAGAAAATCCAAACCAAATAGAGAGGTCATGTGGAGGTGCTCAGTCAGAGTCCCTAGCTCCAACTGAGCTCTCTGCCAAAATCAAGTATTGAATGCCAGAAAGCGAGAAGCCTCTTTGATGTCCAGCCAAGTTGAACCATCAAATGACTGCAGCTTCAGTTGACATCTGAATGCAACAGCATGAGAGACCTCAAGTGAAAATTACCCAACTGACCCCTGCCTTCCCTCCCTTCTCTGGCCCATGGAGTTATAAAAGAAATTTATAAAAGAAAATTGTTTTCAGCTGCTGAGTTGTGGGTACTATGAATGTTATATATATTCATATCAGAGCAACAACCCAGTCTTCCTGGCCAGTCTTTCCTCCTGCAGTCCTTCCTACAATTGCCTCACTAATGAACGGTCCCAAGTCAAAAACAAAACCCCAAAAACTGCTGGAGAAATGAACTTTGGGGTTTCACTGTGTGCCTGACATGTTTGCATGTTAGTTCACTCAATCTTTATGAGCTATCTGAAGCTGAATTATTCATCTCATTTTAAAGATATGGCAACTGAATCTTAAGGAAGACAAACGGCTCTCAACCTAATTTCAAATTCAGAGTACTTTCCACTCTCTCACAGTTTTGGCTGAATAGATCAAGGTGAACTCATGGCAGAGCAAGAAGCAATAGCCACTCTCACCTACCATTGGTTGAACACCTACCATGTTCTAGCCCTGTACTGGGCCCTTAATATGTTCTTGGACATTTTCATTAATGTCTATTTACTAACCCTATTTATTAATCATTATCATCCCATCATATAGGAAAGGAAACTGAGACTTACAGAAATTAAGTAACTTGCCACAGTCCTATCGGTGGTAAGATAGGAGCCATGACTTAATCCTATGTGGGCCTAGGCCCACCTGTGTCCTTAATGCACATCCTATGGGGGGCATGTAGGGCTGGAAGGGGTGACCTTTTTTTGTCTATTGTTTTTATTGCTGAACATACACACAAACAGAACAACATACAGAATAATGTGCAGCCCAGTGAATTATCAAAAACTAAAAAATCTCAAGCCAAATATTGACCACCCAAAGTCAAGAAAACAGAACAGTGCCAGTACCCTAGTAACTCCTCCCAATCACTACCTCTCCCACTGTCCTGAAGTTAATCATGAGCATTTCTCTTATGAAAACAACCTAAGACTGGTAGTTTGCCCATTTATAAATTTTATATAAGTGGAATCATACAGCATGTTTTTTTGTGTTATTTTTTTTTATTAATAATTGTTTCTGGGATTCATCCATGTTGTTTTGTGTAGCTATAGTTTGTTAATTTTCATCAGTAAATAATATTCTATTATATGAATATGACATAATTTATTCATTTCATTGGTGATGGACCTTTGGCTTGTTTTCAGTCTTCATCAAAAATTACGCTGCTGCTATGACATTCCAGCCCATGTCTTTTGGAGGACTTGTGCACACACTTCTTTTGGGTATATATCTAGCAGTAAGGCTGCTAAGTCATAGGGGATGCCTATGTTCAATTTTAGTGGGTACTGCCAAGCAGTTTTCCATAGTGGCTGTACCAGTTTGAACAATGGCCAGCAGCATATGAGAATTCCTGTTGCTCTATATCCTGGTGAAAATTTTATATTATCACTCCTCTTAATTTTAACTAGTCTGATGGGTGTGTAGTGGTATCTCTTTGTGGTTTTCATTCGTGTTTCTTTGATCACTACTTAAGCTGAGATATTTTCATTATATAGTGGCCATTTGGATATTCTTTTTTTTTTTTTTAAAGATTTTATTTATTTATTTATTTATTTTTATTTATTTGGCAACGAGAGAGAGCACAAGCAGAGGTAGCAGCAGAGGGAGAGGGAGAAGCGGGCTCCCCGCTGAGCAGGGAGCCCGATGCAGGACTCCATCCCAGGACCCTGAGATCATGACCTGAGCCGAAGGCAGATGCCTAACTGACTGAGCCACCCAGGCGCCCCCCATTTGGATATTCTTTTCTGTGAATTGCCTGTTCAGGTTTCTCGTCCACTTTACTTTTAGGGTGTCTGCATTTTAAAATATTCTTTAAATATGTTTTCTAAAATAAAATTTTCTTAGAATATATGTACATGTATGTATGTATGATATGTATGTGTGTGTGTATATATATATATATATATATATATTTAAGCCCTTTGTCAGGATAAGGATGCCTTTGCCAGGCCATTAGGTAAGGGATTAGGGACTCAGATTAGGGACTTCTCTCCTTGAAGGTGAAAATATGCAGATTCTCCTCTTTGGGGCATTGTGCTGGGAGAAACAAATATTGCATGTTGGAAACCAGATGGCTCTAAACCAAGGTAAGATTTGAACCCATGTATGATATAATCCATGCAAAACCACTAGAGTGAAGCATAGCACCGTTTTACAGCTCTCAGGAAATTGAGATGACTGAATCTTTTAGGTGTCGGGTTACGTAGAAAGGGAAGGACCTAGAGGCCAAGACGCTAAGTGGGAGCCTGCCGTAACTGTGGGGCAGTGGGGTGGAGGCAGAGGAGTTAGCAAGGGTTTTGGTGGCTTCTCCAGGCAACTAAGGAGCTCCGGATGAACATCTTTCTGCTGAAGCATGGGCTTAGGGAAATGCTGCGATCTCTGCTCTCCGTATTTGCATCTCAATTCCCCTTTGGCAGATCTTGTTTGCATAATGTGTTTCATTCGGCCAGAGTTGCCACATTCTGGCAGAGATCCTGGCACCTACCTGGGGCTCTGAAGGGTGTGGAAGTAGGTAAAGAAGCTCTCCCCTAGGAGAGGCCAGAGATCTCTGCATGCTTCTCTTGTCAGATGATGTCATTTTCATGGGTGACAAGGTCCCAGCTGCCCTTCCATCTCTCTGTCAGCATTCTCTACACCATGTTATCCCTTGAGGGATGAACCCAGGTGGTTCTGAGCAGCTCAACCCTAATTTTATTCTTCACCAGAGTAAACAGCGTCAGCACAGCCCAGCAATCTCTGAAATCAGATTCACTTCCCCACAGGGCTGAGGGCCCCAGGAGGATAACACCAGCCCTCTGTTGTCAGCCCCCTGAAGGAGAGTAATGCACTGGTGGGCAGTTTTTCCTCTCCTTCATCTTCCTTACGTTTGGGATCTTGAGAGCCGGACATGGAAGGGAGAGCAGAGACCCACTTTATTACCTATCTGCATCTCAAAGACAGAGTCACAGTCATCTCTGCTCTTGGAGCTTCGCTCTGGGGCAGGGGCGAGCAGCTTGGGTAGACTCGTGAGGAGCTGTCCAGACCTGCGCCTAGAGGTCAGGAGGCACTCCCGCAAGGACATGCCCAGGCAAGAAAAGAGAGCCTTAGGAAACCACATTTACTGCTTGGTGGGAAACAGGGAGAAGGGAGCATTGGAATGGTGCCTTAGATGATAACACCTTGAAACATAACTTATCATCATTTCTCAATGACAAGGCTGACTGCATAAATTACTAAAGGGGCGGGGGGGAAACCTAGCCAGACCCAGTTTCAGGGTCTAAGTTGATGGGCCACATGGAGGTTGATATCCAGGTAAAACCTCTTAATGAAGGGTCTTTATAAATGTTTCTTTCTTGGGATTCTCCTGGGCTCACAGGAAGAAAGGCAATGTGGCTCGGAAGGTGGAACAAGGGAAGGGAAACTGGAATTCCGGCCTGTGGGTGGGCTAAATGTAAGAGTTGATCTGTTTTCTTTGATGAAAAGAAAACCACAAGCTGAGTCCAGGGTCATGGTACATGGCACTCACAGACCCTCCCACCTCCTCTTCGTGTCCCAGATGTTGCAACAGGATGCTGCCTTGGAGGTGATCGCATGCTGTTCATGCCTCCGGCCCCCCACAGCCTCTTCTCTTTGCTCACTGGACCCCCGACGAGCAGCATCAGCCCTCCCAGGACCCCTCCACAGTCTCCTTCCTGCCTATACTTCCTGTGGTGGGTGCTTGGCCTCTGGTGGTCAGACCCACTCCCTACCTTCCTAACAGGTGAAATGTTTTGAACAGTTTCTTCTTCTCTGATCTTAATTCCAGTGGATGGCTTTGTTCCTTCCTCTCTTACTCTTTGGCTAGAATTGCTGCTCAGGTGTCCTCTCCATGGCCTAAAGTCAAAATTCTCATTCTGTCCAATCCGTGTGGTGGCCAGCCTCCAATAAGGATTGGCTTATCCTTATTGGATAAGGATAATTCCACACTGAATTGGCTTGACCTGTGACCAGGAGGAAACTGCCGAAGTGACAGGGAGCATGACTTCCAAGATAAGGCCACAAAAGGTGCTGGCTTCCACCTTGCTCTCTCCTGGACTGCTCTCAGCTGGGGAAGACAGCTGCCAGGTCATGAGGACAGCCGAGCAACCCTGTGGAGAGGTCCACTAGGGGATGAGCATGTGCCAGAAACCAGACTAACTTTCTAGCCATGCAAGTGAGCCAGCCTGGAGGTGGATCCCCTGGCCCCAGGCAGGCCTTCAGATGACGGCAGCCCAGGCTGACACTTGACTGCAGTCTCATGAGACTCCCCAAGCCAGCACCACCTAGCTAAGCTGCTCTTGGATTCCTCCTGGATTCTACAAATTTTGTGAAACTTTTTATTGTTTTAAGCCACTAAGTTTCAGAGTAATTTGTTAAACGGTAGTAGACAACTAATATAATATGTTTCTCTAGGAATAGGTTTCTTTCATTGTGTCCTTGCCAATAATGTCTTTTTTTGAGAGAGAGAGAGAGTAAGTGCATGTGCACCAAGTAGCAGGGAGGGACAGAAGGAGAGGGAGAGAGAGAATCTTAAGCAGGCTCCACATCCAGTGTGGAGCCCAATATGCAGTTCGATCTCATGACCCTGAGATCATGACCTGAGCTGAAATCAAGAATTGGTTGCTTAACAGACTGAGACACCCAGGCGCCCCTCCAATAATGTCTTTTAATGTAGTCACACCTGTTGATAAATCAGAGTTGCTTTATCTTAACAAAACAAACAAATGTTCCTTTCATTTATTTTGAATACTTAGCATAATGCCTAGTAAATAGTATGTCTCAGTATTAAAAAATATGGAGTAAATGTCAGTGGAATCAGCTGAAGTAATTAAATCAATGAATTTCAAGGTTCTATGTCAAATAAGGGAGAATAGTGTTACTGATAAAGTTAAAGCGGGGCGCCTGGGTGGCTCAGTCAGTTAAGTGTCTGACTCTTGATTTCGGCTTGGGTTATGATCTCAGCGTCCTGAGATGGAGCCCCGTGTCAGGCTCCACGCTCAGCGGGGAGTCTGCTTCTCTCCTTCTCCCTCTGCCCCATACCCTGCTCACACTTTCTCTTTCTCTCTCTGTCTCTAAAATAAATAAGTAAATCTTAATTTAAAAAGAGTTAAAGCAAAATAAAACTCATTTCTGTACATCTTTTTGTGTTTTATAAGGGAGGGGAAGTCAGGTAGTAAAGTCTGTAAAGTCAGTAAAGTTATTGCTAGATTGGTATTAAAAATAACCACTGTCACTAAACACACACCACATGATGATGGTAAGGCATCAGAAGTGTAACTGATATTAGAGGATGGCCAATAAAGTGCATGACGGGGTCTTTCATTTAAGTGACTAGTCCCATGTATGACTGCATCTGAATCTAGACCTTTGAAAGTTATCTTAGTATTTATGAAGTTAATGTTGCGGGTATCCCAGCCACAAACTCTCTCTTCTCATCTAGCTGTGCTCTGAGGTTAGTCCCATGTATGACTGCATCTGAATCTAGACCTTCGAAAGTTATCTTAGTATTTATGAAGTTAATGTTGCAGGTATCCCAGCCACAAACTCTCTCTTCTCATCTAGCTGTGCTCTGAGGTTAGTCCCATGTAGGACTGCATCTGAATCTAGACCTTCAAAAGTTATCTTAGTATTTATGAAGTTAATGTTGCGGGTATCCCAGCCACAAACTCTCTCTTCTCATCTAGCTGTGCTCTGAGGTTTCCATCCCAGAAAAGAAGGAATTATAAGAAAGAGGAAGTAAAACTGGACTTTACTTCCAGAATTGCATTTAAATTTTGTAGCAACCTTGTGAGATAGAAGCTATTATGATCTCTGTTTTATGGATGGGAACCAGGGCCCCATGCTATCAAGCAATTTGCCCAAGTCCACCAAACAGGTAAATAATGAAGCCATTATTCAAACTCAGGTCTGTCTGATTCAAATCTTTCCATGGCAGTTTTTCACAGACTCGAAGATCTGGAAGGTGACTTCGAAATCGTGTAAACTAGCTTCACTAACATGCATGAGGACATAGAGACTCCAAGAGATTAAGCGACTGATCAGAATAGCTCAGCTATTAATGGTGTGACCCAGATTGATTTTGGACCTCTGATTTGTTTTTCTTTTCACTTCATCTTTGAGACAGTAAGACTGACTTTGCTCCTGGAAAACCAACTCAAGGTTCCACTCAGGTGGAGAAAGGTGCACACACTGGGGCCTCAAATACAGCCATGCTATCGGCAGCAGGTGCTGGAGCCTGGGGGCCATGTCTGGTGGCTTCAGCAGGAACAGGAGACCCTTGTGGTGGATCAAGGCAAATTCTGTGCTCTTCTCTGATAATAGCACCAGTTTAATTATAATCGAGAAGTGTAAATTCCAGTTTGCTTACATCTCTAGTATGTTTCATTTCAAATGTGACTTTCCATCTCCTTCTCTCTCTTTTTTTTCTCTTCGTGCCATAAAATATTTGCATATTTGAATGTCAAATTTTCCAAGTGCTGGAAGCAACAGGCTCTGGTATGTTCTTGAGTTATTTTGTGTAGCAGCATCTGTCTTGTTTCAGCAGCCACCAGAGCTGAGAAGTGACCCAGGAGCAGCCTGGCAGGAAGAGAGAATGTGGGATCCAAGGGGGGGGCGTTCCTTGTAATATGGAGCCCAACAAAGCCTGGGGGGTTCCTTTGGTCCCAAACAGCTTCATAACAGATGTTTTTTTCCCCAGTTTATTTTTATTTTATTTTTTTAGAAAGGCAGATTACCAAATGAAACAAATACTGAATGATGACTACAGAATGTATCTTTGGAACTTGCTAGACTAATTACTGAGGCTCCAAAATCACTTTAAAAGCAACACATTTTGTTTTGCAATATACATTCTTGTTGCCAATTTTTTTTTTTATAATTTCAATCAGAATCCACCTCAAACTGGATAGCTGATTGCAGCAGAAGTGGAATTTGGAGGGAATACTGTCATTGGGATAATGCACGTCAAGGAATTTCCTCACTTCCTCTGTGTATCTAATGATGTCAGGGACATTTTCCGACAATATATTCTCAGAACTTGAAACAGCTTTGTTGTGAAGTGATGCCTTCTGTTTAAGCCATTATGATAATAGCTGCTTGCTGCGTGCCAGGTAATATCTCACAACTGCCTTAGGTGGTAGGCATTCTTACTCCCCTACATTTACAGATGAGTAAACTGAGGCTCAGAGGGCATGTGACGGAAAACGGCAGAGACTGGATCTGGATGGAGATTATTCATATTTACTGTGTGCATTGTATTAGTTATTGAGGAAGAGACTATGGCAGCAACATCTACCCATTCGATACCCTGATGTTTGAATGCTCAGACCCTGAATTTCCAGGGAGCTTCCTAATAATTTCCAGCTACTGTGGGTTTCTGGTTTACATTTCATCAATGAAATAGGATTCTGGCTTACACACAGAAATGTGACTGCTTTGAAACCACACCTGCCAGAAGCATTTATTCATTTAACAGAAATGTATCAAGACTTACCATGTGGTCATCACTGGGGAAATAACTGTGAGCAAGTTTCCTTTTATGTTGTGGTGGCAGCCACTATTTTGGAATTCAGAACATGATATTGAGCACTATGAGTAGGTCCGGATCTTCTGGTTGAGGTCCTTTTGTAGGTCTCACCAGAGATATTCTTTCGCCCTTATCAAGGATGCTCTCAGAATCCAGATAGGTGACCTAGTTCATCGAGGCGTATCTTGTTGTTCCATCCATCCATCTATTCGTCCATCCATCCATCCATCCATCCATCCAATTACTCATGTAATTCTTATTTATTTAGTACCTAGTGTGTGCCAAGGACAGTAATAGATCAGGTGCAGTTTCTGCTCTCTTTGAGCCTAGAAGGGGATGCATTAAATATGGACAAATAAACACATATAAATACATAGTCATGACTTGCAAGTGCTAAGCTCAGGTAGCCGCTCTGAGGGATATTTGAGCTTGAGAGCCACTCTGAGCTATGTGGTGATTGTGAGTGGGAGTGGCAGCCAGGTCCCACCTGCATGTGTCTTCCAGGCTGAATGCCTATGTGGCCTGCACCGCCCAAAGTGGATGCCTTTTCCTCTTTCACAGTTGCCCCTGAAGAGGTGTAACCAGGTGTAGTGGGGTGTCAGGTGCTTGGAAAGGAGAGAACAAGATATATGAAGACACCGAGAAAGGCCAGATTCAGAACAAGTAAGGAGGCCCTGAAGAGGCAGGGAAGGCAGGTGTGCGGTGGGCTTGGAGCAGGGTCCTGGGGGCCATGCCAGGCATTGGGGCTTCATTGTCAGTGCAGCGGGAAGCCTGTGAAGGTTTTTATTTTTATTTATTTTTTTTGAGAGAGAGAGCACAGGAGAGGGAGGAGCAGAGGGAGAGAGAGAATCTTAAGCAGACTCCACACCCAGCGAGGAGACCAATGCAGGGCTCAATCTCACAACCCTGAGATCAAGACCCGAGCCAAAATCAAGAGTCGTAGGTAACTGACTGAGCCACCCAGGTGCCCCAAAGTATTTTTAAATTTTCTTAAAGATTTTATTTATTTATGAGAGAGAAAGAGAGTGCCCACGGCTTCACTCTAAACGACGTTGCTCAGCATGTGTGCATGGAAGCCCATGGACAGCACTCTCCAGTTTGTCATCAAGCGCTGCACCTCCTGTTTGGAATAAGAATTGTCCTGACACAGTGACTCCAAGAAGTTTCCAAGAACTGATTGGAAAGACATAATCTCTGTATTTGCTTCTCTAACATTAGTGTCCCATTAGTGCTAATGTCTTGGAGGACGGACTATGTGGGAAACATCTTATTTCCAGCCATCCTCAGCATTGGTGTGTGTATGGTCTTTCTACCCCTCTCATTTGGCAGGAAATCACCCAGAAGATATAATGTAGCTGAAAGCTTCTTTAACGTGGAAAAACTATGGAAAATGCAGCTTTAAAAGAGCTGAAACCTCTGTTATATTTTGGTATCCATTGGAAAGAGTGCTGGTATTTAGGGACCCACTGAGCTCTTGCCGACAGCTCTGCAGGTACAGTCTGTCCTGAAAGGTGTTTCCTCTGGCTTCAGGCCAGGCTGAGACAGCTCTAGTGGAGCCCCTGGGGGTGGTGACATCTGGGCCATGTCTCAGGTCATTGGTGCCTGTGGCTCGGTGCTCCTCAGGATGTGACACTTTCCTCGTCTACCTGGGCCACCCCAGAGCCTGGCAGGCCTTGTTTGACAGCGTTGTCTGTGAGTGAAGCAAAACAGGCATAGGGAAGAGCAAACAGCCAGAGTCTGGACCTCAGCACAGCTGTGCTGTGCAACCTTGAACGAATCACCCAGACTCCAGGAGCTCCCAGGGTTGTGTGAAGATCAAGAGATGACATATATTTAAGGTATACAATGTGATGATTTGACTTTCATATGGTGTGATATATCAATTATAGCTCAATAAAGCTGGAAAAATAAAGAAAACTTCTTTAAAAAAAAGAGATGTCTGGACAATAGCATTTAGAAAGGCTTAAAATTGGGCACCTGGGTGGCTCAGTCATTAAGCGTTTGCCTTTGGCTCAGGTCATGATCCCGGGGTCCTGGGATTGAGTCCTGCATCAGGCTCTCTGCTCCGAGGGTAGCCTGCTTCTCCCTCTCCCTCTGCCGCTCCCCCGCTTGTGGTCTCTCTCTAGCAAATAAATAAATTAAATCTTAAAAAAAAAAAAGGCTCTGAAAATCAGAAATACCATGATTCCTCAAAGGTAAGGTTCTGACCCAAGCAACTGAGACCTGATCCTGGCCCTAAGCTCTCCTGGGGAAGGGACAAGGGAGACTCCCCTGGGGGCCAAGGTCCATCTCCTGAGGGACATAGGCCCAGGGAGAGGGCCATTGCTTTGCTGCTGTGTCTAAATTAAATGTGTTTCTGTCAAAGTTGTCAGCAGGTTGTCACTGCCTTCTCAAGTACAGCAAGGGAGGAGGAATGTGCAGAGCCCCGAGGGGAAGGTTTTGGGGGACTGGGCCCAGCTTTCAAAAATGTGGGTGGTATTTCATTATTAAAATGACCCTGAGCCTTCTTCTGGTTTCTCACCCACCTCTGGATTCTGCCTTCATTCTTTATCCCAGGTCAGCTTCTAGAAAGACTAGTCCTGCCCTGAACATGCTTTTCCTTGTGCCCGAGACTCAGATGGGCACAGACTTTCCCCGCCTCTTTCTTTCCTGGGCCGGAGAAGGTGTTGCCAGAGCAGGAATGGAGGGAGGTATGGGGCTGGAGGGTTCTGTGGAAAGTGGAGGGATTTGAGAGAGAAGGCAGGTTTAGCATCACAAGGCCACCTGTCCTGTTACAGAGAGCATGCTTACTGGGGGTGGAGAAGGATACGGTGGTGTGCTCAGGGGATGTCCTGGGAACCCCTCAGTCCCCGGCAAGCCAAGATGGCTGGCCACCTCAGAAGGATTCTAATGATCACAGATCTCCAGCCAGTAGACCAGCTTTGTGTCAAAGCCTTTTCTGGTAGATACGTTATATCACTCCCTTATATCGAGAAGAGGAGGAATGAAGTATAACAGTGGGTATCAGGGTCCCTATGGCACCCTTTGAGCCCTGCTGTGATCTGGCCCTAAGCACAGCTTCCTCTCCACAAGCAAACAAATATCCAGACCTGAAAAAAAGTCCAGAGAATCCCTGACTTTCTCTTCATCCTGCCGAAGTGCTGTTCCAGGGACTTGCTTGCTCCCCGTACCTCTGGCTCAAGTCCCCGCAGCAGGGGCTGCTTCCTAGGCTCCTCCCCGGCCCCGCTGCCTCTCATCTGTGTCAGATTATGTGTCACGGGTAAAAATCAAGGCTGGAGATGCAGAGACGGAGCCAGATGATGGACGTTCATCCCTGTCCTGGACAAGGACGCAGGAGTGTCCTCCACCAGGTTACACTGAACATGGCTGGGCAAGGAGAGGGCTGAGAGGGTGGGAAATGCAGGTCATTCCCGGCAGCCTGGAGGTGGGGATTGAGTGGAGAGCCAGACCCTGACCCCAGCCTTTGTGTGTAGCAGTTCATGCAGTCCCCTCAAGGCTGAGGGATGTGTCACCCGTCTTGCAAACACGAGCTGCCAAGAGGGTAAAATGGTTTGCTCAACACACACAGTGAGGGGCGCCTGGGTGGCTCAGTCATTAAGCGTCTGCCTTCGGCTCAGGTCATGATCCCAGGGTCCTGGGATAGAGCCCCGCATCGGGCTCCCTGCTCAGCGGGAAGCCTGCTTCTCCCTCCCCCACTCCCCCTGCTTGTGTTCCCTCTCTCGCTGTGTCTCTCTCTGTCAAATAAATAAATAAAATCTTATAAAAAAAAAAAAGACACACAGTGAGTTGGTGGCAGAGCTGAATCCAGGAGCAGGTCTTCTAATTCCCAGGCCAGGGTCCCCCAGCTTTCCTATGGGCCTCTCTGTGCAGCCCTGAGTGCCCTGGCCAAGTGTCTGCTGTTGCGGGACCCTTTTGTCCAGAGATGCCTGAACGTATGCCTTGCCCAGCTCCAGTGCCCATTGCTGGGGGGCATCCTGGGCTCTCATAACCCCTGCTGCAACCCTGCCACCATGGAAGCCCTGACCCATAGCCCTGTGGCCGGCCCTGTGGTGGCTTCTCTACTTTGCAAGAGAGTCTTCCCTCTGGTGTTTAGAGATCACCATGTCGGTGGTGAATGATCTGGAAAAATCTGTAATTATACTTCTCAGAGCTCCAGGGGCAGCCTTACGTCTTTCCCTGTTGAAGGTTCCCTGTGTAAAGGCCTGTATCAAGTGTGCTTGGAGGCGGCCTGGAGGAGGGAGATGACCCGGTGCCACATCAAAGTCTAGCCCTGTGACTCTAAACTGTGGTCCCAGCATGGAAAATGGAGCTTTTGGCTTCATCTCAGTGTGACACTCCCCACGTACTAGTGGGAGTAGCCCTTCTCGTCCACCCCTCCCTGACTCACGGAGGTTGGCAATCTCTCATCATTCTTCTTTTAAAAATATATATAATAAGCTCCTACTATGTGCCAGGCAATTTTTATTTGGAAATATTATTCATGAAGTCCCTGGGTTTTTTTTGTTGTTGTTTTTTTGTTTTTTAAATCATTTCAACTAGGAAACTACTTTCCTTTGGATGGGGAGAAAAAGAAGGAAAATCCTCCTCCTTGCCTTTCTCACCTCCTTCTTGTACTTCTGTGGGATAACGAGGAGGGCAAATGGGGAACAAGGGGCAGTTATCTTCCCTGAAGAAAGTCCCAGAAGAGACGAGGGAATGGGGTGAGATGAGCATCACTGTCTACATTAAAGGGAAGGTGTGCTAGCCGGTTCTCCCTCCTGCTGTTCCAGGGACCCCGACATCTGGAGGCTCAGAGTGGTGAGCGCATTTCCTGCTTTTGTTCCTGGAGACAAACCTTCTCCTGACATCCAGCGTCTGTTCTGCCCAGGAGGATTCTGCAATATTTAGCAGACCCAAGCCCCACAAGGAGGCACTTGAGTCAACCCTTGGAAGATCACAGCGGCAGCCTCTGTCAGGAGGAGAGGAGGCAGGAGCGGATGAGGATGGGCTGGAACATCCAGTTTGGAACCCCCTGCACCCTCTCACCTCTCCCCTTCCACTTCACAAGCACATTTGTTCATTCAGGCGTTTATTCAGCAATGACTGTGTGTGTCCCTAATATGTGCCCCAGGCTGTTCCAGGTATTGTAGATAAAGCGGAAAAGAAAAAAGTTCCTACCTTCATGAAGCTTATTTGTTAGTGAGGAACCCAGAGGGAACCAGATAAGTAAACTGCTAAGTAGTGATATGGGAAATGAAGGGCGGAAAGACAAGGTGAGGGGGTTGAGAGGTGTGTGTGTGTGTGTGTGTGTGTGTGAGAGAGAGAGAGAGAGAGAGAGAGGGAGAGAGAGAGAAAGGGAAAGGGGGAGAGGGAGGAAGAGAGAGGGAGGAAGAGGGAGATTACATTTGCAGTGATTAGGGGAGGTTTCCTGAAATTTCTTTTTTATTTTTTAGCAGACACCTGAATAAAGAGAGGAGGCAATCCATATGGAACCCAAGGGAAGAGAATTCCAAGTGAAAGAACAGCGAGCATCGAGGCCCTGAGATGGGGACCATGGTTGACATGTTTGTGGAAGGAAAAGGAACCTAGGTGGGCTTGAATATTCTGAGGGAAGGGGAGAATGAGGAAGCTGGGGCTGAGAAATCATCTTGCTGGGGTTGGATTGTGGAGGGCCTTACAGACAAAAGTAAGGACTTTTCCTTTTATTCATTGCGGGGTAGCTGCCTTTAAAGAGATCATTCCAGCTGCTGCATGCTCTACTCCTGTTGGGGACAAACAGGAGGATGGGGTGACATTGCTTTCATTATGTAAATCATCACATCCACATCAGACCTGAGACCCTTAGGAATCATCAAGGACTAGTGCTTGCTTTGTGCATATTCTCACCTTCTCTTCATCCTGCTTTTACCTCTGTGAGTGGCCCATCTATTACAGTCTCTTCTTGTGAAGCAGCAGGGGTGAATTCATTTTTTTCCACCAGGATTCTGCCTGATAAAGACTGAGGAATATAGGTCCATTCACTTGGCTTGGGAATCTACTGATGATTCCCAAATCCAATCCCCCCAGTTGTTTCTCTTCCTTAAGATCCTCACTGACGTTGAGTCTCACACTCCTGAACATCTTGTGGGTAGAGACACTGACTCCCTCTTCCAGATGATCTTTCTAAGGATGTTTGTTGAGCAAATGGATTTGGGAGATTGAGATTAGGTCTCCTTTCAGAGTAAATGGCAGGCTCGCTTACTGTCCAGTTCAGTAAAGATAATGTCTCCCCCAGGACAAAGGGCAGGCAGGCTTTCAGCTCACTATAAAGAATCTGAGTTTTCTTTTCTTTCCTTTTTTTTTTTTTTTTTAAGTAGGCTCCACACCCAGTGTGGAGCCCAACATGGGGCTTGAATTCATGACCCCAAGATTAAGAGCTGACCTGAGATGAAGAGTCAGACGCTCAACTGACAGAGCCACCCAGGCGCCCCAAGAATCTGAGTTTTCTAAGCTGAGAGCTCCCCTCCTGGAACGTATCTGCCCCACTGTGCAGCCATCATCTGGCCCTTTCCATGGTGTCCTGTGGGACTGGGGCTTGGGGAACTGGCATAAGCCCTGATACTGCAGCTGTTGCAATTGATGTAAGTCGTTTATCTCTGACCCAGCAGTCTCATGTCTTCTGCCAGCATTCATGAGGCTGTAGCAGCATTCATGAGGCTGTAGCAGGCTACCTTGTTAGCTTGCAAATGGAGTAAAATCTCAGACCCTCCCCACGACTTAACAACTGGAATCTTCCATAGTTTGTAGGAAGTTTCTTTGAAATACCTTGCTGCCACCTTAAGTTCAACATGTTCAGAACTGAAACCATCACTCACATTCCTACTGCCCGCCCCCCACCGTAGCACAGCATTCCTGCCTCTGCCAGTGGTCCTTTATCACATTTAAGGAAGCTATGCCCCTTTTCTCTCTCTCCTTGCCATGTCAGACTCCTTATGAAGTTCAGGGGTGCCTTCTTTAAAATGGCACTCACATCCATGGCTTCCACATTCCACAGTCATCCCCAGTCACCATGCCCATCCAGGGCCCCATCATCTGAGCCGTTACTGCACCGTCCTGCCCCGCCTTACCCACCCAGACTCTAGATTCACTCCACTCAGTTCTGTTTACTGCCTCTGGACCATGGACGTTGTGTTCATCCTGACTGCATTCTTTTTTTTTTTTTTTTAATATTTTATTTCTTTATTTGACAGAGAGAGACACAGTGAGAGAGGGAACACAAGCAGGGGGAGTGGGAGAGGGAGAAGCAGGCTTCCCGCGGAGCAGGGAGCCCGATGCGGGACTCGATCCCAGGACCCTGGGATCATGACCTGAGCCGAAGGCAGACGCTTAATGACTGAGCCACCCAGGCGCCCGGTCCTGACTGCATTCTTAACAGCACTTGACAGTTTCAAAACACTTTCATATACATTCTGTCAGATGTGTGAGTGAATATGACCCTCACTACAGGACAGTATATTAGTTTTATTGTATGTTAATTTTATGTTTCTTTTGGCTGGGTGTACAGATATGTGGTCAAACTTTATTCTGGATGGTGTCTGAGGGTGTCTTTTGGATGAAATCAACATTTAAATCAATGAACATTTAGTGAAGCACATTGCTTAACATGCTGTGGGAGGGCCTGATCCAATCAGTCGAAGGCCTGAATGGAACAAAAGCCTGACTCTCCCGAGCAAAAAGGAACTCTGCCAGCAGACACACTTTGGACTTGAGCTGCAATACTGGTTCTTCCCTGGGTCTCCAGCCTGTCAGCTCACCCTGCAGATTTAGGATCACATGAACTGATTCTTTAAAGTAGATCTCTTGGTCTTTTGATATATACATCCTATGGCTTTGTTTCTCTGGAGAACCCTGATTAATACAGGCAAGTATTATTCCCATTCTATGGACAAAGAAATTGAGGTTCAGAAATGGCCAGTCACTTGTTCATAGCTAGTTAGGAAGACGCAAATCCAGCTTGTTTAGGCTTCATGTCTCTCAGCCTTTCTTCAAATGCCTGCTGCCTTTGTCACTTCTTGGCTATGAAATTTTCAATGATTTTTCATTTCTTAAGTCATCACATCTAAATTCCTTCTCCTTGATATCAAGGTTCTTCATAGGGGCACCTGGGTGGTGCAGTCAGGTGAGCATCTGACCCTTGATTTCAGCTCAGGTCATGATCTCAGGGTTGTGCGATTGAGCCCCTCATCAAGCTCGTACTCAGTGAGGAGACTGCTTGGGATTCTTTCTCTCCCTCTCCCTCTGGCTCTCCACCCCACTTGCACTCTCTCTCTCTCTTAAAAAAAAAAAATTTCTTCATAATACCATTTTATTTTCTCCTTTCCAGTCAGGGAGTTTTCCTCAGCTTCTCAGGCACCCACGAGGGAGAAGTTCCTGGGGAAGTGGTAGAGTTCATAGCCCTAAACTGAAAAGAAACAAATCATTCAATGGGTTAAAGGTCTAATTGGAAGTTAAAGATATACATCTGCTTTGCAAATATGATGAAAATAAGACATCTCTTAGACCAAATAGGAGTTTAAATGTAAGATCCACTGTAAGTGTTCTTGTAACTTAACGGGAATGATGGGCAGGCAGTTGACAAGAGCCAGGCAACGCCAGGATGGTAGTGTCCACAGGCCATGTGGACTAGAGCTGCACCGTCTAACGTGGTAGCCACTAGTCACATCTGGATCTTTAAATTTAAATTAATTATCATTAAATAGATTTAACAACCTAGTTCCTCAGTTGCATTAGATCTATATTAAGACTCAAAGGTCATACGTGCTGCTAAGTGGTTTCCATATTGAACATCTCCCTCATAGCAGAAAAAGTTCTATCTACAGAAGTGGAAAGTCTAGTCTCAAATATAAATCTCACTGAGCCCTTAACAACAGTTGGTTAGTGATAGAGAAGACCAAGGTGAGAGGAGGCTTCCAGGGCTGAGAGCCACAGGCCCTTCCAGCAGAAGGACAAAGCAAGAGTCCTCATGGTTCAACTTCAGAGATGGAAATGCCTGTGGGCCAGAGGAAGTAATTCCTCCCTCAGGTTGGGGGCAGAGATCAGGGTGTGGCCATAGCAGCCTGGGCAGTAGGCAGAAAGACACCCCTGCCTGGACGAGACACCCAAGGGGGTCCTGCCCCAGAAGGACTCAACCAGAAGCTACTTCAGGTTTGAGGTCCAGATGAGGCCTCTGTTTTTAGCTGCCAGGTGGTTTTAATAAATGTGTTAGCTATGCATGATAAAAATTTATAGATCAAATGAAAACACATGATAGAATATTTGACTATACTCTATATTGCAGTTTATATGATTTATTAGAGTATATACTGCTGTTGTGTAAATAAGTTATAATAAAGCTCAATTTGAAGAAAAATAGGACAGTTATAGATTTAATATTATTATTATTTTTTTGATTTAATATTATTTTTAATGAACATAAATCTCAAATCCTGAGGACACTTGGAAACTCTATCAGTAAGCAAGGTT
The DNA here is from genome assembly GCF_054177405.1 of Leptonychotes weddellii. NCBI lineage: Eukaryota > Metazoa > Chordata > Mammalia > Carnivora > Phocidae > Leptonychotes > Leptonychotes weddellii. The sequence continues at coordinate 69,628,962 of NC_138379.1, forward strand.
ATTCCCACTTGTAGAAAAAGAGACATTGTGTTGGGAGGAAAAAAATGGCCTTTTTTTCTGATTTCTCACTTTGCTTTTCTCTTCTCACATTTCAAGAATTCCCCTGGAAAAATTTCAACCTTATATCAACTAATCTAAGGCAAAAAGGTAATTGTTCACAGTCCAGGGCTAGCTCAGAGATCAGATGAGCATCCCTAAAGGGGAGGGAGGGCCAGCAGTGACTGTTCCCACTCAGAGAACAGGGTGCCTGTGAAGTAAGCTGGGTGACTTCTGGTGATCCTTCCTGCCTGGGGTGCTCCCTTCCAGAGAGAATATCTCGAAGGTGTGACCCGAGGCAAAATTCTGAAACAAAAACCTTTGTCTGCAACACTTGCTTCCCCTTCCTTTTACCTATGCCCTATTCTGGTTCCCTTCCCCTTGAGGATTTGATCTGTTGGTATGATAAAATGATAGTGTGGTGATACTGATGTTTCATTCTTCCAGTTTGCATATTAATGATACCATTTACATTTTTAACAAAAAGCTTCTAGAGACAGTGCGGGAATTAAAGGCAGGGAGCAGATACCTCAAGTCACAACAAGGGGGTGTTTACCTGTGGAGCTAGTTGGGCCAGGTCACTGGCATGTCTGAGGCTGCTTCTTACAACATTTGTTGTCATGAGTAAGCCCCCTAGTCTCTGCGGACAGCCCTAGCACTTGGTTTCCAGATGTGCCATCAGATAAGAGATTTATCAATGAGCTCCCAAGACTTTGCTAACCTGAAGTGCCATGGAGCCAGTGAGGATATACTTGGAACTAAGTTAAAGGGTCAGTCACTATTCAAAAGTTCTTAAGACCAAACCCTGGGCAGGATGGGTCTGTTGGTCTGAATGTCAGTGGGTTTGTGTATACAAGGCAAGCTGGGATTCTGGAAACCCGAATTGGAGAACTGTAAGAAATCAGGCCTAGATAGAATAGGGGCTGTGGGAAATGTGCCATGTTCCCTGGCTGCTTCCTATATTGACAGGTGGCACTAGATGAACTGTTCAGAGAGGCAGGGAAAACTCAAGGCACCTCTGGCCTGACAGATGTGAGGAGGGCTGCTCAGGCAGGGAGAGCCCAGGAAGAGACTGCCGCAGAGCCCTGGTGGGTCCTCAGCACACCATGGGTCAGACTTCTGAAGACGGCTGGGTCTGGAGTGCCCTGGGGGAAGGGGCTGGTGAGAGCCAGAGGGGGGCGGGAGGGGAGTCTGTGGTTAAGCAGCCTAGAGGTGAAGAGGGGGCACTAGCACTGTTGTGGATGGGGGCGAGCCTGGTTATGCAAAGACCCTGGTGAACAAGTAGGTGCCTGGATCTTTCACCCAGGAATGCCAGGGGCCATGATTACTTTGCCAAACCAATTCCAGAGCCTGCCTCCTCCCCCATAGTGGGGGAGAGCTTATTCTACTCTGCATCTTTCAGTGCCCAGCATGGTGTCAGGATCAAAGTAAGTTCCCAACATAGGTTTAATAAATATTTAGCTCCTACCATGTTCTGGGCATACAGGGGTGAAGGACATGAAGTTCTTGTCCTCATGGGCATGGATAAACAAGAGTGAAGCCAGGAAGCAAATGCACATGATCAGTTCATAGGGAATCGAGTGCTCTCAGGAGAGAGAATAGAGGATTAGTGTTGTGGGTGGAGGGACCACCATGGATCAAGTAGCCATGAAAGGCCTCTCTCAGGTGGTGACATGGGACCTGAAGGACAAGAAAGAACCAATGACACAACCATTTGGGGATGGAGGGGTGGGGACCACTCTGGGCAGAGAAGATGGGGAGCACAAAATTCCTATGTGACAACCAGTTTGCATTTGGGAAAATTCCCATGTTTGGGAAACAGGAAAGGAGGCCAGTGCTCTCATGTGGCTTTGGTGGAATGAGCCACACCAAGTGAAGGGGCTGAACTTAGAGAGATTGGCTGAGCATCATTCCAGATTTCCTTAAAGGAGTGCTCTTGGCATTTAGGGTGAGACAAGCATGGGTATTAGGTGGCATTTAGCGTCCCTCGCCCTCGCCCAATAAATGTGAGTAGTGCCTCCTCTCCCAAGTCATTCTGACAACAAAAAATTCCCCAATGTGTTTCCATTCCCCCACATTGCCTAATAAAGACCTCTGGAAGATAAGCGTATTAGTCAGGGCTCTTCAGAGGAACAGAACCAACAGGATGCTTATATATGAAGACATTTATTATAAGGAATTGACTCATGTAATTATGGAGGCTGACAAGTCCCAAGATCTGTAGTCAGCAAGCTGGAGACCCTGGAAAGCCAATGTGTAAGTGCCAGTCTGAAGGCCAGTAGGCTCGAGACCCCAGAAGAGCTGATGTTGTAGCTTGAATCCAAAGGCAGGAAAAGACTGGTGTCCCAGCTCAAAGCAGTCAGGCAGGAGGAGTTCCCTCTTACTCTCGGGAGAGGCAGTCCTTTTGTTCTAGTCAGGCCTTCAACTGATTAGATGAGGCCCACCCACACTAGGGAGAGCAATCTGCTTTACTCAGTGTACAGAGTCTAACATTAATCTCATTCAAAAACACCCTCACAGACACACACAATAACTGGGCACCCTGTTGATACATAAAATTAACCATCACAACCATGTAGGGCCTTGATATTCTTTCTGTGTGTCAAGACCTGGGAGGGCTGAGCTTGCTGGGGTAAGCCATGAAAGACTCCAGGAGAATGTGACTGGGAAAGGTAGGAGGTGACAGTCCCTAGGCATTAAAACTGCCCCCAGTCCCACATTATGATGATCAGGTTTTGGATGGGTTATTAGACAGGAATAAGAATAACAGTAAGTCTTATAGTACTTCACAAATCCACATACATGATCTCATTTTACCTCCCAGTAATCCTGTGAGGTGGGTGAGGGTGCACTATTATTGCAATTTTGCAGAGAGAAGAGGCTTAGGAAAGGTCAGAGGTTTGCCAAGGTTATACACGTTGCCATGGAGTAGCTAGGGCTGGGGTGACTTGGGGGCCCCCTGGATGTTGGGGGGTTCAGGGTGGAAAGAGTAGGCTCGGTGCAGAGCATGGAGAAGGCTGCAGAGGGCAAGGGGACAGCCACGTGCGTGCACTGCAGGCAGGAGAAAATCTTCAAGGGCGCAGCGTGCTGCCGTGCTGCGTGATGTAGCAGACCTGTCACTTACCAGAAAAAGACCGCCGTGGCCGACAGAGCCTGCTGATAGTGGCAGCTGGGGTCAGGGTGACTCAGAGGGAGCAGAAACCCAGGCCTGGCAGGGAGACAGCCAGACAGTGGGGTGAGGGGCAGCCAAATCTGTCACCTAAAGCCTCAGAGGATGAGGCCAGAGACATGCAAGACAGTGTGGGGCAGCTCTGTCTTTGCAGCCCTTTCCTGGACACCCCCTGTGGGGCCGCTGCCTGGACCCGTTTTCCTACTTGGATGCTTGGGCTAAAGAAGTGTCAGGAAGTCTGCTCCTGGGTCTTTCATTATTGATGGTGAAGGCACAGAGAAGTAGGGCATGCTAAGATCTCTGTGGCCTCCCCCAGCACTTTCTGCTAAAGCGTCAAACAACCAGGGACTGAGTCTTTTCATGTTGGGATCCTTGGTGCCTGGCACTGTGGCCGCCCCCAGGAAGACCCTGATGCGTGCTTGCTGAAGGGAGAGAAGCCTGCATGAGGCCCTGTAGGATTTCAGAAAAGGAGAGAGGGGCTCTGTCCTCAGGAGCTCCTAGTGTAGGTGGGGTGAGGACAGCTAATTAACAACACTGTGCCAACAAAAGGACCAGAAGGCCCGCAGTTCCATTGGCTGAGCTGTCTGTGTCCAGGAAACAGACTCACGCCAGGCCACAGGAGAGCAGTCTGGATCCAGCCAGGGGGTCAGGGGGGCAGCTGAGCCTGCAGCCTGGAGAGACAGGCTTGGAGGGCCTCAACTGGCTTGGCTATCTCCTCTCGATGAAATACGGTCATGCAGAGAAGAAAAAGAAAATGTGGAGATCTGGAAAATAATGACTCTTTTCTCCCTGCAGATTCCTCTGAGGCAGCCTGCTGTGGTGGGGGGCACAGGCTTTGGTGCCACACTGCCCGCAGTGAGGACAGGCTCCCATCTATGGATGTGTGTGTTCCACAGGGCTGAGCCACACAGGCCATGCTGCCCCGCTCTCACATAACTACCCTCACTTCCATGCCATGTCACTGACACCCACTGCTTGAGTCCACCTCCCCATGGGATAAACCAGCCTCAGTTCTCTGCAGGGCAGCAGAGCCCAGAATTGAGTTATGACCGACCGTAGACCTTATGGGAAGCTTTTGACCAAGAAACCATGCACAAAGATGTCCAAGGCACTTCTTCTCCTCAGACCCTGGTCACTACTTACTCTTGCCACTTACAGACAGGGACACCATGGTTCAGACTGAGGGAGGCCTGGGCCAGAGTTGGGTCGGTTCAGTGGAGTCCTTGTCCCCAGAATACCAGGGGTTGTGAGGTTATTGCTGGGGCTGAGGGCAAATCACTGGGCTAGGCCCTGGGGTTCCTGAGATCTGTGGTCTGTCCTGCTAGGAAACCACCCCCGACTGATGCTGACTCTGCAGTGATCAATGCAAATTACTGGGAGAATGTAAGTATCTTCATTTTTCTTAGACTTGTAACTGGCAGACCCTGAGGCATCTCCTTCCTTCCTTAATCTGCCCCTAAAGTGAGGCAGGCAGGGAGACGGCAATACTCCCAAAGACAGGCTCTGGGAAGGCTGGTGGGGGCGGGTGTGTGGGGACCTCTGCTGTAGAGGGATGTAGGACACCCTCATCTGTGTATAATCATGGGGGCAGGAGTCCCCTTTGGGACTTCCTTGAAGGGCTGAGGAGCATCCACAAGCAGGCCCCCAGGATGCACAGATGGTTAGGGGCTTCCTCTGACCCTTGAGAGAGTGACACAGAAGAAACCTGGAAGCTCAAGTAAACTTCACACCTGTGGCTCCTCTTGGTTTTAGATACAGCATCTCTAGAGAGGTTCTAGCTATCACTCCATCCTTGATGAAATTCCTTGTATTCTGCTCCCAGCCCTGAACTGGGACTCAAAAATGCTAATGACTAATTGCTCCCTTGAAGGAAGAGCGAAGTCCATCTGAAGAGAAAGAGCTCTGGACTGTGGCACCCGGAGCAGATAACATTCCTCTCTGAATTGTATGCTCCTCATCTGTGTCAATAGGCATCAGAGCACTTGCCCATGGGGAAGTGCCTTAAAATATTTTGGGAAAATGCTAGAAGTATTGTTGATTATTGAGCTTTTGCATTGTTTTGTAAGTCTGTATCTATCATTTCTAGTCACAACTGAAATCATCATCTATCTATTATCTATCATCAACCCATCTATCCATCGTCTTTTTTCTTCTTTATAAATTAATTAATTAATTTTTATCGAGCTATAATTGACATTAAATTTGAAAAGATCCACGTTCACTGTAGCATTATGTATAATAACCCAAATATAGAAGTAACCCAAGTATCCATCTATAGACAAATGGATAAAGAAGATGTGATGGATATACAGTGGAATATTATTCAACCATGAATCTTGTCATTCATGACAACATGAGCGGGCCTTGAGGGCATTATGCTACGTGAAATAAGTCAGACAGGGAAAGACAAATACCATATGATCTCACTTATATGTAGGATCTAAAAACACAAACACAAACAAAACAAGCTCAAGATACAAAGAACAGATTGGTAGTTGTCAGAGGCAGGGGAGGCAAGGAGTAAAACTGGTGCCCCACTTGCCGGAAGAAGACCATCTGGAGAGGACCTACCTGCAGGCCAAGTCAGATGGGTCTGTGGCCTGGGCTGGGAAGAGCAGCGGTGGTCGAGGTCGGTGGTGGTCTGCTGCGGGATGTGCAGGAAGGGACTTGCCTCTCGTATGGATGGGGCTCAGGATCAACTGTGCATCCTGCTCCTCCTTCAGGGGTCCCTGACTCCCCCTACTGAGCCTTAGGTGCCAGGGAGGCAGTGGCCTGTTGCTGGCGTCTATGGCTCTTCTGTCAAGCAGGTGGATTAATAAAGACACCACTCATCAGGGGGTATTTATGGCCGTTTCCCCTGATTCTAATGTTCAGTTTTTATTTTCTAACTAGACATTTATTACTCCTCCGTCTCCGTCATTTCTATGATAAAGGTGAAACTGTGCACTTGCAGTATGTTTGAGCTCTGATACTGTCATAAATAACAGGGACATTTACAAGGAGGGGGCTTCCAGGACAGCCCGTCCCTGCTCCCCTTCATACCCTGCCCCGTTAGAGCAAATCTCAGGGGAGAGAAGGTATGATTGCATCTTGCCCTCTCATGTAACATCAGTGTCATATTAGACATTTTTCAAAGGATCCAGGGCACTCTTTACTTTTTATACTTCTTCCTTTTAAGGCAACATTTCTTCCTCTCTGCTGCGTACTGTAATTAAACTAGTAGACTGGAGTTTCCCTCACTCCTGAGCTCCTTCTGTGCTTCAGGTTGACATAGACCTTGAGAAATTTCCCCCCAGGATTCGAGGAGTAGCCGGTACCCAGCTCCACAGGAGAGCAAGTCCGTGAGGCTGCAGGAACTCCGTCCTAAAGCCCATTTTTTCCTATCATCGCCACTAATCTTTACTGACTCTCTGCTGAGTGCAAGCCATCATGTTAGGTGTGGAATCTTCCTTCCACTTCTGGGGGTAGCAAATCATATTCCTTGTACATATCTCCCTGCTCCTCCAGTCTCAGGAATCCTGGGTGTAGAGAAGACAGAACATACCTCCAGCCCTTCTTTCGGCAACTCCACTCACGATGATGTGGAAGGAGTCTCCACGGGCCATCATCCAGTCCGAAGTTCTGCTTCTAGGCTGCACAAACCAAGCTCTAAATCTAGCTCCCTTGGACTCGTCTACTCACCGGCTTGCTCTCGCTGGCACATTAACAGCCACGGAGAGAAGAAAGAAACTCTGGAAAGAACCCAAAGTGCCCATTAGATGATTGTTATTATGTTGGTTCCTGTTGAAACGATATAAGTCTGAGGTCTTAATAAAATCCAACGTTTTCCAATTAGCTGTTGTTTAATTAGCAACATGAATATGCAGAACCCTCACGCCCTTCTGCATCTTCCTCCCTCAAGTGTCTCCCAGCCCAGCCTGCTCCATCAGATTGTATTCTCATATCTGCAGATGGGAGGTGGAGGCCCACAGAACTCAGGCCTCCTCCCTGAGCTGCAGGGTTCCCTAGCTCTCACCACCTCCCCTCTTCTAGGGGTCAGAAAGCTCAGGCCATCAGATCTCCCCATTTGGAAAAATGCAAAATGCACAGGTTGCCTTACTCGCCACAAAGCTTATGAGGTTGATTACTTCTGGGAAAGGCCCAACCTGAACACTAGAATATGTGGTCCTCTAAGCACAGACTATTAGAGCAATTAGAAGTCTGGTTGCTCCTGGTTGCTGGTGGTTTCCTCCCTCCCTCCCTTCCTTCTTTCTTTCCTTATATCCTTTCTCCCTCCCTCCCTCCCTCCCTCCCTTCCTCCCTCCTTCCTTTCTCCCTCCCTCTCTTCCTCACGCTCTCCTTTTTTAATTCCTTCCTTTTTCCTTTTTTTTTTGTTTTTGTTTTAAATTAGCAACAGAAACTCCTTCAAAGGCATCTTCCCTAGACGTGCAGTACATAGAAAAGATAAAAACAGCACTGGTCCAGTTAATGTGCAGTTGAGGATGGAAAGAATTCTGCCTTCTCCACCTACTCTCCCATCAGATCACTTCTGGGATACTTTCTGGAGATCTAAGGAGCACAGTGTATGAAACATTGATTTTATTTTTTTATTTTTCTTTTTTCAGGAAAGGAAATGGAAGGCCAGGGAGGAAAGGTAAGTTGCCCAAGATCAAACAGCTCATGAGGAACAGAAGGAGGGAAGTAGACTTGGGCTTAGGGCTTCCACATCCATCCAGTGTTTCCCAGGCCCCCGGGGCTGGGAGCCCAGACAGAAATGCAAGCACAAGGCCTCCTCAGATGGAAGGAGGAAGGGTCTCCCCTAGCTGCACTAAGATCCATTTTGCTTCCCTAGCAGGCGGTGGTACTTCTCCACTCCGCTGACTGTGGGAAGAGAAGAGAGGAAAAATGTCCATCCTCTGCCCTCCAAGCCCCTTCCTGGGTAGCCCCTCACCCACCAAGGATTGAATATGCTGCACTGGCTATAATTTGGGCTTAGCTTGGAGGTAGTTTCCCGGTGGTGCCTGCAGCTTCTTAATGCAGGCTGTCAAAATGATGTAGAAGTGTGCTCTGCCAGCCGCCCGGTTGACTTTATTCAGATACATCTAATGTGACAATTTTGTCAAAGCTTGTTTTAAAGAGCTGTTTTGACTGCGTGTTAATGCAGCCTTCCTAATCAGCCAATTGCTGCATCTGACTCCCCATATCAGGAATGAGAGGGTGATGATTTCTCCGCAGGTAAATGTCTCCCTTGTCCCCGGAGGTGACCTGGCCCCGTGGCAGGGGCAGGCATTGGGACAGTGGGCTGAGCCCCACCCCGGCTCCCCAGCCCCGTGCAGGCTGTGGTGGCAGTTTGGGAGACTGTCAGGCCCTCAGGCTCAGGAGCTGAGCAGAGAAGAGCCCGCTGGAAGCTGAGGAGCACACGAGGAAAGGGGCTTGGGGAGCTTGTGCTGATGAGGGCAAGTTAGGGGACCTTGGATGTGCTCTGAGAGGCTGGGGACAAGAGCCTGTGAGGAAAGGGGACAGCCAGTAGGCTGCTGCAATGAGTCAATCACAGTGAGTTAGTTAAATCTCTTTTCCGGACGGAGGTTCTCCTAACTGCATGTCTGGGTGGGACGAGCCAGAGCCACCGCTCTGGGCTGATAGACTGATGCCCAAACTTGGGCAAGCCACCTTGCTCTTTTGAGTTCCTTTCCTCATCTGCAAACATATGAGGATGGAACATGAGATCATAGGTAGACATGCCTGACAAGTAGGCAGAAGATCTGAACGGCAGCTGCCTTTCTCCTCCCATCTTGCCATTGCTTGTGGGCGGGACTGAATCTGAGCCCGACAGCGAAATCTACACGGAAGGGGATAACACAGCCTTAGCAGCTATTGTTTCCCTCGTGCTCAGTGGCCTTGACACCCCTCTTTGATTTTTTTTAAGCTCTGCGTAGGCAGGAGTTGGGAATTTATTATTTAGGATATATTCCAAAGATCTCACATATTCCTGTAAAATCCGTGGCACCTGATTTAGTATGAGATATTTAGTTAAGATTTTTATTTTCATAATTTAAATCACCTTTCTAAATGGTGAATTTCATGTTCTGAGAGAAGCAGAGCACGAATGAATAGGTAAGTTCTTATCTGCACTTGTGCACCAGGCCCTCGCTGGGCACCGTACCTGCATCACGTCTTCTAACTGAAGCATTGTGGTCTCTGCCTCGTCGCAGCTCACACGGCTGGGGAGATCCAAATTTGTCCAGTGTACCGTTGCTGACTCTGAAAGCACTGGGTGCAACAGGACATCACAGTTCCGCACTGAAAAATTGGCAGCTGCTGTTTGTGCTGGTTCCTGAGAGGTACGGGGGCTGGAGGGTGGCCTCCAAATTGTCCTCAGGCCAGGTATGCTGGGGGGGTGGGTCAAAGGTTGACTACTCTCATTGCCTGGCTTTGGGACTTCCCACGTCATTTGCACCTCAAAATGTCACCCCCTTTCTCCATGCACTGGTTATTGATGTTTATTTTTAACTTGCATGTGATTAAGATGAATCAGAGCTGTCTCTACCAGCTGCAGATGGTCCTAACTGGGGCATTAGGGTTTTGGGTCTCTATGTCCTCTTTGGGGGAGGGGGTCTTCTTTGCTCCTGATCAATTGAACTGGCTGGTCACATCTGACATACTGTCTTTTTCCCAGAACCCACTGTCTGGGCTACAGGAGAGTCCTTGATCCTGTCTGAATGCTTGCTTCCCTCTCCCCTCTTTCTCTGCACCTCTGGGAACATCTGTGCTGCTGAAAGCATTTTATTTGTCTTCATAAAGCAAGAGTTAAAAATAAAAATCAATAACCACCAGATTATCAAGGGAGGATTAGTTCAACTTTTGTAAATGCTAATGAGATCTGGAACCCTAGCCAGTGGTCCAGGCATGGATTAGTGCTCTTCTGCCTGGCTCTAGGAGAAGGACTTAACAAGGGCTCTCCTGGGGGATGCCCGCCAGACTCAAGTGTCCCTATGACCTCAGTTTCATGAGGCCTATGCCCCCAGGATTCAGGCTCTTTCTGACCTCTGGCACATCTCCTGTTGGCTCCTTGGTTCAAGGCACTGCTGGCAGAGTGTGACCAAAATACCACTTTCCCGGGAGCAAAGTCTCTTGGGTCAGGACCTGGGAGTCTTTCAGTTTGTCAGGTTGTTTTTGGGGTTGACACTCATTATGATGGGGCTTGGGGAAGCCTGCCAAAGGCTCCCCACCATGAGAACATGCTCGAGTCTGCTTCGAGAAGCTCTTCTGAGCTTGGCTGTCCAGAGATGAATGAGAGACAGCTGACTATCCTGCATGTTCAGAGATGTTGCAGTGAGAGGGAGCTGGGGGGGGGGGGTATGGTGGTGCGTGAGCTCTTCTCCCAAATCCTACCGCACTGCTTATTTTGCTTCTGAAGAACCCTCCAGGACTTTCCCCCACAAAGGTGTCTCCCTCTGCCAGGTTGTTCTTCCTTCAGAAACCAGCGAAGCTCACTCTCTCTCCTTCAAGTTTCTGAATGTCTCCTCCATTTTTAAACCCAGCCTCTTCCCCACACTTTTTCCCCTTAGTGCTTATCACCTCTTACCCTCTTATATGTTTATGGTGCCCTGCCTGCCTCCTCCCTCTAGAGCTATGGCATCCAGGGGGGGCTGCCTGTCTCGTTCCGCTGCGCAGCTCCAAGCGCAGAACAGTGCCTGGCACATGGTGGACAGCCAAATATGAAGTGAAAGAAGATGAAAAGTCAGTGTGTCATTCCTTCTTTCTTTCTTTCTCAGCGCAGTTTTTCAGAAAGGTACTCAGGACTTATGAAGGGACCATACTGTGGTGCGTCCATCCTGTGGAACATGACTCGACAGAAGGAAGCTCAGGCTGCTGGTACTGGCCCTAGCTCTGTGACTCTCCAAGAGAGTGCTGAGTAAGAAAGTCAGTCTCATAGGCTACATACTGTATGATTTTGACATGCCAGGAAAGACAAAATGATAGTGGTTGTGAGGGGTGGGGAGGAGGAAGTTTTCTGGGGTGACAGGCTATTATGTGTCTGGTTGTGGTGGTGGCCTCATGAATCTGCATGTGTGTAAAAATTTGCAGAACTATACACCAGTGGAAAACAGAGCCAGTTTTTCTCCAGTTGGGATTCTCTCTCTTCTCTGAGAGTGTATAGACCTAGGAAGAAAAGGAAGAACACCTGCCTTCAGTCTTGGCCACAGGAGACCTCTATGCGTATAGACTGCTCCCCAGGGGCTGTTTTAGGGTTTGCAGCACAAACTTTGAGATCATGCTTTGGCCTAGCTTTGCTCTCCACACATACATCTGCCTCTGCGGGAACATTGCAGGGTTGGGATGCAGTTGACAGTGGTTGTGGCAGGGCAGGATGTAGGCAAGCCAGCTCTGGATCTCTGGCCAAGCATCATCTTCTATCTTAACATGATTTATGCATAGTGATAGGAGAATACCTCACATTCTAGGAGGTGTAAATTTCTAGAGGCAGGGGGTTGAATGGGTTCACCTCTCTGCATGACCCCCAAATTCACCAAGCCTTTGCCTTTCCAGTTTTCAGCAATTGCTTATGAAAATGACTCAAGTAAGAAGGAACAGTCTTTGGAGTGGAGCCAAAGCTGTGTTTGCCATAGCAGAAGCAGCTCTGCAAAGGTTGAAGAGGTAAGTGGGTGATGCTGGCTGGAGGACATGGGGGATGGAAAGGTTACTAAGGGTAGCTAGCTTTTAGTGTGAGAGACTGACCAGGGCCCACCAGCTGATCCAGACAGACCACATGCTTGTGCCTACTCTGCCTGCCGATGCCCCCTCCTCCCTACCCCAGCACCATCATTCCCATCTTTCTTAATTCCTTGGAGCCTCAGTCCCATCTTCTTGGCTTAAATCTCCATTTCTAGAAGTTTCTCACCATGTGAGGAATGATCCTTTTGCTAAAAGTGACCCTTTCTTCAATGCTCTGGCTCAACACTCACCCTATAAACAAGAGCCAATCTGACTGTTGCTCACTCAATGCCAGACTAGTGAGCAGGAAGGTACCATTTGTCTTGTCTCTTTAGGAACAGAGTGGGGGTAGCCTGCCAGGGACCTGGGGCTGGAAGGGGCCAGGTGCAGGTTTTACTTCTCTGGCATTCAATGTCTCTAGACAGGCATATTCCCTGGGACCTGTTGCTGTCACTTTCTCTTCTTGGCCAGAGGAGATACTCCCCTGGGCCAATTCTGTTCTGAGAAGAATCACCACCTGCTCCATTAGGGCAAGAAAAGGCAGAGATGGGAAGGCAGTAAGGCTAAGGGTAGCAGAAGTAGACCAACTTAGAAAAGACTTCTGCAGAATTCCTCAGAGCTGTTCTTTTCCTGGTTTGGTGACTCTGGCCTCCCAGAAGTCTGTTGTAGGGGGTATAGAACTCAAGATTCCTGGCTTAGAGGTTAAAAAATCTAACAAACTAAGATTGGAGGTTCACCTTAAGGCAAGTAGCACATGGCCCTTATGTCAGTCCCCTGGGCACAGAATCCCAGGCATCAGGTCACTGTGACATTATCCCTCCTTGCCAAGGTGCAAGGATCCAGGTCACCCTGCAGACTCCTGGGCTGTTTCTTCTGTGTGAGGAAAGCCAGCTCTGGCCAGCTCTGCTTTTTCTCTTTCTGGGCTAAGGACTGGTCTAGGCGATATATTCCATTTGCTGTGTCTTTACAAGGCTGTCACTGCATTCCTGACACAAAAATTTTTGTCCATTCCTGGCTTCTGGATAGAACAGCACTGAGTCCCAGCTGGGGAGGAAGGAGGCTTCCCTACAGGCTGGTCAAAAATAAGGGGGGGGGGCAGACATTCCATTGCCTCCTGGGAAGAGGCTGAGACCATGTGGCTTTGGAAAGCATTTCGGGCAGAATGGCATGCTCTCTGCCAAAGCACAGCCCCAGATGTCTTCCACCCGCTATGCCCTTTGGTGACCCACAGGTCCAACCACACAGTTCAGAATTCATTGCAGCCAAAACAACATCTCTGTGGCAAATAATGAAAAACACATCTTGCAGCTTTGTGTTGCTTAATTAATAAGCTTGCTATTAATCCCTAAACACCTGCAAGCATAACCAATTCTTTGTTATGACCATGTTGCTGTCTTGGTGAGAATCTGCTTTGCCCAAGCTCTGGTTTAGCTGATGGGGGAGAAAGGCAACTTGATTAGGAACCTGCTGTCTTTCCCTTGACCCCACCTGCCCAATTCTTATTCTCTAGGCTCTTGTAGTACATTTGCTATTTTATACGTCTTGCAGTTGGTGCTTCTCCCAGATCCCTTTATTGGGTTGTTATACCCACCTCAGTTCCTCCATGAGTATTGGCCACTATTGGTTTATAACTGTACCCTTGCCTGCAAGAAAATGCTTGGGAGGTTATGCCCCTACCTGGGGAGATCTAATCCAATCAATACAGGTTACAAAGGGCAATCCCCCTTCTTCAAGATGGGACAGCTCTGCAGTGCCCATAGAGTTCATGCTCCAGAACTCCAGGGGGAGAGCAGACTGAAGTTAATCTTCAACTGAAACCCTATCCTTCCCTGGCTTCTTCTCCAACCCATCCTGCTTGCCTCACTTTTCTTAGATTCGTTCTGAGATCCCTCCATCAATAAATCCCTGGCACAAGAATCCCCATCTCAGGTTCTGCATCTAGGGAACCCAACCTTAGACATAATTTACTCCAGTGAGGGTTGTGTGTCTGTGTGTGTGTGAGAGAGAGACAGAGAGAGAGAGAGAGAGAGAAGGAGAGGGGGAAAGAGGGACTGAGGGGGAGAGGGAGAAAAGGAGAAAGGGGAAGAGAAAGAGAAAGAGAATGAATCAGATTAATTCAATTTATTGAACACTTTCCATGAACCACATGGAAAGGGTCAGGAGAGACGTTAGCATAGAACAGAGGCATTGAGGGAGAAGATCCAGGAAGACCTCAGGGAGAGGACATCTGTCCTGTGTCTTGAAGGATGAATGATAACAAACACAAAGGAAAGGAGGAGCAGCAGACGTAAAGGACAGAAACTGAGCCTTAGAAGCACCCCATGCTTCTAAGCATAGGCAACTTGCCCAAGTTCATTTAGTGGTAAGTACCGGAACCAGGATCCAACCTTGTCTATCTGCCTCCAGAGGCTGTCTTTCTTCCACATGCTTCTCTCCCTTTAGCTTGGCTGACTGGGTGGACACTAAAACTTCTGTTCTCCATGGCCTTCCTATCCTGCCATGTCAGGACCTTGCTTACATGTGCCTTATGTGTCTCTGTGGGCACAGTGCCAAGATAAATGGTTTGTGCTCATTAAATATCTGTTGAACTGAGCTGACAGCAAAACTGCTCTTAACCCAGCTTCACCTTGTCTGTCAAGATTGAGTGAAGGAAAAATTCTCCACTCTAGAGATTTCAAGCAGAAAGGGATTTAATACAGAAATTTAGGGTCTTACGCATTTGTTAGAAGGGCGGGAGAGGCAGATTCAGTATTGAGATTATTAGAATGACTCCCACAGCAATACAGAATTAGGAATGCTGCAGTTCTGAGGTGCCCCTGGGGCTAAGCCCATCCAGGTTGAAGCTGCCATTGGCCCCAGAGAAACCTCTGGAGATCTTGAGATGGGAGAATAGACAGTAGAATCCAGGGATTAAGCAGTCAGATGAAGAGGCCACTGCTATTGTTTTTGAAACTTGGAAAATGAAGAATGAAAACTGAAAACTCCTACAAGACTACTATGACCTTGACAACGATCAGCAGCCTCCCAAAGATCAACTCTATCTCCTGTCTGTCTTCCAAATCTTGTGTAAGTGCGTGTGATGGGTGAGATCTAATTCACATGGTGGGGGATGGAAGCATCCACAGGCTTCTTTTCTGCATCAGATGATCCTCTATTGGCCCATAAGTGACAGGTGAATGGCAAGAAATGCTCCTCAGTCCAAGCAGTTCTAGGTAGTGGGGTGTGGAGGCACAGGGGCAAAATTAATGGTCCTCAAGCCCTTAAGGGAGGGGTTGGAAAAGCTCTGTGTGAGTGAGAGATGGCAATAGATAATACGGAGAAGTTTTAAACCATGCACTTGGAGAACATGAATTCAGAGACTTCCTCGTTACGTGGGAAGGTTCAGATTCTGGTGCTGGAGCCAAGGCTTGGGTGTTGGTGTACAGGCATGCACAGCACTGAAAATGTTCTCCTCAGACCTTAGACACATCATCATCTGTTGTAATCCCATTAACTCATTTTATTTTGGGGAAGGCTGAGCCCAGAGTGTCCCAAGAAAGAATTTTCCCACTGTCACATAGGAAAATTAGTAGACAAAATTGGAGACAAATCCAAAATTGGGCTTTCTCCATAGGTTGAACACTATCTTAGCCATTTTCTTTTTTTTTTTTTAAGATTTATTTATTTATTTGAGAGAGAGAGAATGAACAGGAGGGGCAGAGGGAGAAGGAGAGAGTCTGAAGCAGACTCTGCGCTGAGTGTGGATCCCGATGTGGGGCTGGATCTCACAACCCTGAGATCACAACCTGAGTGGAAACCAAGAGTCGGTCGCTTAACTGGTTGCACGACCCAGGTGGCCCTATCTTAGCCATTTTCAAGGCCTTCTCCGGAAGGAGAAGAGGTTAAGGTCACCTGCATGTCCTTCCAAGGTTTTGGGTCTGGGTCTTCCACCTCTGCACGCAGTCCCATGTTAAGAACTGTGAGTAGAAGTATAAAACAGTGTTCCTTTCTATAAGCAGCTTCAGTAAGATCACCAACCGTTTCCAATTAAGATGGCTTTCCTTCTTCTTCATGCCAGTTGGTGGACATTATGGGAAGGAAGATTTTGACTCTATGTTGAATTTTATAGCTGTTCAGCCAGAGAACTGGCTGCTTGATGAGAGTCCTCCATTCGCCAAGGTATCCCAGTGAACAAGTTCAGTATGATGGATAGTCACTTGCTGAGAAAGTCATTAAGGAAATTTAGGCACTGAGAGAATGAAGAGGCGATGACTTAAAAATCTCTAGGGCTTTTCTACTTCTGATGTTCTGTATTTCTGTGATTTGACCTAGATGTAGACATGGCATGAGGCCAGTGGAGTGTAGACAAGCTTGGCCTCAAGGGGAGGGGGCAGTATAGTCTGAGGCCTTGGGCATGTGCTTGGGCTGTTTGGAATGGGTGGTCCCATTCTGCCTTCTCTCTCTTCTGCACTTGACATTCTTTTTGTGTCCCCATATCTGTGCCTGATGGGATTTGGCTGGCGGCTGTCATTCTGCATTGGCTTCTGTAAGGCTTGGCACCTCATTTCCTATTGTTTGGGGCCTCAGGTGCAGATGTGCTCCAAGCTCCTCTGAGAATGGAGGTGCAGAGAAAGCCCAGCTGAGTTATAATGGGCTCTGTCTGGTATAGAAGTGGCTGAGCATTTCTCCAACACCCTCGAAGAGATTAGCAGGCAGGGCATGTCCCATAGGAGTGGGAGCCAGAGTCCTACACAACTGGCAGAAGAGCTTCTGCTGGAGGTGTGTGTCATAAGCGTGTTGGGCTCATCACACCATGACTCACAGGCAGTGCGTGCTCCTGGGTTTGCAATTTAGAGGGCAGGTGGAAAGGGGGCTGGTGAATAGCTAGAATTCTGTTCAAAACTTGGCCAAAACATGCTTTCTATGGTTCCAAAAGGGCCCTCTTCTAGTCAAAGGCATGTGTATGTTCCCCCATGTGTGAATGTATGTGTGTGTGTACACATGTGTAGCCATATACGAGAGCATCTAGGTATATATATCAAACTATTTATGTGCCTCCATGGGAATATCTATGTGTGGCCCAGTGCATTTCATGCACATACTCATCCATATGCCTTCTTGTGCATGCATGTGTGTGTGTGTGTGTGTGTGTGTGTGTGTGTGTGCGCGTGCGCATTTGTGTTTGCTGCCAAAGTTTGAGTAGGCAGATCTTTCTGCTGGGCTTTGCCTTGGGCCACTGGTTTCCTAGAGGGTGAGTTTGGATTCGTCCTCTCTGTTCTGGGTCGATGGCATTGATCCAGGAGAAGTGAAGAATCAATTGTTATTTGGTTGGAAGGCCTGGCGCCAGAGTGTGTGAAAAGTAATTAGAGGGAGAGGAACTGATGCCAAGGGCTGGGCCCACTGCCCTTGACAGAGCTGCTGGCCTAGGAGCAGACTGGGGCCCTAGTTGGTAGATCATGGTGGAGAGGAGACTTGCTTAAGGGGATGCAGGGCATTCTTCCTTGCACCCATGATGCCAACTCAGCCTTCCTCTTTCTACCGGGCTCAGGACAAGCTCTGAGAAAATCGCCTATGGAGTGGTGGAGACTGGAGGACAAACTTGTTTTTCTGCCCTTGCTGATCTGCAGCATGGGAACAGGATCTCTTGACAAATACTATATCTTTCACTCCCATGCATCTCTTACATAATAATAAAAACATATGTCATTTATTCAAGTCTTCTAGCTTTTCAGCAAGCTTTCACTTTTCTTTTCTCATCTGAACCTTACAACATAATTATGAGGTGAAAACACAAGTATCACACTCCATTTTTTGACAAGGAAATACAGGCACATGTGCAAAGTGACTTGCCTAAGCTCCCATAGGGAGTTAGGTATAGAGGTGGGATCACAGTCCAGACCCAGCTGTGGGCTGTAATAGGGGTTCTTCTATGCCAATGATTCTCAAATAAGGCACAGACATGCATGTGTATGACCTTAACTCATCTGGGGTGAAGGTTGATGAGAAAATAAGTAACCCAGATGGCTTTGGAGGATGGTTCTTGCTACATTAAGGCAGTAGTTTCTCAAACTGTAGCATGTCTGAGCCACAGGAAACATTGTAGGGTGCAGGTTCTCAGTCTCTACCCTCAGAGGTTCTGATTCAGTAGGTCTGAGGTGGAGCTGAGGTGGGGCCCAGAATCTGAGGCTTTTTAATCACATGCTCTAGGTGATCCTACTGCAGGTGGTCCAGGAGCCATGTTTGGAGAAACACAGCTCTAGGGAGTGGAAGGAGGAGGGTGGATGACAGGAAGCAGCTAGTTCCAGCTCAGGTCAAGGAAGAGCTAAGAGGAAATATAAATGGTGGGGCATCTTGTCTGCCTGTGGCAGTTGGAAGAAGGAAGGGAAGCTGCTAGAGAGAGTGGGATCTCTAAACCATGAATGATGAGGGAAGGGTGCAATAACAATTCTTTAAAACTCAGGCTATTCTGAGGTTCAGTGGGACTTCCTCACAGTGTTTCCAGCTGAACTTAGAGGAGAAGCTATAGCAGCCTTCTCAGTAGTAGTGGGGGGCAGTCCAGATTAAGTTGTGTGGAAACATTTTAGGAAATGGAAAAGGAGCAAGAACCAAATAGAGAGCCAGGAGTCCTTGTGTGCCCTCACTGCACTGCTAATGGCGTCAGGCTCACAGCCATTCCTGTTAAACACCTGGATTCACTTTGCCAGCTTGAGGGGCACAAGGAAAGAACTCTATAATGGATTCATCAGCCAGGAGAAGAAGGGAGGGAGAACTAGGTTAGGGGAGATTCTGGGAAGAACAGGAGGATTGGGAAAAAGTAAGAGATGGGATAATATAAGGATTTTGAAGGATCCTCCTTCCCTGGACAGTGACTATTCTATCTTATATGGTAGTCATCCAAGGATCAGGGAAATGGGACTTCTAAAAAGATGTACATGAGATTTCCTCATTGTACATGGAATGATTCTTTTCTGAGAACTAGAGGATCTTCTTCAGAAAGCAGTAGGTCATATCAGGATGAGTCAGGTAAGGAATCAAAGAGAGTGTCCAGAGGTCTCTTTTTTCTGAAGTAAGTTGCAAACACAGTTCCTGGTCTCCATATCCTACTCTTGGAGACAACAGAGGGATCTGCTCTGATCCATAGGGGGCCATTTGGCTTGATTGCACTACCCTAGGATCCTCTGGGCAATAACAACAGTTCTTCCATAACCATGATCCTCAAATACATCATGGAGTAGGTGACATGTTTTACACTAGGGACTGTGGTTGAGGAGTGGTAATAAAAGGTGCAGAGGGGGAAAGGAGCTGGTGAGACCATGGTTAGAATTAAGAGGAACATTTCAGGGTGACTTGAAAATGATCTTCTTAATGTTCTACAAAGTAATTTCACCTCCAAGCTAGTAATCGGTTAAGAGTGAAAAGCCATGCAAGGATGCTCATGGCTGCTTGTCACTTTTGGCCTATCCTCTACCCGTTTCTCTCTTCTTGGTGTGATGTGCCAGTCCCAGATGGCACCTATCCCCATCCTGTTTCCTGTATTCATCTTGCTTCTCACTCCTTGTGCAATTACTCATAGCCTGAGCTGGGCTGAGATGCATAACAATATACCTTTACTTTTGTATAATGCTTTGCCATCTTCAAACTACTTTTATACCCATGATGTCATTTGATGCACACAACTCACCGTGAAGGAGGCAGTGCAGTGTCATGGTTAGGAACACGGATTCTGGAGGCAGGCTATCTGCGTTCCAATCCTGTCTCTGCTCCTACTATTGGTGTGATGTTAGGCAAGCACTTTCATTTCTTCTTCTATAAAATGAGGATAATAACCAATTTTTAATGTCATTAGAATTCAATGATTTAATCTTTGTAAGGTATTTATAACAGGGACTAGAGTGTGAAGCACAATTAGTGTTACTATCATTATTGTTATTATTCCGGGTTAACAAAAGAAGAAACTATGATTTAGATAGGGTAAGTGATCTGCCTAAGTTTTAGAGCTAAAATTTGGCAAGGTTGGGTTTGAACCCAGATCAGTCGCCTCATTGTCCCACAACACAGCAATGCCGTATTACCAAGCCAATCAATATTCTCTGCACAGACTGTTCACCTTCTGGGCTGGAAGTTCCTGAGGGATGGAACCCAGAACAGGTGTGATTTCTAAAGTTTCCTCTGGTGCATACCAGGCACAGTTCTGGGAGTGTAATGGTCTTCAAGTCATTTGATCCTCACAAGAGCCTGGAGAGGCATGGATTTTATCCCCTGATTATAAGATTTCAAAGTCAAAGGAGTTGGGACTTCAATGTATCTGACTTCACTTGCCCTTCTGGATGCAGATAAGGGAGTTCCAGGTTCCAGGGATGCAGGACCCTGCTAGCTGAGGTGCTGTCCACAGTGCTGAGGGATCTCAGCAGGACCCGTGGGCCAGGGAGTTACTGCTGCTGCTCAGGACTTCAGCAGAGGGTGTGTAGAGTGGTTGTTCCGTGTGTTCCCACAATCCTCAGACAAGGGAGTTCTCAGATTTCACCCATCTCTCTTTAATTCCTAGAGGCTCAGAAATTAGGATGCTGCACAGGCTCCGAGAGTTATCCTTAACCTCTCTCCTTTTCCTGTGAGTGGGGTGGAGCACTGAGAATTTGGAGGTACAGCACAGAACGTGCAAGCGGCATATATGTGCATGTGCATGCAGAGCCAGTGTGTGCCTGGGTGTCTCTGTGCGTGTTGGCTGCATCTATATGTATCCCTGTGGTTCTGCACAGGGCCTGTATATATGTGTGAAAGTGTGTGGGTGGGCAGGTCTGTACGTGGCGGCATAGCACCTGTCTGTGTGGGTGGTGTGAGTGTGTGTGTGTGTCCCTGGAGTGTGTGTGTGTGTGTGGAAAGTGTGTGGGAGGGGGCTAACAACTGTGGTGCGTGTGGTGCTGGTGGTACTGTAGTTGTGAAGAGTCTGGTCTGCTCAGCTTCATCTTTATCCCTCCCTGAGCCACAGCACACACAGCAGCACCCACAGATGCACACACACACACACACCTGCACGCTCAAGCCTATTCATACCTACTTCTTCCATATTCACTGACACACAAGTAACCCATCAGCGTTATAATAGCGCACTCAAATGTGCATGAAAACACTAACACATGTGCACACAAACAGGAGAACACATGTCCAAACCTCTGACAGAGCACAGAAATGCTCTCTGCTTCCCCCTTCCTCCTTACTAGCCCTGATCTTCAATTTCCCATCCTCCCTGTAACTCTGCATCTTTTGTCTTCTTCCTCCCCTTCCTTGGGAGTGGCTTTCCTTGGCCTGGTGCTTTTAGTAGATCCATTTACTGGACTCAGCCCTGGATGTAGTAAGGAAGGTTACACACTGGCATGACCACTTTTTTCACCCAGAAATGTGGATTTGTTCTCGTTAATGTAAATCTTGGTTACATGAGGTTCCTGCTGGTGCCACCTGCTGGTAGCTGCTACCCAGTGTCTGTAACAGGTTGGCGGTGGGAGCTGGGTACCCTGGAGACAAAAATTAGACTGAAGCCTAGGGCAACCTGGACACTGGGCCCACAACGAGTTTGAGGAAGGTGGATTTCATGTGGACAAGTCTCCTTGGGACCTGGTTTGGCCAGAAGGAAGAGAAGAACGTTCTAGGGACATCCATGCTGGGAGTTCTGGTATGGGAAGGCAGGAGATCTATATACATATAAACTGTGGATCAGTGTGTGTCTTGTGATGCATGAGGATATGGCATGGCATCCACTTGCTCATATGAGCAGCTTAAGAGGATGTGGACTTTGAAAATATGTACAGATGTAGATATGACATATATGTGGTTATATGAAGAGATTCTGCCTGGAATGTATGCACAAGAGCATCCTGCATTTATGTGTGTGATTTTGCATATGTGTGTGTGAGTCCTGACAGCAGGTGTGAGTGCAATGTGTTGTGCATGTGTGTGTGTGTGTACACATGGATTTTAGTTGTACTAACCTACCATATGGCAAAAGCCTTGGCATTTTATGCCAAATCTTTCAATCTGGACACAGGGCCCTGAGCTTGGGAAGTGTCAACATCTCCTACTCTGTGAACTCCTGATCCCCCTTCCCTCTAAAGGTACTGCTTAGTTTTCAGTTAACACTTTCTCTCTTTCTGCCCTTCTCTAAATACCTATAGTTCATGGGGCACAGTTAGATTCTGGAATTCCATGCATAGAAATTTCTCAGCTACCATCATCCCAGGGTCCAAAGGCAGCTGAACTAGTCTCTGACCCCTTCTTGTCTGCCAGGAGTACACCATTTGCCTGGATGATGAATGGTAAAGCACCCACTCTGCCCCCACCCCATGTGTTTTTGCAGGGCTCATGCCTCAAAGAACCTCCACAAAGGAACAGCAGCCTAGGGCAGAGAAAGGCCCCTTCTCCCCACAGCAAATGCTCTTTTCAGACCAGCCTCTCTCTTGTTGGAATGTCTCAGAGGCTTCTTGGTGCCCCTCCATTAACCTTGGGAAGTTGCCAGGAGAGCAGCCTTCATGGCAGCCTGCCCCTTCATCCCCCTTCTCTCCACATTCCTCCTTCTATCAGCTCATTGTCCGGGATTCCCTATGAGACTTTCTTTTCAATGCCTCAACTGGCCTCCTCCCACAAAACCCTCCTGCCCTGGGCTTCCCTGGCAGCTGTGACTACCCCCAAGTCCATGAGCTTTTCCAAGTTAGTTTCCTAGAAAGGGAGTGGGGAGGGAGCTTAGCTTCTAAACCCTCAGAAGTCAGGGTTCTGGATGAATTCTTCTCCTTTCCCAAATATCTATTTATATTTGCATAAATACATCACTATTTATTTATTTCTCCCATCCTACACCCAGGAATACACGCTTCTCAAGCATATCCACCAGAATCTCCCACATATCTGGGCCTTCCCAGGTTGGACAGTCCTGTCTCCCGTGTAGATAAATCTTCACTATCTCATGTTGTTCCCTAGTTTCCAACTACCTAGAAACAGACACTGGGCTGCAAACAAGGTTAGAGGTTCAGCACCATCTTGTAATTTTAAATAAGTGTTGTAGCAGCTGCTACATGTATATAGCAGCTCATAACTGGGGGCTATGGGGCCAGACCACCCTCCTCACTGGGCTTCTGAAACACCTCCTGTGTACAGTGCCTCTTCAACACCTACTGTGGGCTGGCCACCGTGTTAACCCTTTAGCTCATTCTATTCTTCTGAACAACCCTCTTGGCTATTAACTGCAAGTTCTGTGAAGGGAAGAACCATGTCTGCATTGCTCATCCTGCACCTAGTACAGTGCTTGGCTCACAATAGGTACTCAATACCTACTTGTGAATGACAGCTGCTGCTTAAATGGTTGGACATCTGTGGAATTCCCAATGAGGCTTAGGGAAGTTACACAAGTTGCTTAAGGATACACTGTTGGTGAGGTAAGGCACGCATGGAACTCTGGTATTCTGACTCTGAGTCCAGTAATTGCTCCTTTATAGCATATTTACCTTGTGTCCAAGCACCATGGAAACTTGTTGCTGTGGTACCCTCTGCCATGGATGTTTTTTCCAAGAATAAATCCAGTTCTGTCTCTAGGCTCTCCACACCACTCTGAAGCCCAACAAGGGGAGGAACAGGGAGAAAGAGGAGAGAGGGTTGAGAAGTGAGGTCTTGTGATAAAGGGGGCAGTGAAGGAAGGATGGGGATAGGGACAAAGGGAGGGGGTGAGATGGGGGTGCGGCTGATGGGGAGTCAGAGAGGAGCCAGCAGAGAGTAAAGGGGACTGGAGACAGGGAGGTCAGGGTTGACATTTCCATCTGACCTCTGGCTCACGTCTGGTCCCCAGCCCCTCTCTTCCTGTTTCCTGCACCTGGCAGAGCAACGCTTGAGCCAAGGCTCTGGGAAAGGGGTGGAGGGGGAGGCAAGGGAATAAAGATGCATTTGGCATCTCTTAGCACTCTTACACAAGGCCCTTTTGTGTGGGGGTTGAGAACTAAGTGTGGAGGGGTCCAAGAATGAGAGGTCTGGGGGTAGAATGTGTGCCAGAAATAGACCCCCTAAAGCCCTCCAGCTGTGGCTCCAGAGCCTGTTCTCCTCCCCCATCCCCAGTCCATCCATCTGTGGGTCCAAGGCAGAAGCACAGGCCTTCCCACACCATTGCCTGGGATCCTTGTCACTCCCCATCCCCCACCTCTTTGCCCCTTGGTTTTATTTGAGCAAAGAGAGATGCTTTCTCCTCAGCTTTTTTCTTGGGCCCAGACTTGTTTCTCACTGCCTCCCTCCTTACCTCTCTAATTAACCCCACACTCACTTGTGTTACTCCTATTTGCCTACTCCTCCTCTCACCTTTCTTAGCTGACCTATTTCCTCATTTCCCCTAAAACAGTCTCTGCTCTAAACATGGAAGCTTTTTTTTGGAGGAGGGGACATGCCAGCCATGTCACTTTATTACCATTTCTCTACGTTCATTTCCCACAAATCTCTGTTGAACTCCCACTACGTGGCAGATGCTAGGGATACTAGACAGCAGTAAACTAGATAGACCAGCTCTTTTCTCTCAGGGGGTTAGAGACCAGCAGTTTCCCTTGACTGCAGGGCCTTGTTTCATCCATTCTGTCTCTCGTTGTCCTTCATCTGAGATTTGGCTCACACCTCACTTCCTCCACTCAGCTCTTATTTCTACTGTCTCCACCTTCTTGAGGTTCTACGGCAATTCCAGCCTGGGCCACCATCTCTCTCCAGGTTCCATGTTGACAGAGTTTATTAAGTGTTGCCCAGGTGGTCATCTTTATCTTTCTAACCAGATACTAAGGTTCTGAGTGATAGGGATCCTCGTCTGTCACTGTTGCGTCCTCCTCAATACCTAGCACAGTGCTGACTGTGAATTGGTGTTCAGTGGCCACTTGTTAATTGGAGAATTCCTTCTTCTAGTGTTTCTTGAGCCTAGGCCCTTGATCTCTCCATTCATTTCTTGGCTGATTTCCCATATCTTCCTGATCTTCTGCTCACATCAATCTTTTGCCAATTTCAATGATACCAGCTGCTCTAATCCATGATTCCCTATACCTCTGTGGAAGCTCCTATACTGTACTAGAATCCCTGACCATTCAAGAGTCTTGGGGGTAAAGTCAGGTCTAATTTTCCTCCTATATAATATAACAGAGTCATGGAATTGGGCTATGGCTTGAGACTATTAGAGACCAAGACAGAGCAACAACACGTAAAAGCCTTTAGATCCCTCTTCTGCAGAACTTCATTCCTATTTCTGATCTACTGTCCTTTCTGTAGATGGAGAAACTATAACTCAGACAAAAGAATGACCCAGACCCCCCCAACTTGCTAGAGCCAGAGCTGAGATGGTTCATCAGAGTCCTGATTACTAGCTGTCTTTTAGACTCCTGAATGCCAGAGTGTGTAAGTGGGGACAACTGCTGCCTATCTGCTCTAGCACCTCACTGCTGGGCCTTTGGCTTTGTGTAGGCAAGAGCATACTCAGGCGGGCCAGAGTTGCCTAGGAGTCCTACAAATCACATTTTCTATGATGCAGACCTTGACAAGGTGAGGGGTTGGTGAAGATTAATGGTAGCATATTCTTATGGGGCACTTCATAAGGAGAGCTATCATTAGGGTACTGAGTTCTGTGGACAAATTGGGTGCAAAACAGAGAGCCTCCTTTCTTCATTCTTAAATTAAGGCACAGAATCATAAAACATGCCTTATTTGAGATTGTTCAGAGCTGTTCTGGAAAGCGAAGAATAAAGAGGAAAGGAGTTGGTATGGCTAAGGGGGCTATCTATCTGGTTTTCAGATAAACTTATCTTAAATTGTGGACCTACTTTCTTCCTTGGGCAAGAACTTGTTCCCTCGTCAGCCAGACAAGAAATGAATATAGTGTGGCTAAAATTCCAGGAACTGGTAACTGTGCACACATATATGACAGGGTTGTGGGAGAGTGTCATCTCCTACCCTCACTGGTGTGTTGTATCTACCATATGCACATGATGGCCAGGGCACAGTTAAGGAACGTCATACTGCACCTCTGTAATGGGTGGGATTCTGATAGCCTCTCTTCCCCGTGCTTGGGGATTCATCTGGATGAAATATCATAAGGTAATCCTATGGTGATCAGAACAAGTGTGTTAAGCCAGAAAGGACTAGATGTGTCTATGGGCCGGTCACCGCCCCCTAACCAAGATATGGCCCTTAGGGGAAATTGGAACAGAATAGGGAAAGTCTGGATCCTCTGAAGATTTTGAATCACAATTCAGTTTGAATTTTATTAAGATAAAGTCTTCAGGAATTTATTTTTGGAGAGGGCAAAGTAGATTGTTAGAATAGCTACTTGTGTCCGGAAAAACAATTTATGACCAGAGGTCGCCTGCCCAAGAGACAAGCAGGGATCTGGGAGAGAAGTAAGCCAAGCAAGGTGCCTGTAAAATTCTGTGAGCATTTTGAGCCTAGATGGAAAATTCTTAGGATAAGAAGGTTTGAGAATCCTGTAAATCTTTTCTCCACTTTTCCTGTTCCAGATCTTAAGATTAGATATTTATATTTTGGAAATCCAATTTCCTTTGTTTATTTTCTTCTCTCCTTCCAAGTTCTTTTAAAACATGCTGACTGGCCCCTGGAGTATTAACAGAAAACGAGGTGAGAGGATTTGCTTCACACATGGGCTAGAATTTTATAAGAGTCAAGCTTATATCCCTTTGTGCCTGGGACTGGTGGCAGCAACTTGAATTGAAGTGAAAAAATTCTAAGATCTAGATAATGTTTGCAAACGCTTTCTTTTTAGGGATTTTCTCTAAAGTTCATTTTTGTCTTAATTTTGGAGATTGTTTTTATGGTAGAGTGTATCATCCCCAACTGGCTGCAATATTACCTCCCATCCCATGAGCTCTCCTTACAATGGGATGTGGACACTGCTGCTGTAGGGACCTACATTCTCTGCCTTGAAATTGGGGCAGAGTCTTGACTCTTGCAGAAGTGATGCTATGCATCTTCTAAAGCTAGGACATAAGGGTAATACATCTTCCGCTTGGTTCTATTGGGATGCCAGCTCTTGGAACCCCGCCTCCATGCTGTGAGGAAGCCCAAGCAGCCCGTGGAGAAGCCTGTATGGAAAGGAACTACAGCTTTGCCTACAGCTTTGGCTAACAACGAGCATCAACTTGCTAGCCATGTGAGTGAGCCATCTTGAAATATAATCTCCATCTCCTAGTTGGTCAGATACCATATGAAGTAAACAAGAGATGCCCCCACCAAGCTCTGTCCAAATTGCAGATTTTTAGCAAATAAATGACTCTTGTTGTTTTAAGTCTCTACATTTTGGTATGATTTTTTATATGACAAGATAACTGATACAGTTCCTTAATTATATAAACACTAAACATGGTTTCTGGTGCTTATTTTGGGTAAATTATTTTGACTTAGAGCTGCCTCTCTTCCTCACAAGCAGCTGTCCCAACAACTGTTCTAACCTAGATTCTACAGAGATGTCTAGAACTGCTGAAGAAGCTAAGTGGTGACAGATGAGTGGACTACTGTTTTTGAGTCCTACTTGCTCAGTGGATATGAGGAGGGAGTAAGGATGTCCTCTTCTCCTAGGTTTGAAGCTTCTGTCAGCTCCAAGGGCCTATGGAGATGTGCAGGTAGGTGGCCAGATGTGGTTTTTCATGGAGTAACTGATAAGACTAGCATTTTGTATTTCCAAAAAGAAGAAGGGATGCCATCTACTCCCATACCTGATATACATACACTGCGTTTATTAGCGTCATTGATGATTAATCAGGTACACTCCCATGAGAAGCTTCTATTCTTCCCTAATGTCCCTCTTGGACAGCTGGGGTCCATGCTCATCTTGAATATTCCACTGGATGTGTCCATGCCAGGGAGGGTCTTCTATCCTTCCTGGATACAGAAATTAGCCATATGCCATGAGGGGAAGGTTTAATCGGACCTATTCTTCACTGTGACCTGAAACAGTATAGCTCTTTTGAGCTCATGTGAAACCAAACTGAGACATGTCTGATGATGATGATGATGATGCTAACTTTTCCCTTTTGTATCTCAATTTTCTTCCCTTTTCTCTCTGCCTTCACTTTCTTGTTCCACTTCATCTCCAGTAGTCTTATTGAAAAGAAATTTAGTCTTGGGCTGTCTGGGTGGCTCAGTTGGTTGAGCATCTGACTCCTGGTTTCAGCTCAGGTCATGATACCGCGGTTGTGGGAGGGAGTCCCACATCCGCCTCTGCGCTCAGTGTGGAGTCTGCTTCAGATTCTTTCTCCCTCTCCTCTGCCCCTCCCTGTTTGTATTCTCTCTCTCTCTCAAATGAATAAATAAAATCTTTAAAAAATAAAAAAAGAAGAAATGTAGTCTATTTTTTAGATAGTTCCTTTGTACGCCTTCCCAACCCAGCTCATGCTTTTAAGCTCTTTATGTGTTTTTTTTTTTTCCTGCTGCCAACCTGACAGTTTTAATTCCCAAGCAGAAACCACCACACTGAGTAGGACAAAGTAGATGACCAAGCAGATACAATCAAGATGGATGTAGAGAGTGGCTCCATCTTTTTCCTTAACTCTGCAGGTCATTGGAAGGATGTTTCCTTGAACACAGATGCCTTCCTATTCCTCTGCCTTCTTTATGGAACTGGCACCAGCCCTTGGGAATCCAGCATTTCTCTCTACTCCAGTTAGTTGCTTAGAGGTTTTGGAACAGAAAGAATTCTGTTATCACTACTTTTGCAAATGGATCCCCATAAAGCGTTACAGCCCTGAATCCCTGGGAAAGTATGTGTATGTCTGTTTATGCATATGTTGGGGTGAAGTTGTCATTCTTGGGCATGCTAGCTGGAAATTAGCCCATCAATGGGGGCTCAGAGCTTCTAATCCACTTCATATTCCCAAGAAAGGCATTGAAGCAGACAAAGAGAGACAAAGCAAAGGCTCATGGAGAGATGTCCTCAGTGTTATGCTCTTGAGTATGCTTGCATGACTGGAGGGGGTGGGTGGGTAGGATGTTCTGGTTCCCCAGGTTATATGCAGGTGCTAAAACTTTACCAGTGGGTCTGCTACTCTGCTGGGGGTCCCAATTTTCCATCTCCTGGCTGGCTGTGAGCTGAAAAGACTCAGGTTTCAGGGAAGGGTGTTCCTCCAGCAATCAAGGCCAGTTTTGATGCATGTTGTGTGTGGATGTGTTTTCCCAGACGCAGGTCTCCTTCTTGTTCTTTTAGGAGCTTCATGTCCTAGAGCCAGTGCTTTGTGGCCAGTGAGTGCTTTGAGAAGGTGAAATTCCTGAACTCTCCTTTGCTGCCCCTATGTCTTCCTTCCTTGGCTCATAGCCCATCCTAGGGAACTGTGCCACTCTCACATTGCTTTCACTCCTTGAAAGAACAAACATCTTCACTGCAGCCTCAGAATACTGGTGTGAGGTGATTGTTTATAGTAGATGTTTCCATGACACTCGTTTATTTCTTCTGCAGATACAACTGTGTTGGGGGAGGGGATGAGAGGTGAGAGTAGGGAGACTGAGAAATATGGAGACCTTCCAGTTGTCTCATATATTTTCCTCTGTAGGAATAAGTCCACCTGCCCTTTTCCCTGGGTCCCTCCATCTCAAACCCCTAAACTGTTCCACAAATCCATCTTGGCTTTCTGATGCTGAGATGCGGCTAGGTTCCCAGATAGGTGGGAAGGGGAGGAATTTTGTGCATGAAGAGGCAGCCTTTTTTAAGAGAAGGGAAAAAAAAAAACTTTTATTGCTCAAAGTAGAGATTTAGTAATGATGAGCAACGATGACAGGGGGTGGCAGGATGTATGTGTGTACGTGTGTTCTAGAGGAGGGGGGGTCTCTGACACTCCCTCAGCTGAGCCAATGATTCATTCTAAATTGGAGCGACTTTTGGAGGTCATTTTAGTCATCCCCCTGCCTTCAGGCCGGATGGAGTTTGACTTAACAACATCACGTTTGGGTGGAAGGGGGTGCACTGCAGAGGGAAGAATGTCCGTGTGTGGAAAGGAGTGGGGGAGGGTATCGTGTGACCTCTTTGAAAAGATCTCCAGCGAAGGACGTTCCCTAGCTTTCCCAGGCTGCCCGTTCCTGGGTTTCCCCATCATTGAATCAGCATCGTTCTCCAGGGAAGAGCTTTTTGCTGGTTGAAAACCGGATGTTGGGTTTCCTGGGTGGGCGGGGGCGACGTCCCCTCGGACCTGTCTGGGGTAATTGAGATTCCTGGGGTCCCGTTAGCAAGCCCGAGAAGCTACCATTTCCTTCACCAGAAACTTGCCATGCAGTGTGAGCAGAGAACAGAACAGAGCAGAGACGCTACAACGCCTTCTCCCTGGCAATGCGCATGATTCTGCGGCTCTGTGCTCGCCACACTTCAACGCACCTTGAAATGGGCTCGCCTCCTTCGCACCGCGACGGACAGACGTTTGAGCCAATCGGCCCCCAGGTTTGCGAGCAGTGTCCAATGGGCGGGCTGCGGGGGCGGTCCCGGAGGCTCGGCCCGGCTAGGCTTCACCGTGGAGCTGGCTGCGCTCTGCCTGGGCTAGTAGTGCAGGTGCCGCTGCGCCGGGGGCCGGGGAGCCTGCGCGCCGAGCAGAGCGGAGCCGGGGAGGGATGGAGAGCGGGCCGCCAGGGCTGCAGGAGCACCGGCGCGGGGCGTAGGCGGGCGCGAGCGGGCGTGAGCAGGCGCTCGGGCGCGAGAAGTGTTCGGGCGCAGGAGCACTTTGCGATAGGATGAGGCTCTTGGCTGGCGCGCGGTAGTACTATGATTTGGTATGTGGCCACTTTGATAGCAAGTGTGATCAGCACCCGAGGTCTTGCGGCTCAAGGTGAGTTGAAGTGCAGCGCCCCTCCTCTGGCCCTCCCTGGCGCTTTCAGCCCCTTCTTCTCCGCTTCGGGCTCCCCGGCCCGGCCGAGCGCTGCGCCTTTCCGCGGGCGAGGCTCGGGTTCCAGCGAGGCGCGCTCTGGGGCACTGCCGGGAAGGGCTGGGGGCCGCGAGCCGGAGGGGCCGGGCGGGAAGGGGCCCGAGTCCATGGGCAGCTGGGCACTCGGAAAAAGATCTTGGGCTCCGGGTCGACTTCGCCCACCTTCGGCTCCGGGGCTTCATACCAGCGTGCGGAGACAGGTGCTCTTTGCCGGAGCAGCCGCCTCTTCTAGCGTTGGGGAGTCGGCGGCTTTCCTAACTCTGGCTGCCGGGGAGTTTGCGGGTCTTTGGGCAGGCTGCAGCACGCTCTAGCCCCGCGCAGCGCCACCGCTCCGCAGACGAGCCCTTGCAGGGAGGCGCGACCCAGAGCCTTGGGACTCTTGGCATCCACGGCTCGCTAAAGGGACAGGTTTTTCAGCGCCGCGGGCGTCCCCCGCTCCAGCTCACACCCCTTCTGATTACACATCCTGGCAGCTGGGGGTCGGATCCCCCTAGCGGGGCAGGGGGCGCACGGAGCCCGGAGAGAGGAGAAGAGCTGGTTAAGCGCTTGAGTCCCTCCGCCCCCTCCGAGGAGTGTCCGCTTTTGCCTAGCCCTGCCAGATGCCCTCGCCTGTCTTAGCTGCACCTGGGCCTCGACCAGACAAAAGTTCCCTGGGAGCCGGCCGCAGCCTGGCCGACCCCACGCCGCCCTCCCCTGCTGTGAGGCAGAACTGGCTGGGGGTGCGAGCGGCGGGGTGGGGGTCCCCTCTGCTGCATCTCCTAGCGGAGGGAGGTTTTTCTTTTTCTGATTTTACCTGTCTGAGCTGGGGGTAAGACAAGGGGGAAGCCAGCGAGTTGGATGATGCGTGCGTGAGCGCGCGCGCTTTTGCTTTGGAGACG
Organism: Leptonychotes weddellii; assembly: GCF_054177405.1. Lineage (NCBI taxonomy): Eukaryota > Metazoa > Chordata > Mammalia > Carnivora > Phocidae > Leptonychotes > Leptonychotes weddellii. Next base: position 69,660,626 of record NC_138379.1, read on the forward strand.
GGCAAAGCGACCTACAAGCCTCTGGGTGGCACCCCAGGCTCTCGGCCCTTGTATGGAAGTAGGAGCCGAGCCTGGAGGGTGCTAGGACTCTGAGCTCACTGTTTTCAGCACGCAGACACGACCCAGCTGCGGGCAAGTTCACAAAGCCGGGAGGAGAGGAGAGCAGGGAGAGAACCGGTCGGTGGGTGGAAGTCAGCAGGGAGGACCCGGCGAAAAGAGAACCCGCTCCCAGCCGCGCTAGGGCAGAGGGGGTCGCAGGAGGCGCCTTTTACAGCCAGGGTCCTCTACTGTCTGGGGCTGTGTAGGGGGAGAGGGGAGTGATTTGAGAAAGTTTCTAGAATGGAATGTCTTCCAAGCTATTTGAGGAAGGGAGTGAGTCTGAAAACGGAACCAGAGGAGGGCGAAGGAAGGGTGATTTTGTTAAATGGTATGTTGACTTGGGTGGTTTAAAAAATCCATTTGTCAGGTGGGAAAACTGAGGCCTGGGAGACTGAGAAACTCTCAGCTTCTGGGTGATGGGTGTGAGGTGGGTTGAGCTGTGTGTGAGAATTTGTCCTTAGCCTCAGCCTCTTCCTTTCCCCTATATTCTTGTAGTCTTCCAATGCCCTGGTCCTCCTCCCCTCCAGTTTTTGGTACGTTCCTGCTATGGGACTGTCGCTGAAAGCACAAAAGGAGCTGCTGGGATCTTTGAATAAAAAAGAGACACTGAAAGAAGGCTCTGAAATAGCCTCCACCCTGAGAAGTCAGGGTGAGGGAAATGGACTTTGTGCAAGTTTAGACACAGAATAAAGGCAAATGGGTTTATATTGCAGCAACACACAGAATGGCCAGACAGAAGGAAGGACTTCCCAACATTGAAGGTTGTTGGGCATGAAGGTTATACCCTCTTTCTGGGTGTGGAGAGGTCCTTCTATCTGGGATGGCTTGACATGCAACTTGAGCCTGCCACCCCTATTGGTCTTGGGGTCCTTTTAGCTTAAAAAGACTATTTGTATGTTAGTTAAGGACCTAGGTATAGAGTCCCATGATCTGGTTTCAAGTCCTGGCTCTGCCACTTGCTGTGACCTTGGACAAATTGCTCAACCTTTTAAATGTCACTTGTCTCAATGGAACATAGGACTAACAGAATGAGCTTGTAGGGTTTTTTGGTGAACTTTAGTGCTGTAAAGAAATGACTCCCTGATATATAGTAAGTGCTCAATAAATGTTAACATTATTATTATTATTATATTCAGTATCTCTGGGGTTCCAGGCCCCTTCTCAATTTCTTTACCTTCGACTGTTCAGGGCATTGGGAGCTGGAAGTGTCTTGAGGGAAGCTCAGAAGGCTGCCTGTGTCAGGAACCAATACCCTTTCATAGGCTGACCTTGTCTGGGGAGAACCTCTTGTTCCTCTGAATCCCAGGGAGGTGTGCAGAGGGTGTGCAGACCTCAGGACTGCTTGGAAAGATCTGCAGAACTGGGAGTTCTGTCAGTGGCCAGAGGCTTGTGGGAAGGATGCAGGGAACCCAGGAGGCAAGCAGGTCATAGCATCACAGCCTCTGGAGGGAGCGTGAGGGGACCTGTGTGGCAGGTCTTTGCTCACATGGGAAATACTGGCCACTGTTCAAATGCTGGCTCTGTGTGAGAGCTCAGCTGTTCTCTGACTGGCAGAGGCGACTTCTGGGGAGATGCCTGCGAGGTAGGGACTGGGTTTGGCTGAAGCAGGGGTTGCTGTAGCAGAGGGGTAGAAGGGAATGGGCCCCTTAGGCAGTGTCAGGTTGGGACAGAGTTAGGGATGGGCTCCCCTTTTGACTCTGATCATGTGTGTCTGGATGGTGATTAAGGTCAGCAGAGAGGTTGGGGAAGGTACAGAGAAGATAGGTATCTGGAGTCTGGGAGATGGTGATTGGAGACTCAGCATCCCAGACTGAGCAAGCTTGGGGGAGGACCCCGGGCCATGCCTGGATGACTCTGGACCTGCCATAGAGGAGAAGTCCGGGCCTTTATTCCCAAGGCTGCCTCCTCCTGTCCACCACAGATTCTGTGGTTGGATTAGCCCTGACTACAGTGTCCCCAAACCAAGAGGGGTTTTGACTCAGATCCTGCTGGTAGAGTGCCCTCTACTCTCTGCCTGGCCTTGACTCTCCTTTCTTCCCTTTGCCGATGAAGATGGGAGGGAGGAGGTGTAGACCAGGAGGCTGCTAACAAGACCCCATGGGCAGTCCATCAGCAAAGAAGGACTCTGCTCAGCAAAAGGCCAAGTGGTATGTGTGTGCGTGTGCGCCTGTGTGTGTGTGTCCCCAGCACACACGCCAGAGGCAGGGGTGTGTCTGGCAGCATGTATTCTAGGAGAAGCTGAGGACAGGATGTATCAGAAGGGGCATGGCAGAGGGGCAGTGGGAAGAATCAGCTTTCAGCTCCTGGCCTGAGGCCCAACATGCACCAGACTTGGAGTAGGCAGGTCCCAGAACCGGTGGTTTCATGTTTGTGGCTCTGAGACAGAAAGATAGGATCTGGTTACCCAAGGAGCGGAGGCTGCCTAGCTGGGGAGATGCTGAAACTCAGCATCTCTCTGCTCCTCCCTCTTTCCTGGCTCCTGGCACAGCTCTCCTGATGCCTGCATTTTCTCTCCCCTCTGCCTACCCCAGCCAGGGTGGCCTGGCCTGCTGCTCTGTCTTCTCCCCTGGCCCTGTCTTTTTCAGGCCTGCTGGCTGCTTGCTTCTCTCTCCCAGCCTTCCTGTGTGCTGAGGGTGGGTGGCGGGGGTGCTGGTGTGAGGGTGAGGAGATAAAGGGGGCTAGACCTGAGATTTAATGCACTTCTCTTCCTCTTGAAAGTCTCCTCCCTCCCCAGACACATCCTGTGACCTTCTCAGGCTGGGACCCAGGGTCTCGGGGGGGCAGTTTTCTTCTGTCTGCTGCCTAGGATGGGTTACGCAGCTTGTGTGAAGAGTGGCTCTGAATCATGAAAAAAGCTGTAACTGGTGTGAGCTGTCTGTGGATGTGTGCCACATCCCTGTATAAGTGTGCATGTTTGTGTGTATACATGCCTGTGCTTATATGTGTGTGCATGCATGTGTGTGCACATACCCGTATGTGTGTGCTCGCGCACTTGTGTGTTTGCATGCACGTGTATAGAATGCAGCAGGACAGGGGGACAGTTAGGCTCCAGGCATGACGTGGGGAGTGAGACTAAGAGCAGATACCTTACTTTCCTCATCCCCTGCTCTGCACCAGAGTCTAGGAAGCCCAGAAGTTTTCGAAGTTGGAGGCTCAGCCCCAGGGCTGGATTGAAAGATGCCGGAGGTCCCTGAGAGGAAGCCTAGATGGAGGGAGGGACAAAGCCAGGCAGAGCTCCAGGGGACACAGAAAATGGGCCTGTCTTGCTACAGTGGGCTCTGGTATCAGTTTCCTGTTAACACAGTGCTCTCTAGAGTAGAGAAGGGGCTGGGTCCCGGGGAGATGGGAGAGGGAGCTGGAGCTGCAGAGGCAGCTGGTAGCCTGGCCCCCTCAGGAGCACTGCCCACGGGTGCCAGCTCGGTCTGCCCGAGGCAGCTGACCTATTTTTCTTAGGAATCTTCCTGCTTTTCTGTTCTCTCTTGCGTGAATAAGCAGGAGACTGGTGAGCAGAGACAGGGCCTCCGTAAGGGTTTTGGAGAACAATTCCACGTGAGCCAAAGCTTTGAGGGAGGTGCCAGCCAGCCTCACGGTCCTTCTGAGAAGAGAGGGGACCGGGACAGTCCCCTCAGCCTGTCATCGTATCCCCAGTGCCCTTACTTCCCTCCTGGTCACGGTCACCCACCGAGAAGGTCTGTGGCAGATAGCTTGCACCCAGGCTCGCCTTCACAAATTATACGAGGTGAGCCACTGTCCTCATTTTCTGGCTTCAGAGTAGGGAATGCTGGTGCTTCACTGTGAGTAAATATGGGGCTTCGATTTCCTACTTCCTTATCTTGTCTTAGCCGAGGAGAGGAGGGTGGCTTGGTGCAGGCAGAGCCCACGGTGCCCTCACCTGGCTGGGCCTGCCTGCCTGCCGGCTCTGGAGGATCCGCGTGCAATTGGCCATGCGTGAGTGTGCAGGGTGCAGGCCTCCACCATGTGGCGGGGCTGTGGGGGTGGGGTGTAGCTTTGCCTTTCTGCTGAGGAGCCATTAAAGGAGCAGAGCGGAGCTTGAATTACTGACTGCTTCCTGTCAGTGGCTCGTGGGGAAAAGGCTCTTGGAAATACAATCTAGCTGAGAGCAAATTAAGGTTGCTAATAACATCGCTGCCTCGGGGGCCGCTGAGGGGAGCCCAGCCAAGAGGGTTAGGAAGGAGAGGCACCCACAGGAGGAAGGAGGCCTGCAGTTCCTGCCCCTCCCCCCCAGTGCCTTGCTGTTTGGAAGATGGAAGCTTTCCTGGCTAGGGCCTGTCTGGGCTCACCTGACCTCTGACTTTCCACCCTGAGAGGTTTGATGGGGAATGGGGGCCGGAAGGGCTGTGAGGACACTGATGGGGAGACCATGGAAGGTGGGGACTTTTCTGTGAGCCTGCCTAGGCTGGGTGTGGGGGCCCTTGCTGAAGGCAGAATGATGGCCAGATGACCGATAGCCCACCTGCCTTCAGGAAAGAACAAGGACATGACCAGATGCTTTGGTCCTGTGTCCATCTCACACTTGTAGAGTGTTCTTTGCTTGGGGCAGTAGGGAGTCTGTCCTCTGCCTTCCTCAGGCCATCCCTCTGGGTGTGTACTGCTGTGGGAGGCTCCCTGGGAGCCCGAGTCCCCGGCTTCCTGGAATCTCCTGGAGCCTCCTGGCTTGTTGGGGAGGAGTGATCGGGGGACTATTGGGGGCTGTGCCTTTTTTGGACTCAGCAGGGATTATTTTTAGGCTAGCAGATGGAGGTGGCGGTGGCTGTCGCTGGTATTATTAGACAACAGGCCTGTGGTTTGGGAGTCTGGTGCCCAGAGGAGGAGGGGGCGGGGGACAAGGAGGAGGAGGAGGAGGGAGAACAAGAACAGGAGGCTCCAGTAAGGACTTGTACTCATGAATGATGGAGGCTGGTGCTCACCCCGTGGTCTTTCCTTACCTCAGCCACTACCAGACCTACCCAGAAGCTGCAGAATGATGCTGAACCCAGAGTCAGTCACAGACCACCAGCTGCATCCCGCCGCAGGCCCACCATGTCTTCCTTCTCTGTGGAGGCCTGAACAGAGCATGCAATGGGGAGGGACTGCCCTCTGACTCAGGGAGGAAAGGGCAGGGTGCTGAGTCTGGGGTGCCGAACAGGAGGGGTCTTCGTGCCTGGGCCTGTGGTCTGGCAGGATGCTGTCCGTGAGTGTGGGCAAAGATGAGACATGGCAGCTGGAGCCTGACTGCCCCACCTGTCCCTGAGTCACTGCTGAGCCAGGTCGCCTCCCAGTTTGCTCATTTGTGAAAATGAGCCGGTAGTACTTCCGTCAGATGGGCACTGTGAGCATTACAGGAAATTTGTGTTACATGCCCGCCCAGCCCAGAGCCTGCTATGTGGTAGGTACTCAGAGGAAGTTACGTTGCCTGACAGCCAAAGTGCCCCCTGCTCTGGCTCTTAGACCTTCTCAGGCATTTAGAGTGTCTCTCATTCTCAGGGACCCTCCCTCCTCCAGCCCTGCCCTGCTGGAAGAGCCCCCGGCTGTGAGTGTCAGGCACAGGGTTTGTGCCAGGGCCTGGCTCCTCATGGTTCTATGCCCACAAGGGATCCAGTGGCAGTCTGGACTTGGCTGCCCACTGGGCACCACCTGGCATAGAGAGCAGGGGATTTGTACTCTGTGGGCTTCCCAAAAGGTCAGCCAGACAGCAGGGGCTACCTCGTCCTCTGTCCTTCTTTGCTCTCCTGCTTTCTCTTCCCTATCCCAATAAAACAACTCCAGAGTGGGCTGGGCAGAGCCCCAAAATGCAGATTCACTCTGCTCAGGGGACTGCTGTTTCCTGCCTCCTCTAAAACGGGTATGTGGAATCCAGGGCACCTCAGGCCTCCTACCACCCTCACCCCTGCAGATGCTAGTTTCCCCTTTGAGGTTGGAGCCTCATCTCTTGGGGCTGCTGTAGGCTTGTTTGGTGGGGAAGGGGCCTGGGGGTGTCACCCCCTCTTGCAGCCCCTCCTCACCCAGGTCACTATCCGTGCTTCCCTTCCCCTCCCTCCCTGCCCTGTTTTCCCTCACTCTCCCTCCCTCCTTTTTGCTCCCTTCAGAACCAGTGGGCAGTTGCCCCAGTCAGCCCTGCTGGGGAGAAGCCCACTCGCTCCCCGAAGGAATCGCTTCCATTCTGTCCCCCTCCTGGTTCTAGGGTCCTTTGAAGGCCTGTGTCTCTGTGTCCCCTGTGCCCCAGAGTTCTCTCTCCTACCCTGGACTGGGCTCTGCCTGTGTCTGGTGCGCACTGTGCCCGTCCCTGCCTCTCTCTCCTTCCTGGTTTCTTAAGTTTCTTTCACTCTTTGATTTGGGTTTGGTGTCCTCTTGGGTTAGAGTTTATCTCTCTCTCCTCCATCAAGCCCCTCTTCCCTTTTTACTGCCAGCTTGTTTACTTTTTCTTTCTTGCTTCGAGCTTTTCTGGGCAAAGTGTTTCATTAGACATGCTTTGGCTCAGAAAGGATCAGGCTTAGGAAGAAGTGAGTATAGGTGTCGAGTGAGAGTGCTGTGTGTGTGTGTGTGTTGAGGAGTTGAGGAAGCTGATAAATATTTTAGGGTTCAGGGATGCCTGGATGGCTCAGTCCGTTAAGCATCTGCCTTCGGCTCAGGTCATGATCCCAGGGTCCTGGGATCCTGGGGTCCTGGGGTCGATCATCGAGGGCTCTCTGCTCAGCGGGGAGCCTGCTTCCCCCCTCCCTCTGCTGCTCCTCTTGCTTGTGCTCTCACTCTTGCTCTTTCTCTCTCTCTCAATAAATAAATAAAATCTTAAAAAAATATTTTAGGGTTCAGAAAACCAGGAGGGTTGGACCGAGTGCAGAGGCGGGGGCAGGGGCTCCCACCCCTCTGCTTTCTTCTTGGGAAACACCATCTCTTTTTGCCTTGCTTAGAATCCTTGGGATGCTTCTCTCACTGAGTCCCCTCTCCCGCTGCTTGTCCTTGGTCGAAAGGGTCCTTATGCTGAGAGGAGGGGTGGGGCCTAACTGGCTGGGGTTGGGGGGGGCTGGCCTTGGGTTGCTTGCTCAGTCCTGAGCCCAGGGGCCGGCTAGGGGGTGGGGCTGGGAACCTGGAGCCAGCGCCAGTGCCGGGGGAGGTGTGAAAGAGACTGCCTCATTGCCATGTGGTGAGAATGAGGCAGCCCTGAGCAGCGGGCACTGTGGGGACCCATTTCAGAGCCGACCCACCCCCTGGCATTGCCCCCCAGAGCCCTCAACCCTGGTAGGGGGGGAGCTACAGAGCCGAGCTTCACTGCCAAAGGTGGGCAATCGCCTGCTCAGCAGTGCTGGCCATTTCCTCAGACCCTCTTCCTCTTGCCTTAGGCTTTAGGGTAAAGCCCTGGGAAGGAGCCCCCTTCTGTGGACAGCCTCTGTCCCCCACACCTGGTAACCAGGCCCTGGAATAACTCCTTCCTCTTCCCCTAGGCTCCTGTATTTCTCTTTTCACCTCCCGGAAAGTCTGTGCAATGCACACTCACATATACACGCACACAGTCACATACACACATATACACACTCACACAGGCACACACACATTCCCCCATGAACACACACCCATGTCCTTCTGCTAAGAGCTACACATATGCACACATGCACATACACTCATACACCCTCATACATCCTTTTGCCATGAGCTGCTCTCATGCACACAGACTCTCACATGCATACACACGTTGCTCCCCCTGCTCACTCGTGGTGCCCGCTGTTTGCCCATTCCTTCTGGGTCCAGGATCAGCCTTTGTGCTCCTGGAGGCTGGGAGGCAGGCTCTTTGCCTATCTAGGTGCCCCTGGGGTTGTGGGGGAGGGGCCTGCTGCAGCTAAGCCCTCTCCTTGCTTTCCCTGAGGGGTTGGAATTCAAACCTAGCCTGAAGCAAGGTTGGGGGTGGGGGGATTGGGAAACCTGCTGGGGCCTCAGGCAGGTGAGTGCAACACTCTGCTCTGCTCCAAAAATACTCTGTGATCTTAGCTCTTTCTCTAGAAAACAGTGATGTCACCAGTAGCCAATCAGCTTCTAGAAGAGCTTGCCTCCTCCTCCTTCCGCAACTTAGGAGAGGGAGAGGGGGATGGGGAGGGAGAGAAGGAGAGACACAGAGATGAGCAGACAACGTGTAGGCAGACATGGAGAGAGATGCAAACACAGAAACGTAAGCACACAGAGGTCCCTCCACACAGAAAAGCAGGGAGAACCTCTTCCTTGTGTATAGGCGAAAGGAAATCCACACATATCCCCCAATACACACACAAAGACATACATACTGATAGAGACATGAAACTGAGAAAGACAAGTAGAAGCATTCACATAGAGTGGGAGCTAAAGAGGAAAAGACAGAGACACAGAGACTTGAAGAGAGACAGAGCGGCACAGAGAGACATGGAGAAGGAGTAGGAGAGGGAGACTTCTGTCTCAGAGCTAGAGAGACAGAGGAAGAGTCAGAGAGACCGACATAAGAGTCTAGAGACCTCTAGAAGGAGCCAGAGATGCAGAGACATGAAGGAAAGACAGAGACGAGAGAAGGAGACAGGCAGGAGCACACAGGGGTCAAAGATGCAGTAAGAGTCAGATGCAGAGGTACCATGACAGATAGGCAGACAGACAGATGTACAGAGGGACAGATGGACAGACGGACGCCGTTCTTCTGGGCATCCTTTCTGTGGTGGGAGGGCCCATCAGCTCTTGGCTTTGTGCCTCTCACAGAGCAGCTGCTGTCCTTGGTGCTGCCTGGAGGGGCCCAGCCGGGACTGCGAAAGGAGGCGAGTTTGGATGGGGCGAGCTGTGGTCTAGTCCGGAGTCCTGTTGGGTAGTGTGAGGGAAGGCAGGAGGGAGAGGCTTCTCCAGGCTGTCCCTTTCACTGGGAAACAAGCTGGACAAGGTGACTTTGTGGGCACGGAGTCGTCGTGTGGGAGGGAGCAGTTTCAGGCTGAAGGTGGGGGCAGCATGCCTCCTGTAGGGGCTTGGGAGCAGGTTGCCAGGCGAGAGAAGCAGTGCCTGAGTTAACCTGTCCTCTGTGTCCTCCAGCTTGGGGGTGGGGGTGGGTCTCTCTCCACTTTGCCTTCCCAGTGCCAAGAGGATGTGTGCACCCTATCCAGATGTGTGTTTTATCATCTGCCAAAGTTGGGGTGATTTCCCCAGTCCCAGGGGTCCGACTCTGTCCCCAGCATCCTGCTTTCCTAATGGTGATGTCTGGGGCTTGGAAATTGGAGGGCTGGAGACCCCTCCTGCTCCCCTCTCTGCAGCAGGCGCAGTGGGCAAGGGAGGAGGGGCCTGGAGAGGCCGGTCAGGCCTGTGGGGTTTTCCCTCTAGTGTTGCCATGAGCAGCCTCTGCTCAGCTTGTTAGGGATTCCCCTGCTCCTGTATGGAGTACTCTTGTTTTGTGCTGTGAACATCAGGCTGAGCTAGGGGTGGGGCGTAGGAGGAGGCTGTCTCTGCGGCTCCTACCAGGCTCTGGTGGGAAGCATCCTGCACAGGAAGAGATTCCATATTTATACTCTCAGCTACAGCAGGCCCCTGTAGCCCAGGCTGCAGGTCTCCACAGTGAGGCTGAGGCCCCTCTACTTTCTCAGTAGCCAGACCCCTTGTAACTGTTTGGGGCGATACAGTGGGGGAGGACATGATCATGGCTGTGCTTTTTGGATTGGGGAGGGAAGGTTTGGCTTGCAGGACTGGAAAGAACTGCTTCCCTCTCTTCTTCCCCGCTTCTTCCCCGTCTCAGGTTCATGGATACCTGGGACCCCCAGGGCCGTGGGAGGTATGAACAGGGAGGGGGAGAAGGGGGTTCAGGGTGCATTGGGGACCCTCTGGGGAGTGACTGAGCTTTTCAGGAGGAGGGCTGGGGTGGGCAGCTGGCCTTGGGGAGGGGGTGGGGGATGGAGGTTCTTGGACATGGATGGGCAGGGGGCTGCCTCTTGGGCTGCAAGGGCAAGATCTCCTTGTCACCCCCCTTTGTGCATCCCAACTTTGCTGACCCACTAGCTGCCCACGGCCTGAGAGAGGAGCCCGAGTTTGTGACCGCAAGAGCCGGTGAGGCTGTGGTCCTGCGATGCGACGTGATTCATCCGGTGACGGGACAGCCCCCGCCCTATGTCGTGGAGTGGTTCAAGTTTGGGGTACCCATCCCTATCTTCATCAAGTTTGGCTACTATCCACCCCATGTGGACCCTGAGTATGCAGGTAAGGTCTGGGCTGCAGGGGGCTCCCCCCACCCCACCCTGCCATTTCCTCTCCTGGTTTTGGCATGGCTGGCCTTTTCCTCTCTCAGTGGTCATGGTCACTGTTCCTCCAGCCTTTCTCTCTATTGCTGCTTATCTTTTTCTGACTGGTCTGTTATCTGTTCTCCATAGTCTCTGCCTCTTTCCTCCCATCCTTTGGACTTTGGTAGGTTTTAATTAAGTGGTGGGGAGGAGAGGGACGAGGTGGCGCCGACACAGAGCATCACGGCACAGCTGGGGATGTGCAGGGGCAGAGGCGGAGTAAGGACAAGGAAGCCTAGAGAGCCCACTGTGCAGGACAGCAGGGCTGCACTGGAGGGCAGCTCTGTGCAGGAAGAAGCTGAGTCAGAGCCCTGCTGCCCTTGGCCCGGCGTGTGCTCGTGGCCGCTGTGGAGTCGGCTCTGTCTGCCTTGGCCCACTCCTTCCCTCTGGCTCTGAAGTTGGGGCCTCATCCCATCCCTGAGCGGAGGCAGACGTCTGGGGCTAGTTCATGCCATGGCGGTGGGCACCTGCTTTCTGCCTCCTCTGCCACTCCGGCCTCCCTTCCCCGGGCCCCCGGGTGTCTTGCTTTGCAGTTGCTCCTGCCAGCAGGGGCCTCGCTATGTGTCACTGCCATGCCTACCCGCCAGCTGGCCAGGGAGGAGAGCGTGGGGCGTGCATCAGGGTGCATATGTGAATGGGAGTGTGAGTGTGTGTGTGTGCATGAGTGCATGTGTGTGCTGGGGTTTTAAAGGAAGACAGGAAGCTGGCAGACCTTGCTTTTATCTTTACTTCTGACTCCTGAGGTCTGAATTGCATTTCTCCCAGAAAGCTTCCATTTCTCTCTCTCTCCCTCTTGGGCCTATCTCTCACTCTCTTTTTGGCCGTGGTTGGTTTTGACATTCTGGTTTTTAGGCAGATTGTCAGTGTTGAGACAAGGATGAAAACAGACACTGGAGAAGCGGTGGGCTGAGGTGGTGGGTGAGGGAAGGGTGGGCCCTGAGGGCTGCTCCTCATCCTGGACTCCCATTCCGCTTGCCTCCTGCTGCATCTCTTACCTTCTCATTTCCATGAGTGAGACAAAGATGGCCTCCTAAAGGGGAAGAGGATGGGGTTAAGGAGGGTAGCTGGGGGGCCTCTGCTCTGCTTGCCAGCCCTATCCTCATTCTTGGCTTACAGGACCTGGTGTCTCCCACCACTCTGGTCCCTGCCTGCCCTCCCTCTGCTTTACCATAGGGAAGCCAGGCAGAGAGGTGCTGGGGGTGGGGACCCAGGTGGGAGAGGGATGTCACTCAGCCTGAACTGAGGTTCAGGGGCCTGCCCTAGAGTCCCCTACCTCACCTTCTTCTGTTTGCACCTTTTCCCCTCCCTTGCTTCCTCCCACTCTCTTTATTCAACTCTGCATCCCCCGTGCCCTTCCTTTGTCCCAAGAGACCTGCAAAAGGACAGGAGTATTCCGAGGGACTGCAGCTCTTCCCAGTGCCAAACCCAGAATTACAGTTGCAGCTGGGTGGGGCCAACTGAGGCTGGGAGAATGTCTCTGTGACCAGGCTGCGTGCCTTTCCCTTTGCCACCTGCTGCCTGGGGTTGGTGCCAAATGTAATTTTGAGGCCCTGACATGGGAAATGGTCGGAATGTTACAATGGGTCCTCTGCCTTTGGCAGTCGTGTGTTGCTAGCCTCGCCCTGATGGCCTCCTGGGCTTTTGTCCACTCTCTTCCTGCAGGCCGGGCAAGTCTTCATGATAAAGCATCCCTGCGGCTGGAGCAGGTTCGCTCTGAGGATCAGGGCTGGTATGAGTGCAAAGTGCTCATGCTGGACCAGCAGTATGACACCTTTCACAACGGCAGCTGGGTCCATCTTACCATCAACGGTGCGTATGGGCCTCATTCCTGGGGATGGGTGGGTGGGGGGTGACCTGGAAGTCTACACTCTGAGGACCTGCTTTAGGGGAAGCCTCTTTCCTGACTGTACCCTATCCGTGCGCTAAATCTCTGCTGCAAGGACGAGTCAGCAGGGCTGGGCCCCATTGAGTTAGCAGCTCCCACCTCCTGCTTGCCCTCAGCTGTCTCCCTAGAGCCTCTGGGGTCAGTGGAAGTGCATGGGAGAAGCAGCACGAGGTGGGGTTTGCTGTGGGTGTTGGCGTCAGAGTTCCTTAGAGGGTGGTCGGAATCTGGTTCTTGAAACCAGAGGGTTAAGGCTTTGTGGAAGCCAAATTTGTAACTGCTGACACCATTTCTCAGCCTTGGGAAGACGCTGCTAGCCCAGGAAATGCCTTCCTACACTAGTGGGATTCCTGGAGTCCCACCATGACAGTTTTCCTTTTTAGGTTAATATTTTGGTTCCTTGTTAAATATGTTCATTTGAGTGACATGCAGTGAGGGTCTGTTGTGTGCTTTGCCTGCACCAGGTGATAGGAAAACAGTGGTGATGAAGTCCAGACACTGTCCCTGCTTGTACTGGGTTTACTGTCCAAGGAAATGTAAGAATCCTGTGAAGAGTAACCATTTTAATGGCTGTCAGGTGTTTATAGCTCTCATGAAGTGAATTGTGCTGTGTGTTGATGCTTTTCAAGTGTTTGCAGAGGCCACATGTGAGCTGTCCCAGTTCCCAGTGCTGGTGTAGGCTGGGGGCCTGGGTCTGAGGCTGTGACCACACCAGGCACTGGACCTTCTGTGTGTCCGCAGATGGAGAGTCTCTCTTGTGTCCCTGGGAGTCCTTACTTGGGAGGAGATACTCTGGAGGAGCCAGGAGAAGCTGGAACCGTGGAGAAAAATCTGGAGAAGTGGCATATATGCTTTGGATGTGCCACACACAGCTTGGGTCCTTATGGTTTTGATGTCTGTGACTATAGATGCTGTGGGTGGGAGAGAGAAATTGATGTTCCTGGCTTGGAAGCTTCTGATGGTATTGATCTGCTCTGAAGGATGGCTCTGTCTGCCATGCCTTGTGGGGTTGGGTCATTCCTCCCACTGGGGTCAGGCCTTGCTCTGTGGCTTGAGACCTCTCCAGGGTCCTGAAAGAACAGGCTATTTTAGCCAGGGCACTGATCTCTTAGCCATTGTGGTCCTAGAACAGTGTTGGTCCACATTGCCCAACCCATTCGATGCAGTTGGCTCCTGTCAGTCAGCCCCAAGAGACTGATTGGAGGCTTATTTTAAGTCTTGGGTGGGCTGTCCCCACCACACAGCAAGCTTTTGAGTCACCTCCTTTTGATGACAGCTGTTGTGTGTGCCCAGAACGAAAACTCGTCTTAATATTAGCCCAAGCAAAACATAATTAGGAAGGTAAATCGGCTGCTAAAAGCTTCACTGACTGAACACTGAGCCAAGAGTCCCCATGTTGCTTTCTGTGTCTCCTTTGCCCTTCCAAAGCCGGGCTGAAATCTCCACCCACTTTTCTTTCATGTCATCCTGGCAGTGTCCATTTGGCTACCTGAGACATCGGGTGCTCAGTAGGCGCTCACATGACAGGAAAGTAGAATTTAGTTAAGAATTGTGTGTACTGTTACGTCCCTGTGTGCATGAGTGGGAGTTGATTCTTTGAGAATTCCTAATTGCTCAGAGTGGAATGAGCGTGGGACAAGACCTGAGAAGGTTTGGTTTATTTCACGAACCCACTGCATTCATTTCATGAATCCGATAGCTGTAGGATCCCGGGTAAGTCTCTGAGCATCAACTTCCAGTGCCTGTTTGCAGAGGTGTTGTGAGGATCAGATGAAATGCTGTGTGAGAAAGCGTCTTGCATAGTGTCTGGAACGTTAATTACATGTGGGTCAGCTGCTGGCCATCCTCTTTCTCAAGAGAGAAGAAAGATGGAATCAGATGAGCGTGTAGTGGGAGGGAGGCAGTGACACAGGAAGGTCCTCAGACTGGAAGATGCAGAGGACCGTGGTAGTTTGAAAGTCCTTGTCAATTCACAACACATCTCGAATCCTGGCTTTTAGTATTTACATGAGTAACCTGTATACCCTGGGCCTGGAGATCAGGCTGGAGTGCTCCTTGTAAATCTTGTAAGTAAAGGGAAGTAACACACACACACACACACACACACACATTTTGAATGTTTTCTCTGTGGCAGGCTCTGGGGACATAGCAGTGGACCCAACCCAGACCTAGCTCTTAAGGACACTTCCAGAGGCAGTAAGCCCAGGGACAATTGCAGTATGGGCTTTGGGAGAACAAAGGAGGGAGAGCTTCTCTGAGGGAGTGACTCCTGTGCAGAGACCTGACTAGGGAGTTAGCCAGGTGCAGGGGTGGGAGGTGCGGAAGGGTATTCCAGGCAGAGGGAACAGCATGCCTGGAAGCCTAGAGGAAGGAGAGTCAGTGCGTTCAGGGAGGGTGGGCAGGTTGCTCATAGGGAGGTGTTGGGCAGGAAAAGCTAAGAATTGCTTCCCTCTCTGCCCCAGGCTTCAGAACCAGAGTTTACCATAGAATACTTTGCCCTTACCAAGGAGCCTTCCTCCCAAATGGGGAAAAAAGAACAGATACCTTTCAAGGTGAGAGAGCTCTCTCCCTTTATTCCCCCCCTCCCTTCATCCCGAGTTCTGAGGTTCCTTCCAGCATAAATATTTCCATTATGGAAGGAAAGAGTCTAGAGAGAGTGCCAACATTCCATTGGTTCCAAACTAGAATGTTTAGTGTCAGGCATTTTCTGACAGATTTCACCTTTGGAAAATGAAAGGCCAGTGAAAAATTAGAATTACAAATGGTCTCATTCTCCTGCTGTGTTTTCCTGAGACCAGTTGGGTGGAAACAAACCCAATTATTCCTTTATCACATATAAAAGACCCAAAAAATCCAAGCCAAGTCTTGCTTTAGGTTAGTGAATTACTTGGAGGAGAGGCCAGCCTATTTCTAACCTGCACTATTAATTATAGGGCACTTGTAAAAAAGAATTAAGCCTGGAAATGTAGCTGGCAAGCTAACACCTAATTCTGTAAATAATCGAAAGGCAAACCATTATTTTCCTGAAAACTAGAGATTGTTCAAAGTACTTTCCTGATTAGCACCTAAATAATAAAGTAATTATGTAATTAGTAATTAATTTGTCACTTCAGGACGTAATTTAATTTATTATCTTTTCTTTTAAGCTTGACACCAGAGGTAATAGAGGCTGAGGTTGTATTAGCTGCATTTCAAGGGGCAGGTTTGGCAAGATGGGCTCTGTTGGAGATGAACACACATTCCATTTCAGAAGTTGGGATTTCAGAATCCCTGTGTAAGGATTTGGGATGGTTTTTGCCATCACTTTTATTGCATTAGATGTTGGATGAGGATTGACATGCTTGAAGGTGTCCATTGTGTGTGTTTCGTGTGTGATGAAGTATGCTTCTTAATTCACTCGATATTCACCCTCCCAGTGCCCCCTGTGTGCCCACGCTGGGCTAAGGGCTTTGGAAATGATTGAGGAAAGTGGTCTTGTCACGATCTTGCTCCTAGGAGGTTTTGTGTGTTTGAATTTGTGTTGGTCTGTTGGTATGTGTATGTGTGTATACTAAATGCGTTTGTCCATTCAACAGATGTTTGTTGTGTGCTCTGTTACATGCCAGGAACTGTGCAAAAAGCTGGGCATGCAGTGGGATTTGCAGAAAAGACCTTTGTTCTCAGGGAGAGTCAGTGATTGTTGCTTTAAAGAAAATAAAGTGGTCCAAGGGGTTAGAGAATGCTGGAAGTGTTATCTTAGATGGGTTGACCACTTAAGGCAGAGATGGCATTTTAGCAAAGGTTTGCATGAACCAAGGGAGTGAGGTCTGGGTACAGAGAAGACAGCATATGCAAAGGCCCTGGAGTTGGGCGTTCTTGGCACATTCGAGGAAGACAAAGACGGCCAGGATGGCTAGAGTACAGTGAAGGGGGTATGTGGTAGCAGACGAGGTTGGCAGAATGAGGGGCAGGCAGGACCAAATCTCAAAGCATTCTGACTGGTTCTCAGGGCAGCGCTGTCTGGAGAGGTGACACCCATCTCAGAGCTTCTCATGGATGCCTCAGAGGTTTCTGGGGAGATGATTATGATAAGAGTAATGGCAAAATAACCAACATTTCACACATATTTATCTTACAAGATCCCTTTCACAAACTTTATCTCACTTACTCCTCACCTCAATCCTGGAGGGGGCCAGATTTAGGTAAAGCCCAGAGAGGCTGAGTGAGAGACTGGGAGATGACGGAGCAGATTGGAGCTGGGGGCAAGTGTGTGCATGCTGTGAGAGAGCTTGCTTGTTTATTGCTCTGTCCTCAGTGCTGAGCATAGTGGCCTCCTTATAGATGCTCAGCAAACGTTTGTTTATTGGGAATTAGCCGAGTATGGTGGGAGAAGTGGAGAATTTGCACCCAGCCAGACTGACTTTGAATTTCAGGTCTCTCCTGCCCCTGTACGACTCATGGGCAGAGGATTTTACCTGTCTGCCCCTTCCTTCGTTTATCCGAGCACCGCGCAGAGGGTTATGTATGAACACAGCGGGCGTGGTGCCTGGTGCGGGTGGGTGCTGCATGCAGGGCAGCAGACTGGCTAACCCCCCCACCCCCGCCCCGGGTCTCTCTGCAGCTCCTCCCACCTTTACAGAAACACCCCCCCAGTACATCGAGGCCAAGGAGGGTGGCAGTGTTACCATGACCTGCACAGCTTTTGGGAACCCCAAGCCCATTGTCACCTGGCTCAAGGAGGGGACACTCCTAGGTGCTAGTGGGAAATACCAGGTAAGTGTGATTCTCCATTGGAACTGCTGCACTTCTTCCTCCTTGCTCCCCTTCCTTTGCCTCCTCCCTCTCCTTGGTGGCCTCCCACTTCATGTGACTGGTAACACTCTGCTCAGCATGCAGCCTGGCTGGTGTCTGGTTGGAGGGAGATGAAACATGAAGTGCCTGGCTCCATATTCCCCTAGTGTATGAGCCCCAAGTCCCTCTCCACCTGGGGGTGGCGTTGGTGGGGCCCCCGGTGGGTGCTGAGCTCCGTCTCTCCTTGGCCCCAGGTGAGTGATGGCAGCCTGACGGTGACATCGGTCAGTAGGGAGGACAGAGGCGCCTACACCTGTCGTGCATACAGCATCCAGGGAGAGGCTGTCCATACCACTCACCTGCTTGTCCAAGGTAAGAGCAGTTCCTCTCCTTTTCATGCCCTGGACCTTTTGCAGGGACTTCCAGCCCATCTGAGCTGCAGAGGGGTTTGCCTGAGGCACAGTTGGCACAGCTGGGGTGGCTGGAGAAATGGGCAGCCCATGAGGAGTGGGGTCGGGCTCCTCCCGAGTATTGTGTAGCTCACAGCCAGAGCTCCCATGGTGGCCTGCTGTGGCCATCACGTGGGATGGCGGGAGGCACCATGTTGAGTGGGTTTTGGGTTTCTCTCTCTGTCCAAATAGTGTTCTGCCATGCCTCCATCTTCCCCAGGGGAGGGGACCTCTCTCAGGTTCCCACCCCATTAGTGATGGCGTCAGGAATTCAGTCCAAACCTCAGACATTTAAACAACACTGAGGGCATTTGGCAGAGCTGGGGTCTGCCTGGTCAGCACTGGGAAATGCCAGTCCGCCCTGCCTGGGACCCC
This sequence comes from Leptonychotes weddellii, assembly GCF_054177405.1. Classification (NCBI taxonomy): domain Eukaryota; kingdom Metazoa; phylum Chordata; class Mammalia; order Carnivora; family Phocidae; genus Leptonychotes; species Leptonychotes weddellii. The sequence continues at coordinate 69,678,463 of NC_138379.1, forward strand.
AGAGTGCTCCAGAGGGGGCAGCATCTGGGTATCGGGGTCTCTTTGTGCTGAGCCCAGCCACCTTCTTTGCCTGCCCCCCACTACCGGAGGAACAGCGAGGGCTAGGGGTGGCTGTCTGGGCTGCCAGGGCTGCTGAGACACATGTTCTTTCTGCCTCCTTCTGACTTGGAGTGTTGAGTGGCGGCGGGGGCCAGAGATCCCTCTGCAGCTTGGAGAAGAGCTGCCCTCTCAGCAGAGAGCTGTCTGGAAAGCCAGCGCCAGGGAGGGTTGGGATTTCACGCCCTGGTGACTCTGCCTGCCCTCTGCCTCCTTGCCCCCAATCAGCCCTCTGGACCTCTGGCTGATAAGCAGCACAAGCCCCTTAACTCCTTCAGAGGCCAGATTATTCCTTGCTCTGGATTGAAGAGAGTGGCCTTTGTCCCTCCTGCATGCCCCCTGCTTAGATGGGCAGGAAGGGGTGTGTGTGTGTGTGGGGGCATCAGAGGGCTGGTTTGGGGAGCCAGGATTTATAGAGGCCATGTGTGCATGGAGGTGGGGTGCGGGTATACACCAAGAAGGGTGTCTGCAGCGGGCTCCAGGGGCTGGGGCACACTGTGGCCACATCCCAGGACCTTTTGCATCTCTGGGACCTGTAAGGAGAGTAAGAAGCTGAGCACTGGCAGCAGCTAGAAGCGTCTCTGTGACAGGTGCCCAGGGTATGCTGCTCCCTCGTGGGCCAGTGCTGCCCCCCAGCTCCCTCCCAGAGTTCTGGGCACCCCTTCCCGAGGTGTCTCAGACCTTCCTGGGAGGCCCCCCCAGCTGTCGCTCTCCCCTTCCGCACCAGGTAAGGTCATGTTTATTTTCTCTTTCCCCAGGGCCTCCTTTCATAGTTTCCCCTCCTGAGAACATCACTGTCAACATATCCCAGGATGCTCTGCTCACCTGCCGGGCAGAGGCGTATCCCGGCAACCTCACCTACACCTGGTATTGGCAGGATGAGAACGTCTACTTCCAGAAGTGAGCATGCTGTCCTGCCCTCTCAGGGGGGTCTCCAGCCACCAGGCCTCCCAGGGGCAAGGCTTTGAGCAGGGGCTGCCACAGGCCGCCCTTGGCCTCTGGGAACTTGCAAGAGGGGTGGTCTAGCCTGTCCCCTGTGCAAGGCCAGGGTCTGCACGGTGCAGCCAGGAAGGTGAGGAAGTCCGGCTCTCCTTGCCTCATTCGCAGGGTGAGGGGACTCCTTGCTGCCTTGCTCTGCTGTCTCATGGAAGACCCTCTTCCCTACGTGCCAACTCCCGCCCCTCCTTGTCTCCTTGTGTGTTTGCAGCGACCTGAAGTTGAGAGTGCGGATCTTGATTGATGGGACCCTGATCATCTTCCGGGTGAAGCCTGAGGATGCGGGGAAGTACACCTGCGTCCCGAGCAACAGCCTGGGGCGCTCCCCCTCTGCCTCAGCGTACTTAACTGTGCAGTGTGAGTAGGGGCGAGGGAGAGCCACACATGGTGGGGGTTCCAGAAGATGCAGGCCTTGTTAGCCGGACCGGAGGTTGGAGGACAGCAAGAGACCGAGGGTCATTTGAGGGAATGTGGGCAGAGGAATGACAGGAAGCAGGGACAGCCCAACAGGAGGCCAAGACCTGGACTGGCCAGTCGAAGTGAAGCTAGCACTTGCTGGGCGTCTCCTATGGGCCAAGCATCGCTCCATGTGTTAGCTGATTCATTCCGTCAGCCAAGCTTAGATTGGATTCAAGGATCGGCAGACCTTCTGAGCAGTTGTCCTTGCAGTGAATGCTAGCCAGCACCTCTCTCTGGACCATGAACAAGATGCTCTCTGGTGCTTTATTTCCCTCAGGTATACGAGGGAAGGCAGGTGAAACTGATGCAGGGTTGGATTTCCTGCCAGCTCTATGCCTTCCCCCACTGTGGACGGTTGTGTGGGGTGAGGGGGACAGAGCCCTCTTCTGGGGTGACTTGATCTAGTTCTGCCAACACCTGGCTTCCTCCTGGCTTTCTCCTTGCTCTTCTCGGGCTGCCAGAGATCCAAATGGATGAGCTGCTCCTCATGGCAGAACAGCCGAGGGCTTTTGTGCAAGCACAATAACTCAGTTTGCTAATCTTGAATCCGTCAGCATAGTCAATGCTTTCCCACCCCCTGGCAAGCTGATCATTGTGAGAAAGAGAGAGAAGGATGAGTAATGAGGATTAATTTCTTCCTTTTGATTTGTGGATGGCCCTGTCACTCAGACAACAAAGGTGCTGCTTTGTTGCCGTAGGTGACAGGCTCTCCATCACTTGAGGGCTGGTGTGGGAGAGCCTTCTGAGAACAAGCAGAAGAACAGTCGGTGACCCCGGGAGGTGGGGCTGGTCTCTGAAGCCACTCTGCAGAGCTGGGTGTTTGCACTTGTCTCCTGTTGAATGGGCCTCGGGGTGTCAGAGCCAGGCTGGACCTTTGAGCCCTGCTCAGCTGCTAACCTCACATTCTCATCGTTTTCTTCTTGATGCAGTGACTTTGCCAGCAGGGACAAAGGTGACACTTAACCATTTCCACTGTCATCAACTTTAAAGGGCTTTCAGCACGCTACATTAGGAGTCCCGAGTTTTTAAGGGCTCTGAGGCCCAAGAAAAGCGATGTGATGTGACCCAGGACATCAGGCCTGTCCCACCCAGACCTGCAGTAGGAAAAAGCCAGCCAAGAAGCTATTTGCACATGACTTAGCTTGTGCCCCAACCTGTGCTGGATGTGAAGGGGCCGGGGGAAGGGAAAAGTCCACTTGGAGTAGCATCTTGTCTGGCTAGGTCACTTGGGCAAAAAGGAGGCAGTGGCAGAGGGAGAGAGCCAACAGGGGTGGTCTTCAGAAGGATGATGAATCTAACCAGGAGTAAGCCCCCCATCCATGAAGCTGTGGGCCATTTTTCTGCTGAGAGGGGTGTGTGGTTTCCCCGTCTCTCCCCAGTGCCATCACCCACTCCCGCTTGTCCTTTTTTACCTCCTTCTTGCCTTCAAAGAGAATCCGGGGGGTGAGATTTCCAGGTGGGTGAGACAAGGATTTTTATTTCTGCTAAAAAGCAGTGTTCAGAGTATTTCCCATTCATAAACCCTTTGAAAATCTTGGAGGAAAAAAAAAAAAAACTCTACATACAAAAGTAGGAAGCTATGTCTAAATATATAACTCGGCCTGGTATTTATGTAATGCTGTTCTCTGAAGAGCTCCAAATGCTTAAAAGATACCAGCTCATTCATCCTCACTGCCTCACTGGAAGTTCTGGATCTTTCTCCTTGGTAGCCCTCAGGGGAAATTGGGGGAATCTAAAGTTGATGAGTCACCCACATCACAGGATGTGCCGCTCTTGGTGTTCTCCTGAGAACCTTTCATCCGTTCTGTGGCCAAGGTTCATTCTGCATTCCAACTGCACAGAGGGGAAGCTGAGGCTCGGGGTGCCTCGGCAACTAGCACAGTAGAGAGGAGAGAAAAGAACCACCGGTGGTCATGCCTCTGAACACCTTATGCATAGAACTGACGTTCTTCTTCTGGCTTAGGATGTGGACCGAGAGCTGCTTGGTGTCCGAGAGAGATTTGGGATAAGGAGCAATTGGTGGAGGGTGTGGTCAAACGTTGACTTCGAGTTTGGAGTCCGGGGGCTGGAGATATGCACGTCGAGAGTCCTTGTTCTGCAGTTCAGTCCATGCGTGGAAGCATTTGAGGAGTGTTATGGGTCGGAGCAGGCTAGAACATGCCTTAGTTCTGGACAGGCAAAAGCCACCTGCAGCCTGCACTGCATTGGGGTGGCCTGGTGTGGCCTCTGGGCTTTGTCCGTCTTGCTCCTTGTGGTGGTCCCGGCACCTGGCACTGTTGTGAGCACTGAGGACACATGGGTGGGTGGGTGTGAAAGGCAGTTCCTCGGAGATGGGGTATCTGTATGAGACCCCGGGGGTGTGTGAGGAGTCTTGGCCCCCTGCCCAGATTTCTCACTCCTTGACTTCCCTCATGCCTTTCTTCTCTCTCACCCCACACGACCCCTCTGCAGACCCAGCCCGTGTCCTCAACATGCCCCCTGTCATCTACGTGCCCGTGGGAATTCACGGCTATATCCGATGCCCTGTGGATGCAGAGCCACCGGCCACCGTGGTCAAATGGAACAAGGATGGCCGCCCCCTGCAGGTCGAGAAGGTGCTAGAGAGATGCATGTGGGGGTCACAGTGAGACACTCTCCTGCCACTGAGGTACTGCCTCTGAGGGTCTGGTTCCCTGCCAGGACTCCTCCACTCCCCATCAGAAAACTCTAGGAACACAGAACTGCTTCCTGTGGGGGTCTGCCGTCTGGTAGAGCTTGCACTATTCTCCCAGGGCACTTAGACAGCCCCTGCCCCAGGCTAGCTGGGGCTCTGCCCGGGCCTGCCAGCTCAGGGCTGGCCTGGCAGGGGCCGGGACCGAGCTTCTGCCCCCTGACCACTGCTCCCTGCTCTGCTCTCTGTGCTCTGGCAGAACCTGGGTTGGACCCTGATGGAGGATGGCTCCATTCGGATTGAGGAGGCCACAGAGGAGGCTCTTGGCACTTACACCTGTGTGCCTTACAACACCTTGGGGACCATGGGCCAGTCTGCTCCCGCACGGCTTGTCCTGAAGGTGAGGCCTGGGGCTGAGAGTGGCCCCCGTGGGAGTGGGTACCTGAAACGCTCGACGTCATGGCCTTGCTGTGCTCTCCCTAGGACCCCCCGTATTTTACGGTGCTACCAGGCTGGGAATATAGGCAGGAGGCTGGCCGGGAGCTGCTCATTCCCTGCGCTGCTGCAGGGGACCCTTTCCCTGTCATCACGTGGAAAAAGGTACCTCTGGGTTCTGGAGCTCCTGGGAAGTGTGGCGGATGGGCAAGACCTAACAGGGCCAGGTGCTGAGTAGCGGGGCTGACTTCTAGAGTGATGGGTCCTCTGGAGGAGGGGCGGCGGGGGTGCAGGCCGAGTGTGCGGGTTCTGCTCTCTTCCTGTTCTCGGACTTCTGACGTGTTGGTGGCTTCTCTTCTTCCCTGTCGACCTGGTTCCTCCCCTGCCACCCTGCTCCTGCCTTCCTCTTTGCCCCCTTGTTTGGCCAAGGTAGGGAAGCCCAGCAGAAGCAAGCACAATGCCCTGCCCAGCGGGAGTCTCCAGTTCCGAGCCCTGAGTAAGGAGGACCACGGGGAGTGGGAGTGCATCGCCACCAACGTGGTCACCAGCATCACTGCCAGTACTCACCTGACCGTCATCGGTACGGGGGCTGTGGGCAGGAGGGCTGCGGTCTGGGTGCCGGGCACTGTCCACCCTTTCTGGGCGTCTTTCCTGAATCAGCACCCCCGATCCTGGAGCCTGCCGCGTGTAGCCTTAGCCCTCTGTAGACTCTGGGTAAGGGAAGGTGACACGGGGCCTGTCCCGGGGAGATCTTTTTCTGGCAGAATGTACCCAGCAGCACGGCCATATAGAAATGGGGCAGGTGCGTGGGCAGGGGCAACTGCTCAGAGGTCTGTGTCTAGGACCTACAAGGGGAGCTGGAAGAACGGAATGAGGGGGACCTGGGAGGGGACCCGGGCGCTGAGCTCCATAGGCTGGGCTTGGCATGGAGATTCCTGGCGTTCCCATTTCCTGGGGTGCCAGGTGTTATGTTTCCACTTCTTCTGCCTGAGGTGTGTGTCCCTAAGACCTCAGCTTGTACCTTTGGAGCCTGCCCCTCTGGGGACTGACAGCCAGTCGTAACGTGGCCAGCACTTTGAGCATTTACCACCAGTTTTAGGCTCTGTACCAAGTGGTGCCCCATCATTTATAACCTGTGAGGCGAGAGCTGGTAAGTCCCCAGTGTACATCCATTTGAATCCAAGGCTGGCGTGGATCGCACACCTCACCGAGCATCGCATTGCTAATGAGTGCTGGGTCCAGGACCCGAACCCAAGCTGAAGTTCTTAACAGTTGTGTTGTGCTGCCTCTCACTTTGATGTTCGGATGGAATATGGCTATCTCATGAGGCCAGAGAACTTGACAGGACGGGGGCTTTTTGGCTTTGCCTGTGACCTTAAGGGAGAGTGTCTGTTTGCCAGGTGAGCACAGGACTTTAGCCTGGGGTGACGAAGGTTCTGGTTTCCCTTTGGCCATATTCCTGTTGCTCATGCCATGTCTTGCTAGAAGGACTGGATGGCACAGGGGGACAGGTTTCCTTCTGCAGCCCTACTGCTCAGGGTGTCCGCCCCTCAGAGCATCCCTGGCCCCTGAGTGCTGCGCTTGGGGCACTGCATTTTGCTACTGTGCAGTGTGCCCCTGTGGGTGTCCAGCTCACTGGACCCAGTTCATTTCAGTCTGAGAGGACTTCACTTGGTCTCCAGGCACCAGCCCCCATGCCCCGGGCAGTGTCCGGGTCCAGGTCTCCATGACAACTGCCAACGTGTCCTGGGAGCCAGGCTATGATGGAGGATTCGAGCAGACATTCTCAGTTTGGTACGGACCTCTGTGAGTCACCCCCGCATGCTTTGCTCTCTGCTTCTCCCTCCCCCAACCCCCGACTTCAGTCAGTTCCTGGGGTGGGTAGATGTTATGAGAAGGATATGGTTCTTCGCCTGCTAGACCTCTAGGCAGTGAGGTGTGTTGACGCAGTGACTAGGTCTTGTGGGGAAGGGGTGTGTCTGTCTGAGGGATTCCGGGCATTCTGCATTCCCAGCCTGGAAGGTTTGGGATGCCAGTTTAGGTTGTTTCCTGAAGTGACCATCACCCTCTGCTTCTCTTGCCCCAGCTTATCTCATGACCCCTTTTTGTGTCCTTGGTTCCTGCTTCTTTTAGGTCCCTCTGTCCTCTGGAGTCTGGAAGAGACTCCTAATCTTCAAGGGCATTGTGAAACAGCCCAGCTGGAAGTGTAGAATCTAATTTCTATTCTATCACTTCCCCAGTGGTTCCAGAAACCGATTTGAAGTGGTGCTTGCCTTCTGGCCTTGTCTTCAGCATCTCTATTTTCTCTAGGACCCTGTGTCTCTATTGTGTTTATATCTCTGCTGTCAATTTGGCCAGATGTAGTGATGTGAGATCTTTGCCTAAGCCTTGGGGTAGGTGAGGGATCTCAAAGATGCACAAATCAGGCTGAGGTCAGGAGGCACAGAAAAGATGGAGAGAGGAGCCATAGCTGACCTCCTTCCCATTCCCCAAAGATTTCTCTTCCCACACATTCCTATCCTGAGCCAGGAACTGGCCACCTGCAGCGTGGGACATCCTTGAGCAGGAAGGATGAGTCCTCCCACTTCCTCCTTTTCAGACCTGCCTCATCTGAGTGTATGCCCGATCAGGCTCAGCCAGAGCCTGGGAAGGAGGAAACATCCCTGCAGAGGACAACTCATGGAGATTCAGGGAGAGCCCTTGATAGACTTCTCAACAGCAAGGGAGGTTGAGAGGAAGCTACCCTCTTTCCCATCATGGTGATTTGTGGATATGTCCTGAATATCCTAGGGGTTTTGAGTTCTGGATAGGCACACTGGACCTAGATGGTGAGCGTGGGGAGCGCTCTGAGTTGCAACCAGAACATCCTCCAATCCTTATCTCTGGTCCTCCGGAGGTTGGGGAGGGGGCCTGGAGTAAGGGGGAGGGGGTTGCTCCTGACAACTCTGTCAGGTGGCCACTGCAAGAATCATGGTGCTGCCGGGTGGCTGTGTGTCCAGGGAAGGGCGTTTGGCATGGCCAAGCCATCTTTGGGGACATCCAAGTGGCAGGTCTGGGCGTAGATTGGGGTTTCCCTCACTGCTTGCGGTCCTGCTCCACGCTGCTGCTCATTTGCACCGCTTTATTACACTTTGCTCACTTGCTTTGGTGCCTGGGGCCGGGATGGGGGGTATGGGTGGTTGCAGAGTTTGGGGAGTTCTCCTTCCCTCCTCTCGTTCTGATTGCCTCTGACTCTCCCAGTACTGACTCAAACATTTGGCACTAGCTTCTTTTTTGCTGTGCTTTCTGCTGCCACAGCTCAAACTCCTAAGCATTCATGGTAGTGAGCCTTTAAACATAGAGGGAACCCGGTGGGCGGGCGTCCGCTAAGTTGTAGCTCAGAGCCGCAAGAAGAAAGCTGCCCAGGGTCTCAATCCCATAGGATGATGTCTCCTCCCCGTGGTGATGCCGGGGCACTGCACCTGTAGACAGCTGGCTTCATTGCCAGTGGAGAGTTAGGTGGGCGGTATAGAACAAGGCCTAACCTTCACTCCTAGTTCCAGTGTTCTCCACGCACAGCGTGACCTTCCCCTTGATGGTGAGTTCTAACCGTTAAGGCCTTAAGGATCCTGGTCCTCACTGTGGGGAAACCCCTGGTTATTTTTGTCATATACCCTAGACTTCCTCAGATGACTCAAAGCTGGTTGGACTGAGTGAGCCCTCTGGGTTACTTGACGTCCCACTTCTGGCTGTCCCTGGGAGGGTGCGCAGCTGAGGTCACCTGGGTTCTTTCCCTAGTCTGCCATTGCTGAGCTGCTCATCCTCACTTTCCCATGATGGTACCTGCCTTGTTCCTCGTGTCCTGACTTTTCTCAAGGCAGAGCCACTCTCAGCGTTGTGACCAGGGTGAGATTCTCCCAAAATGCACTTGCTAGTTTGACCAGGATCTTGAGTGTCACTTATACTTAAGGGCTCCTCTTAGCAGAGGAGGTACAAGGCAGTGGCCGGCGACCTGGTACAGCCAAAGTTGGGTATTTCCCACCTTTGGTCATTACCTTTTTCTGTCCCAAAGCCTGGGAAGGCCAGGTCTGCCCACCACCACCTCCTTGAGGACCTTGCATGCACTCTCCCGTCGCCGTGTAACCCACCCCACCCCCTTGTCCCCGATCCTCTCTCTTTCTTTTGGCCAGGATGAAGCGGGCACAGTTTGGGCCCCACGACTGGCTGTCTTTGCCAGTGCCACCGGGACCCAGCTGGTTGCTAGTGGACGCCCTGGAGCCTGAGACAGCATACCAGTTCAGCGTCCTGGCCCAGAACAAGCTGGGAACGAGCGCCTTCAGTGAGGTGGTCACTGTGAACACTTTAGGTGAGGGCCTCAGGCTGGGGTGTCTTGAGGATATTTCCTGGAGGAGCTGAGTAAAGACGATAATGGTGGTGGTGATGGTCCTTGCAACTCACTTCACTGCTTACTATGTGCCAGGCACCTTCCTACGTGCCTTTCATAATCATGTCATTTGCTCTCCCAGGGAGGACTTGTCATGCTGTTCTGTGGGGTTGGCCTGGACCATAGTGCCTTGTCCCACGTCAGAGCACTTTGGGCTAGATTCCTGTTAAGGAAGAGGCTTAGCATTTATCCTTCCTTGCTAAGCCACATGTTTGCATCTTCCTGTGGCTTCACAGGGCAGGCTGGGAATCCTGCCTCCTTCTGTGCTCTTACCGATTCTTTCCTCTGGCCCATGGCCTCGTTTGGTGGTGGGCGTGTGGCCAGTGCTCCCCGTCGAATCTTCTAGTCATGCCAACTCTTCCTTCCTGGACCCAGTGGCTCACTCCATCCCACCCCAAGAGCAGCTGTGAACGAGTGGCACTCCTCCGGCCTGTTCCTGGATCCTTTACTGCCACCAAGGGGTGCAGCAGTGATGGGATGCTTACCCCTGCTCTAGAACTTTCCTCCCTGGTCCTTGTGTTCCCACCTGGGCCAAGAAGGCAATTGAGAGCAGAAGTGAGCTATGGGAAGACATTCCTACTTCCTTAGAAGAGAACATAAGATATGTTTTGTAATATCTTTTTAAAGATACGATCTTATTTAAAAGATTACATTCAATTCTTCCATCTTCCTCACTTGGTTCCCCTTTGTTAGCTTGTCTTTTTTTTCCCTTTCCTTTTGAGCGACTCCATTCTCTCATCTATGTTTTTATTTTTTATTTTTTTTTAAGATTTTTTAATTTATTTTTTGACAGAGAGAGAGAGACAGCAAGAGAGGGAACACAAGCAGGGGGAGTGGGAGAGGGAGAAGCAGGCTTCCTGCGGAACAGGGAGCCCGATGTGGGGCTCGATCCCAGGACCCCGGGATCATGACCTGAGCCGAAGGCAGACGCTTAACGACTGAGCCACCCAGGCGCCCCGCATCTATGTTTTTAGAAGTGCTCAGAAAGTAGGATCATGTGGGCCACTTCCCTTGGGTGAGGAGGGCTCTTTTATGTGACAGTCTTGTCCCTGAAATGACTCATGCAAGGAATGTGACACATTCTGAGGGACACATGATGAGCCAGAAGACAGCATGTAGGGAGGTGAGGGAGCAGTGACCTCAGCAACACCATGCCCCTTCTCTCTCTCTTCCCTCTGTGCTGCAGCATTCCCTATCACAACTCCAGAACCCCTGGTGCTGGTTACCCCACCAAGGTGCCTCACAGCCAACCGGACCCAGCAGGGTGTACTCCTGTCTTGGCTCCCCCCTGCCAATCACAGCTTTCCCATTGACCGCTACATCATGGAATACCGTGTCGGGGAACACTGGGAGATCTTAGATAGTGCCATCCCAGGCACTGATGGAGAGTTCTTTGCCAAGGATCTGTCACAGGTGAGGTGCCCAGCTTTTCCCTGCTGCTGTTCCCAAATTCTGAAAGTGACACGACTCGCTGGAGTCACCGGAAGCTTTGAGTGACCCAAGTCAGGTGTACGAGGCCCAGCCATGTACTGTCCCCCCCCACACCAATTCCTTTATTCTCAGATCTGCTACCAAAGTCTGGGATCCTCAGGTCATGGCAACTGAGGGCAGGTGAGGAGCCCCGAATGTGTAACTAGAGAGTGACCTCAGCTCCCTGCTAGGAGTCTAACTTCGGCTGGGCAGAGGATTTCCCAGAAGGATAGTCTTCAAGCTTTGCCCAGGGAAGGACCCCTGCTTTAACAATTTAGACTCCCTGGAGGAAGATACATTATTTTTTTTTTTCCCAGCTGACCCCCTTTAAACTTTGATGTCTCTCTAGCTGGAGAGAGGAAGCAGCTTATTTCATGGATACAGACAATCCCATCTATCTTTCTGTCTTCCTTCCCTGGACACTCATTTAGTGGTAGAACTGGCTCACGGGGGCTCCTAAGAGAGAGCCCATATTGTGTGCATCTCTTTCCAACTCTGCTTTCAGTGACCTCACAGTTGTAGATTGAAATCTGCCACGGTGGGAGTATTTTTATCATGGAAATTGGCAAATGCTACAAATCAGGACTTTTTTTTTTTAAACTGAGAGCTGGTTGTTCATCACTTCCAGTATGCCACTGCTTTGGGTACCCTGTTCCATGAGAGATCATTGCAGGGTGGGTGGGGGAGGTCAGTAGTGGGTCAGTGGCTGTCTCAGGTCCGTAGGCTGACAGGGTCTTGTCCTGGGGGCTGTAGGACACCTGGTACGAATTCCGGGTTCTGGCCGTCATGCAGGATCTGATCAGCGAGCCCAGCAACATCGCCGGCGTCTCCAGCACAGGTACTTGGCCTGGGGGGGGGCGGGGAGGTCTGTTACAGCTGTAGGATACAAGAGCCATGTGGATGTCCTTTGCAAGATAGCTAATATGGGGAGGGAGGATGAAATGGAAACGAGAGCTCTGGTGGAAACTGAGTCACTGCATTTCTTAAGATCACCGCATTTCTCCAACCCATCCTTCAGCTTCCATGATGGACAGGATTTCTCCAACTAAAGAGCTGCATTTATGACACTTTCTATAAGATAGCCACAGGGAGAAATGTAGCTCATCTTCTCATGATAGTAGTCAAAAAGAACTTGGTTTATGTTCTTTTGCTATAAAATCCCTGTTTCCTCCAGTGCTGTCCTCTGTAATGGACTGGGGCGGTGAATTGGAGAGACAGCAGGTCAGCACATATTTGCTGAAGGCCTATTATAAGACTGCTTTATAATTGTGGTGGTTTTGTTTGGAAAATTGCTGTTTGGTGTTGTTTCCTCCACTCCTTCGTCTCCCTAGATTTTATTCAGGCTAAATAAAGCCAACTCCCTAGCATTTTCCCCACTTATCTTTTTTTCTCTTGGCCCTGGTCCCATTTCTACACATCTTTCTCTAGCTACAGTTCCTGAGACAGCAGAGCCCCTCCCTTGCCCAGTGAAGTGGCTAAGGCCCTTGGTATGGGAAGAGGCTTTTGCTTAGTGATTAAGCAATGGCACCATTTCCATGGGCACTGCTCACACAAGGACCTGCGGGACCAGCTGGCAAGGAGCTTGGCCAAGAAGCTCATGCAGCAGGACTCACAGAGCTACAGAAGCACCAGGGCAGGCAGACTTGGGGAGGGACGGGGAGGACCCAAGTGGCACCAGAGCACTGGGGGCTGTGGGGTGTGACTTTTGCCTCATGTTAGACACGATGGCACCATGGACCTTTTTTTCTTTTCTTCCTTCCTTCTTTCCTTTCTTTCTTTCTTTCTTTTTTTTTACTACAAAAGTACCCTGTCTTGGCTTCCTTCCAGGGAGGGGACTCAGAGAGAAGAAGGAGCAGGGAACAGAGCTTAAAGCCAAGGCCAGAATAGAAGACTTGAGGGTTTTCATCAGTGAACTGTTCTGTGTTCAGTGGCTTTATGTCTGGCACCTGAAAGGAAGCCCAAATACTGGGAAGACTCCCCATGGGTGAATGAAGGCACAGCGCCCTCAGCCGCCTGCCTCTGAGCCCCCCATTCCCAAAGGCTATAGCATTCCATTTGCCCACTCATCAGCGTGATTTGGGTTATTTTCATCCATTGTTCTTTTCAGCAGAACGATGGGCTCTGGCCAAATATATCAGAATCCACAGAATCTAAAGAGTGGCACTTTCTATTATAACTGACTTTGAAGTGGGGTACAGTAGATGGGGGTCTAGTTCTGGCTCTGTCACTAACAAGCAGTATGGATTTGGGCACAAAGTGAAACTCACTTCTTTACCTGTAAAATGAAATTGGACCTGCGTTGAATGTCCCTGCTGGCTCCAGCATTCTGAACCCGAAACGACCAGGATGTGCTCACCCTCCCTGTAGAAATTGCTCAGCTGTGCTGTAATGACTTAGAGATGGATGGATCTGAATTCTGTAGTCACAACCTCTTCTCCCTGCTGTAGTATTTTACCCTCAAGGTGCCTCCACAGTAAGTTCTCATTTTGTCGAGATGGCATGGCAGAAGGCAGCAAATCCTAACAGGAGGCCAGAGGTATGGTGTCGTGGTGCAGACACTGATAGGCAATATTTATGTCCGCAAGTTGCTCAAACTCTGCCAGCGACACTTTCTTTACCTTAGAAAATGAGAGCGATGGCATGTGGTCTGTTGGCCTCATGTGAGGGTGTGTGGTAGTATGCATGAGAACCCTTTGCAAAAAGCACTAGCCAGGTAGACATTATTACCGAAATTATCACCGCTATGGGGTAAGACATAGATGTGATTCCTTCTTTCTAAGCTCTGTAGCGATCACTTGACTTCCGTAAACTAGTCTCTCTTCAAGTGCTAAAGTTGAGCATGGAGCCTGAGCCTGTTCTGCAGAGGTAGGGAACAGTGCTGGGGGGCTAGGTGTCAGAGTAGGTGGGGGCTTTTACAGGAGCGAGGGGAGGAATCATGCATGCTCCTTGCACCGCCCTGCAGACATCTTCCCACAGCCGGACCTGACTGATGAGGGGCTAGCTCGGCCTGTGTTGGCTGGAATCGTAGCTACCATCTGCTTCCTGGCAGCTGCCGTCCTGTTTAGCACCCTGGCCGCCTGCTTTGTCAACAAGCAGCGCAAGCGTAAGCTCAAGCGCAAAAAAGGTGGGTGTCTGCCCCCACCGCCCTGCTCTACCTGGCCCAGTTTCAAATGCTCCCCATTGGAAGAGATGGCCCACTTTTAGCACGGGCCCCTTGAAAATAGGGAAATGGGGTCTTATGGGTAGGACTGTCAGCGGGCCTTGGTCTGGAAGAGGGAGTAAGGAAGAAGGATGCTGGGGAGGGTGTGATGGGGCCAGAATGTGAGAGAGGGCAGGTCTGTGGTGGTGGGCACGGGACTCGGGACTGGGCCCAAAGATACCTAACCCTGGAAGGAGCTGCTCCCCTCTGTGGCTTTGCTCTGGGCCCTGTGGACACGCGAGACGAGTTTTGTGTCCCTGGCCTCAGTAGGCTCTCCTCCCCTTCTTCTTCCTTCCAGATCCTCCACTCTCCATCACTCACTGCAGAAAGAGCCTAGAGTCTCCGTAAGTGCCTCTGCTGTTGTGCTGTGTGGACAGAGGGTGGAGGGTGGACACAGGCAGGTGGTGTGCCCCGCTCGGCCCCCAGACCAGTGTCTCTAAAGTGTTGGCTGTCCACTGATCTGCTCGGTATTTTTAAGTTGCACAGAGGGGGCAGTACTGTAGACAGTGAAATTAGAGGTGTAGCTGGACAGAGTGGGGCAGACAGGAAGGGCAGGGCAGGATGAAAGGTGGAAATGTGGGTGTTCATTCAAAAAACGGCCAGCACACATCTAGACAGTGGAGCGTTGGCCAAAGTATTTCATGCCAAAATATGCAGCCCATCTGCACCTCTTTTTTTGAGTATTATCTTAGGTGTTTGTGGTTATTCGTTAAGAGGAGAAAAAGAAGAGGAGGAGCAAATGTCCCCCACCTCACACTCCTGCTCCCCCACTCACCCCCACAGCTTGTCATCTGGCAAGGTGAGCCCCGAGAGCATCCGCACGCTCCGGGCCCCTTCGGAGTCCTCCGATGACCAAGGCCAGCCAGCGGCCAAGAGGATGCTGAGTCCCACTCGGGAGAAGGAGCTGTCATTGTACAAAAAGACCAAGAGGGCCATCAGTAGCAAGAAGTACAGCGTGGCCAAGGCCGAGGCCGAGGCCGAGGCCACGACGCCCATTGAGCTCATCAGCAGAGGCCCCGATGGCCGCTTCGTGATGGATCCCTCTGAGATGGAGCCCTCGATGAAGAGCAGGCGCATCGAGGGCTTTCCCTTTGCCGAGGAGACAGACATGTACCCCGAGTTCCGCCAGTCGGACGAGGAGAATGAGGACCCGCTGGTGCCCACATCTGTGGCTGCCCTGAAGTCCCAGCTGACCCCTCTGTCATCTAGCCAGGAGTCCTACCTGCCACCACCAGCATATAGCCCTCGGTTCCAGCCCCGCGGGCTGGAGGGCCCCGGCGGCCTGGAAGGTCGGCTCCAGGCCACAGGCCAGGCCAGACCTCCCGCCCCCCGACCCTTCCACCATGGCCAGTATTATGGGTACCTCAGCAGCAGCAGCCCTGGGGAAGTGGAGCCGCCACCCTTCTACATGCCAGAAGTGGGCAGCCCCTTGAGCTCAGTCATGTCCTCCCCACCCCTGCACACTGAGGGGCCTTTCGGCCACCCCACCATTCCTGAGGAAAACGGAGAGAACGCTTCCAACAGCACGCTGCCCTTGACTCAGACACCCACAGGAGGGCGCTCCCCTGAGCCCTGGGGCCGGCCAGAATTCCCCTTTGGGGGACTGGAAACCCCGGCCATGATGTTTCCCCACCAGCTGCACCCCTGTGATGTAGCCGAGAGTCTGCAGCCCAAGGCCTGCCTCCCCCGAGGACTGCCCCCCACCTCCCTGCAGGTGCCCGCGGCTTACCCAGGCATCCTGTCTCTGGAGGCGCCAAAGGGTTGGGCAGGCAAGTCTCCGGGGAGAGGCCCCGTCCCAGTGCCCACCTCCGCTAAGTGGCAGGACAGACCTATGCAACCTCTGGTGAGCCAAGGGCAGCTAAGACATACCAGCCAAGGTATGGGCATACCCGTGTTGCCTTACCCCGAGCCGGCCGAGCCCGGGGGGCACAGTGGCCCCAGCACATTTGGCCTGGACACCCGGTGGTATGAGCCCCAGCCCCGGCCCCGGCCCAGCCCCCGGCAGGCCAGGCGCGCCGAGCCCAGTTTACATCAAGTGGTGCTACAGCCCTCCCGGCTCTCGCCTCTGACCCAAAGCCCCCTCAGCTCCCGCACCGGCTCCCCTGAGCTTGCCGCCCGGGCCCGGCCTCGCCCGGGCCTCCTGCAGCAAGCGGAGATGTCGGAGATCACCCTGCAGCCACCGGCCGCTGTCAGCTTCTCTCGCAAGTCCACGCCATCCACGGGCTCCCCTTCCCAGAGCAGCCGCAGCGGGAGCCCCAGCTACCGGCCCACCATGGGCTTCACCACGCTGGCCACAGGCTACCCCTCCCCTCCGCCGGGCCCTGCAGGGCCTGCGGACAACCTGGATGTGTTTGGACAGACGCCTTCCCCTCGAAGGATGGGGGAGGAACTGCTCAGACCAGAGCCCCCCCCACCGCCATTACCTACTTCAGGGTGAGTGTGAGCTGGTTTCTCCCGCCCACCTCCACCTGGTCATCTTCCACCCCCCATTCCCTACCCACCCTCCGCCCCTTCCATCAACCCAAATGACAGGGCTTGTCTGGACATGCTGCAGCATCCCTTCGGGAGAGTTCTGGTCTTGGCATCAGCAGGGTGTGGTCATGGGGTTGAGGGTGGGGCTTACCTGCCCAGGTACCCTGCCAAGAGCATGAGGGAGCCTCTCCACCCAGCCCAGAGCTCTCAGGAAGACCCCAGGGTGATGGGGAGTGGACACACATGGGCAAGCGGGGGGTGGGGGCCGGGTACGTGGTGTGTCCGAGTGAGTGGTCACCTCAGTTACTCTTAGAGTGGAGAGCTCTCCACATCCCTGTGATCCTGGCTTTGGGGGTGGTTCCAGGGTTTACCCAGAGACCTTGTATCCAGCCTCCTTTCCTCCCCTGACCCATCCTCCCTGCTAAGCAGGACCCTGAAGCCTGATTTTCCTGGGCCACCAGGCCTGGGGCTCCTCTTCCCAATCTCCTGCCCTTAGCAGCCTAGTGAGCGGGAGGGGGGGGGGAGCCCCCTCCCACAAGCTCTCCAGGGAGCACATCCTGGAGGCTGGGAGCAAAATCTCAGGCCTGTGAACTGTGTGCCCGGAGCCACATACCCTATCCCAACCTGTGTGCCTCGCAGGAAGCTGCAGACAGACAGACAGACAGACAAGCTCCTGCGGTCAGCCTGCCTGAGAGAGCACACTCTAAACTGTAGCAGCTGGTATTCCAGGTACCAGAGTCGGCCTGGACGCCCGTCTGTGCCTCTTTTTCTCTCGTCTTTTTTCCCCTGCCCCCCCTTCCCTCCTCCTCCCCCTCTCCCTTCCTTCCTCCTCAAGTCTGGCTTTCTTTCTGTCTGTCTTTCTTCCTTCTCCATCTTCTTTGGGTTGGCCCGACTTGCTCCGAAGGGCTTGCAGCGTCTCTGGAGTGCCCCCCTCCCTGCCCCCGGTCCCTGCTGCCCTCCCTCCCTCTCTCTCTTTCCCTCTGGTTCCGTCCTTCGGTCTCTCTTCTTGATGTGGCCGCCTGTGCAGGGGAGCAGAGTGTTCCAGAGGAGGCTGGCCCGGTGGTAGGCAGGATGGGAGGTGGTTGGAGAGGAGGGAGCCCAGCGCCCTTCCCCCGCCCCGTGCACTCCCACCCTCTCTGGTACCTGGAAGTACAGCTTCTCCTCCCACTGGCCGCTGGTCCTGGTGGGCGGAGAAGGTGGAGGAGAGCTCTAGCTAGGACGCCGGGCGTGGCGTGCCCACGGGACCCCGTGCCTCTGTCTGTGCAGGAGATGCTGTCGCCGCAGCCCTGTCGTCTGTGCTTTGTGCAGCGCTCATCTGCCTCGTCCATCGTGCCGTTGGTTCTCTGTCTCTCTCCTCTCCTTCCCCTCACCCCATTCTCTGGCCTCGCTTGTGGTTCTCTGGCCCCTGTGCTCCTCCCCTCCTCCCCTCTGGGTGTGCGTGGGTGGTTTGCCCACGGCCCGTGTTGATAACTGCTTTGTTTCTGATTGATCTCAGCTATCTGGGCAGTGTTGTCGAGACAAGCCTCTCCTCAGCTCAATAGGTAAGGGAGCTCCGCGGCCGGGGCGGGGCGGGGGGTGGACAGGCGGACGGGGCTTCGGCAGGGCCATCGCTTCCTTTACAGGGGAATCCAAACCATGTCCCCTCACCCCCTCTGTGGGCAGCAGCCTTCGCTGCTCCATACGCCACGGCTTCTGGGTTCCCCACACCATGCTGCTCTAACAGCCTCACCAGGCCACGCTCGGGCACCGCCTAGCTGAAGCTTCCAACCCCCACCCCACATGCCAAGCCTCTCCCAGAGCCTCCCTGCAGTTTTCCTCACTCAGACCCCTGCTGCCAACACACCCAGGGCCTCCCACAGAAGCTCCCTGGGACCCTGCATGCACCCCAACGGGCCTAGAATGCCTACGATCCGCTTTGCATCTCTGCACCTCTGGAAACATCAGGGCCACACTCAGATCCAGAATCCCCCCTCCCCCCGCCCTTTGCCGTATTTTCCCAGCAGCCTCAGGCATAGTGCCCCCTCCACTTCCATCCTAGCCCCCCAGAGACTCAGATCTTCCTCTGGGGTTGCTGGTCCCTCACAGTCTTCTTGGGATCTTTCTAATATTCTCAAGGAGCACAGGGTTGGGGTGTGGCCCATCTCCTCCCCTCACCAGCTGGGACCAGGTCACCTGTAGTCCTGTGAGGGCAAGGGCAGGGGAATGTCCCCACTTCCCATGTCCCTTGCCTTCGGTAGCCCGTTCTTGGTTGTAACAGGACTGAGATGTGGACCTCGCCCTCAGGTTCAAATTGCTTTCAAGATCCCTGTAGTAGCCATTCCTGATCTCCTTGGGTCACAGCTCTAGGGTCTTGGGAGGGGTTCCCCAGGGGGAACAGGGAGAGGACAGACTTCCCCCGGGTGGGAGGAAGTTGAGCGGGGAAGCACTCACTGTCTCCTTCCTCTGCTCTCCGCCGAGGTTGGTCCTCTGCTGGCATTCTTCCAGGTGGAGGTCTTGGGAACTTGGCTATTTCAGAGGGGTAGCAAGTCTCTTATAGAGGCTTAGGGCACCTGAGACTCACTGTCTCTCATGGCAACTAAGATGCTGCTTTTTGCCATGGACCTATTGCCTGCGCCTCTGAGAACAAGCAGTGTGGGAGCAGGAAAGCTTCCTGGTTTCTCTAGGTGAGAAACAGCTGCATCCCTCGCCCACCTAGAAATGTCAAGGGGGGCTGATGATCCTAACTCAGGACTTTAAGTCTTCAGTCCGAAGAGTGGCCTCCCATAAGGAGGACTGGACTGCTTTGCCATTTCTTTATGATCTGCAGCTATAAACTTGTTAACAGTCAAGAGGCCCTGGGATTGTCTCTGAGGCTGGTTGGGTGCCACACTGTGGCCATGAACACTGGAGAGAGCAGGGAGGGTGTCAGGAAGGAGTTATGAGCCTACCTTCATGAGGGGCCTCCTGTGGCCTGCTGGATGGATGCCCCAGAGTGACAATGACCGGACCATCCTCCACCTTCCCTGCTCTCCTTCCCTGAACCCCAGTTATGACCACTCTGTCACCCCCAGAGAGGTGATAGCTGCAGGACCAGCTGTCACTGCACTCCTGGAAAGTGCCTGGACCCCATTCCCCATTGTTACCGCCACTTCCCTCACCCAGTTGTCGACCCCTCTCTCCACCACATCCCCACTGCGCCAGATCTGAGAGCTGAGCTGTCATACTGTCCCTGCTGTGGCAAACCCAGAAACCAAGGGCAGCGCTGAGGGCGAATTGGTTCCTTGGGGGCCTGGCAAGCATCCCCAGCCTAGGAGAATAACGTGCTCCCCGCAGCCTTGGAGTTAGATCTTGATGGTGCTGGGCAGCAAGAGCCACTGCTCACTCCTGCTTGCTGAGAGCCTCCCCCCGGGCGCGGTAGCTGCTGGGGCCATTGGGAGGCGTCAGGCTCCTCTTCAGACGCTGTCTTCATGCTGCGCCTTTGCATGTTTCTCCAGTCGGTCTTGTTTGGAGAAGATGTGACACGTCTTGTCTACGTTCGTTCTTGCTCTGTTCCTGTTTCCTTCAGTCTCTCTCCTGTTCCTTCTCCCCCCCTGTACCTGCAGTGGTCTTCCCCCCCCTCCTCCTTTCTCTCTCTCCTTTTTCTCCTCTTCCCAACTCCCCTCTTGGAGCGGGGAGTTGTATTTCGTGGACCTGCCCTTTCTGGGGCCGGCTGGGAGGCCGGCAGTTTTCTCGGCTTCCTGTCTCATACCAGTTAACAGCTCTCTTCTCACCTCTCCCTCGAGCCCCCCTGCTGTTAGTGCCGACTTTGGCCTCTCTGATCAGGTGGGTCTGGGAGGGTGGATGGCCCCCCCCTTTTACTGGTGGACCGTAGGAAGGAGCTCCCATTTGGAAACAAGTCTCTCCCGAGCCCTGAGGCCAAACACTGGGTTTGTCCCCTGACCCCACTGGAGAAAGTTGTCATCTGTCGTTACAGCTGGGTGGGAGCTGACCTCCGCAGTCCTGGCCTTCTGTTTTATAAGTGGAGAATGGCGGGGCGGGGACCTTTTTCCCGGCCGTGCCCTGTACACAAATGGATTTCCTCGTCCCCCTTCCACGGTCTAAGGTCAGATGAGCAGAGTCTACTGTCAGGCGGTTAGGAAAAGGAGGAAAACACTCCTTAAATCACAGGGGCAGCTGCCAACTGTTGAAGTGGTCAGCCCTTAGGGCAGTAAGGGCAGGAACTGTCCAGTGGATTCTGACTTTTCTGACCTGTGGTTTGCCGACTTTTTAGACCTTTTTGTCTGTGTCTTTTCTCCACTATTCTGGGAAAGCACAGAGCTAAGCAGCCAAGGCCCTGGGCTAAATGGTTGTGATTTGGGTTTTGTATGGATTTTATGTAAACAGAGAGGGAGAGAGAGAGTAAATTCCAGGCAGTTTTTGGTAGTTCTAAACCACAGAGAAACATCACTGGGACAGAGAACTGGGATTTAGGGGGAACTCCATATGACATGGAAGATCCAGAAAAACCTCTAGGCTTTTAGGCCTCATACTCTTACTTTCTGTGAGGAGGAGAGCCCCAGAGTTTGCTGGATTCCTGTATGTTTTAGAAGAATTGGATTGGATTGGGAAGAGAACGGTGACCTCCATTTCTTAGAGAGCCCAGGGTTGGATGCTGTTCTAACAGAGTAACCTACTGGTCAACCTCAGATTCACTTACCAGCTTTATTCCAGGGATAGGATGAGGTTGCTTAACCCAAGCTTTCCACTGTCTGACAGAGAGCAGCACCAAAAGCTTCATTATCTGATAGGTCCCCTGTGGGCTTGATATTGACTGGGGACATGGTCACGCGTCCTAGAAAAGAGAGACAATTTGATTCCAAAGGGCTTTACATGCTACAGGTAAAGTCTGTTGGGCCGCATTTCACATATGTCTTTTCTGTATAATTTGTTAAAAACAAAGATCCATTTTTGCCCCCTCTTTCCCCCCTTCACCCCATCCTCCCAGACACTTGCTTTTATTTTTCCCTCCTGCATCGGTAGAGTGTCTTGGTGCCCCCAGGAGCCTTCTGTCATGTTTCTGTGTTTGAGCACTGAGCTCAAAGAGAAAACAGGTGGACAGCAGGTGGCCTGGAAGGGCTGGAGCTTGGCTCTTTCACAAGGGAAAATTGGCTTATCCTCCTCAGTGGTTCATTACTGTTTGGGAATTTTTGCCTGAAGATATAACTTCAGCCAGCTTTTCCCCATCCCTGGCCTGTCTTACCCTGGCCATGCCACTGAAGCAGAGAATGTCAGGGACTACCACAGCAGGGTGAAGTGACTACCGCTCAGGTGAAGTATGGGAGTGCTGTTTTCTTCTAGATAGCTTCTGGGCCTGTTTCCTTTAGGAGGAAGTTGGAAGAGCAGTTTAGCCTAATGTTGAGAGTCTTGGCTCTATCACATAATAACTGGATTAGTAGACAAGCTGCTTAACCCTATGCATTCAGTATTTCCCTCTGAGAAACAGGATCAGTCTAGTATTTACTTCTTAGGGTTGTTGTAAGGATGAACGCAAACTATTGTAGGGACCATAGACCATTGCTTGGTATGGTAAGTGGTAAATCAATGCTGTGTGACAGAAATGATAAAGGTAATGATACGTTAATTTTAGTAATAATATTCTTGGAAGTTTCACCTTGCTTCGAGAAACCCTAGGAATGTTTTGGGGCACCCTGAGCCAGTTCTCTCATGCCCTCCTGGATCACCCTGGGTTTTGTGGTTTAAACACTGCTCCCTGGGGCCACTTGCTTGTCATATGCCTCCTCGGACCACGCGTCGCTCACCTTGTGTGGTCTTTTTGAAGAGGCTGGCCAGGACCAGGAGACAGGTAAACTGAACGGCTGATTCATACCTCTGATTTTCCTTTTAGGTAGCTGAAGAAGCCCTAGTCAAGGATGAGAAGGGGGTGAGGACATTCCGCCAGCATGGCAGAGTCATGCTCCCTCATACCCTAGCCATCTCCACCCTTTGCCCACCTTCCAGATTCCTTTGCAGCCACCGCCGCTGCTGTGTAGGATCTCTGTGGGTAGAGTCTGAAGGAGGAGGGGACGGGAAATTTGCAGGTTGCATCTTTGGGGGTGGAAGACCTGACTTCTCACGGTGCGTTGGACTTCTGTCTGAGACCATGTGTTGCCTGTGTGTGTGTGTGTAGGTGGGGCCCTTGAGCTCCATGCTGTCAGGGGGATATGGAAAATCTAGAAGCTGTCTCTGACCTGAACTTTGGAGGAGCTTCTTGATACTTTATTTACTAAGAGGCTATGGAATGATGGCATTCATTAAAGAAGATGGAGGTTGCTTCATTGCCAGTTAATGCAGGAAACCCCAGAGACCAGAGGCTTATCAACAATTAGTCTGTAAGTTTTTTCTTCCTTCATCCCCACAAGTATGACCAGTACTGGGGAGATGGGGCTGCAGACCCCCATCCCTCTGTCATTGTTGTGCTGCTTCAGATTGCTTGCTCACTACTGGGCACTTCTTTTCCCCTCACAGGGTTGGCTGTCCTCCTTTTAATCAGGAGTTACCCAAAACCAATGTGATGGAGTTGGAAGAGGGAGATGTGGGGACTGAGGAAGAGTGTGATTCACCTCAGTGCACTATGGCCCTAGAATGTCCCTACTCCCCTGATGGTATGCGAATGCCAGTCCTGGTGGGAAGGAAAGAGCAACTCCTCTCTCTCTGCCTTTATTCCTCGGGCTCCAAGTTTGGCTTACTTTGAGAAGAAATGACATTGATAACATGTCTTCTAGATTTTCTTTTATGACTCTTGAAAAATTCTCTCCAACATGCACCGGTTGTCACAGCCAGTTCATCCTCTTGGCTCCCTCTGGTCCCCTTTGTCACAGGGGCTGCTCAGGCTCCAGGGGAACTGTGGGCTCTGTTCTAACCTCATGGTTGATCCATCAGGCACATGACAGCATCCGCCCCGAAGCTGGGGGAGAAGGAGAGACCGACCTACGTGGCGTCTCTCCCAACCCCAGTTTCTCTACTGAATATCAAGATGTAGAGATTCACTTGGGCACTTGCTACCGAAGGCAAGGGCTTTGCAAGGCTGCCAGATTTGGACACTAACCGTCGTAATCTACTTTCACCTTCTTTTATTCTCGTGCGTGACTGATGACATCTGAGCCTCGTCTGCAGAGGTCCAGGGAGACCCACCCTGCTGAAATGTGGGTAGATGACAAGTATTTGTTGCTGTTAGCTGCTGGGGTTCTGCCTCACTCTGGTGGATGGAGGGAAAGAAGCCCAGTGAAGCTGGGTTTTATGTACCCTCCCCCTCACTGGATATTGGGTTTCTCATTTGGCCCTGGCCTTCTCTTTTCTGGAGGAGGACAGTTCACTGGGATGGGGTTCCTCACCTCCTGCTTTGACCCACCCTTTTACTTTTCACTTAAAGGTCGTGATGATTTCTAACAACTTTGGGCAGTGAAGCTGCTTTCTTCTCTGACCTTCCTCCTCCCCGTTTGAGTGGCATGTGATGAGGCTCACTATTAAAGTGTCTCTCTCCCTTTCTTAGGTCTTCTGGTTGCTCTACAGATTGGTTTCCATCTGAGGCAGGCCTCCCACTGCTGGAGCTTTCTACTGGCCTTTCTCCTTTCCAGGAGCAATCAAGAGGCAGGTGTCAAGGAACCACTGTGGACACCTGGGACTCTGTCCCCCTGTGGGTCGGCTGTATGGTTTTCTTCCAGCCCCTCTTCAGAAGCTCCCTCTTCTGGGAGCTGACCTGTGCCTCTCTAATTGTCCCTTCCAGAACACATCCACCTGCACCCGAGAATGCTGCTGTACCTGAGAGGCTGGAGGCTCTGAAATACCAACGGATAAAGAAGCCCAAAAAGTCATCCAAGGGCTCTTCGAAGTCAAAGAAAAGATCCGGTAAATGGCGGATCCTCTCTTTTCCCCCTCTCTCCGCCGTTATTATGGGATTGTTTGGCTCAGGATCTCATCCTTGGGTTTTCTCTAGAATTAAATCCACTGGCTTATGTTATTGTCTCTTTTTAATATTAATTACCAAATAATACATAAATATAATTTTCATGTAAAAATTAGAAAGATAAAGTCTCTGATTGTCCTTCCAGTTGTTTCCTCTCTCCTGGGAGCCATCCTTCTTGGTAGTATGCATGCTTTCAGAGCCTTTCTGGGCATACACCTCTCGAAAATACATTGTATTGTTTTAATGCATTTTTAAATAACATAAGTAGTATCTTATTTTTTTCCATTCTGCCATATGCCTTTTGGAACTATCCCTATTTCCTTATATATTTCTTCTCTATTATTTCAGACCTTCTAGTTGGATGTGGGAATTATGGGGTCCTACTCATTGCTTAGGGGACATCATGGCATGGACCCAGCCTCTGCAGGATGACCAAACTTTTCTCAGTGAGATAGAATGAAATCTCCTTATCATAGAAAGGATGTTTCTATTGAAATATATCTGAAGTTTATATCCAGCAGTGATCAGTAGCTGCTAAGATAGTGCAAAAATGATTCAACCCTTTTTCACACTTAGAAAATTCTTTAGTATTTATCATGTACTCTTTTTTTTTTTTTTTTACCAATGGTTTTTAGGAATCTTGTCACAGGCTATCAAAAAAAGACAGCTGAACAGTTTCCTTGCAGATCTTTAATAACCACTGGAGAGTAACTTTCTTTAGAGACTGGGTTATGGAAAAGTGTTCTACAGAGGTCCCTGGAATCTTCAGAAGACAGTGAGCACTGTTTCTCACTTAGCCTTTGGGTGGTGCTATCATCCTATTTGTTTATAGATGGGAGTACTGAGGCAGAAAAGAGGAAGATGATTTTTTTAGGGTTTGGTTGAGAAATTGGAGCCCAAAGCTGAACGTTCAACCCACTGAAGCCCATTGCAGTTGACGAACCAATATACCGACCTATCTACATATCTATGTTTTGTTTTGTTTTAACAAAAAGAGCCACCTCACATGCCTGTACTCCCTCTTATTCTGTCACACCATCCTGTTCCTTGTAATATGTTGATGGCTCTCCAATGTCTGTTTTTAGCCCCGGTCTCTTCCATGAGCTCGAGTCTCATATTTCCAGTTGCCTGCTGAACACGCACTTAGATGTTTTGTAAGCCTTTGGAATATCCAAAATAGAGTTATTGATTATCCTCTCCAAATCTGCGTCTCCTCACTTCCTCCCCAGCTTCTTAAATAGCACTACTAACTACCTCGCTTCTCGGGCTACTTCAGCCTTGCTTCTTCTCTTGCTCTCACACGTCCCTTCCAATCCATTTGGTAAGGTCCTTGGGCCCAACTTTTACAGCAGATCCTAAATCTGACCACTCTTTTTTTATTTTATTTTTTTAAAAGATTTTATTTATTTATTTATTTGACAGAGAGACACACAGTGAGAGAGGGAACACAAGCAGGGGGAGTGGGAGAGGGAGAAGCAGGCTCCCCGCTGAGCAGGGAGCCCGATGAGGGGCTCGATCCCAGGACCCTGGGATCATGACCTGAGCTGAAGGCAGACACTTAACGACTGAGCCACCCAGGCTCCCCAAATCTGACCACTCTTTCCTACCTCAATTGCTAAAACTAAATTCTGAGTTACTGTGATTCCCACCCTGATTATTGCAGTCGCCTCCTAGCTGGTTGTCCTGCTCCATCCTTGCTCCTTCTACAGTATATTCTACACTCAGCAACTCGAGTGATCTTCATAAAATGTAACAGCATGGTCTTTCAGTCATGGCAATGTGCGCACACATGCACATACACATATCTGATGAAAACCTTCCGGAAGCTTCCCACTGCAACCAGAGCAGATTTCAAACTCCTAATGATACCCTTCTCCGTCTTTCCTGCCTCGCTGTCCTCTGCTCGCTCTGCTTCAGCTATGGTAGCCTTCCTTCTTTCTCTGAAACATTTTACGTTGGCTCTTAAGCCATGGATTTCACTTTTGCCCCTCCTTCTGTTGGGAACACTTCTCCCCCAAAGCTTCAGAAGTCTCGTTGTCGTTCAAGACTCACAGGTGAAAATAGAACCGTGCTTTAGTCCTTTGCTCTCACATGGCCCTGTTTTCATCTTTCTTTGTAGGGCTTTCAGTATCTGGAAATTTCATTTCTGTATTTTTTAAGTCCTTAATGTTTGTCTCTTCCTCCTCACCCCACACTAAAGCATAGTTTCTAGAAACCCAGCACTTTACTGCCGTATCTGCCGAAGAGCCGTGAGACAGAGGAGTGGCCCTGGCAGTGTAGAAAGGGCCACGCCTGGCTCTATGGCAAGGATGGAAATCTTGGGTAAAGTCCGTCACTGCTGGGGGAGAACGGGGGTGAAGAAAACGTACTGAGTTCCAACCCATTCTTTGAAGCCCTGATCCCCAACACCTAGAATGATGCTTGGTGCCCGGGAGGCATTAAAAAGGAAATACTGATATTACTCTGATAAAAATTAAAATTCTAGAAACACTAGGTAACAGATTTAAATAAAAATATTTAATATTAAATAAAAGATAAAAAAGAAATGCCGATGGACTAGACCCATCCTGCTTTCTCGGCTCTCGGTACGAGCAGGGGAGCAGACGCGGGTCACTGGTGCTCAGCACAGCTGGCTCCAGAACGGGAGGCCCTTTGGCCACCGGGCTCCCAGCCCTGGCTGGGCCAAAGGGACTGATGGGTCACTGGTGGTGAAGACGGGGGCTCTCTGCTGCAGTTGCCTCATTTTCATGCTAGAGAGCCAGGATGTATGTCTCAGCAGATGAAAAAGGTGAGCGTGTGAGGTTACCACCTTCGCTTTCACCCACTTTATTTTCTTCCCATTTGTTTGGTGCACCTGTTCCCTTCTCCCTAGACGGTTCTGCCTCCCAGGCTCAGCAGCTTCCAGACTCCCAGGTTCTGTGGCCTGATGAAGCCGTCTGCCTCCGAAAGAAGAAGAGACATTCTCGGCCTGACCCCTTTGCCCGCCTCTCAGACCTGTGCCACCGCCAGCTTCCGGAAGACCAGACGGCGATTCTCAACAGCGTGGATCACGACGACCCCGGCCACGCCACCTTGCTGTGACGTGGCGCAGCTCTAAGTGGTCCCAGAGCAGCAGCTCTGGGCTGAGGGGCGGGGAGGGAGGATGAGGGTGTGCCAGCAGAGGGGCAGTTTCGGGGGCTGCTCTGACCTTTGTTCTGCTCATTCTCTCTCCAGCGAGAGTGCAGCCCTCCGAATCCTGGCCAGCGTGTCTCGCTTTGGGGACAGCGGGTCAGGGGCAGACCTGTAGGTAGAGATCAGGAAGTGAACTGGGGACAGGGATCTGCCTCCTCCCCACCTCTCCCCTCTTCACTGGCTTGATTTTTCTGACCTCTTCAAATACCTTTGGAAGTGAAGAAGGGGAAAACAATGGCTTTTACTGCTCTCTGCTTCTGTTTCAGTTTTTCAAGTCCTGGAAGAGGGCTAGACTGCCCATCCCATCTTCCAAATCTACATATATATAGATATAGATACAAATGCATATGTATGTAGTTTGTGGGTTTCTCTATGTATATATATATGTACATTGAAGCAAAGTGCTGTTTATTTTTGTGGTCAGTGAAGGAAGGAGGACGAGGGCAGCAGACTTGAGGGGTTTGTAAGGAGGACCGGCAGAGAGCCGGCTGGGCGTCCTGATGTCTGTCCTGGGTGTTATTCCTCCTGAAACAGGATTCATGCCTTCTCAGCTGAACTCACTTCGTCTCTCTACCCTCTCCCGTCCAGAGCCGAAATGGGGCTTGCCATGATTGCCGGCTGCCTGCTTTGGGGGGTTCAGTAATGAGTTACCACAGAACTAAACACAAGCCTTTATTTCTTGGTTCCTGGGTGAAGAGAGGGTGGCCAGCAAAGGGCCAGACTGGTATCTTTCTTTCTTCCACAGTTTGGCTCATGCTACGGCAGTCGAAGCTGCTTAGCAGTGGGGCCAAGAGGCAGGTCCTGATGCACAAACTCGAGCTCATCTGTCAGTAGTCCCTCTTAGTCCAGCCAGGGCCAGGAGCCCTGCGGCCAAAGGGCCTCCCATTCTGGAGCCATCTGTGCTGAGCACCAAGCTGCCGCGGCTCTATTTATATCCTGCCTCTGGCTCGGCACCCTCCAGAGGACTGTTCCAAAGGCGCTGATTGGATTCCTCCTTTCCTTTTGTGGGAGCTAATTCCCCAGATTGATTAATTGCCACTTGTGGGGAGCCTGCCTGCGGCTGGCTCCTTTCCATCTCTCCACGTGTTGCCTGCAGACTCTTCTTTGCCCTGGGCCCTCCTCCATCCCGTGGACCCAAGCTCTAACAGGATGGGATCAGAGGAAGCAAGGGTGCCCCCGGTTTCCAGGCTCTGGGGGCACTCTGGATCCCCTCTGTCCTCCCCAGTTTTACTTATGTGAAACTGGCTGAGGTGAGGGGGGTGGTGAAGATAGAAGGGGTGGTAGGTGGGGGCCTGGGCTCTGATCCTTTTTCTGCCAAAATCTTGTCCTAATTCGAACTCTTAGCACCCAGAAGCTTCTGTGAGGTTGTCTTTAAGTGACTAAAGATGCATCTCTCTCTTCCAGTGAGATAATGATGCTGCCCAAGAGCAGGGCGGAAGGTCCTGAAGACGGATAGGGGTGCCCCTGCTCTTTCCCCTCTTCTTCTGCAGGAGCCTACCCTCTGGCTGCCTGGGAAGAAAGGTGGCTATCAGGTTCCTTGAAGTATTTCCTTCTCGGTGCTGTTGTCTTGGCGGGTTTGGGGACATCTACCTCCCCCCAGTTGCATGCTTGGAAGTTGTCCAAGTCAAAGCACTAGAGGCTTCTGCTGGTCCCACTGCAGTTGCTAGTGGCTTAGCCCTGATGACCTCAGCAGGGGGAGGCTCTGAGAGCTGGGGAGCTGCTTCTTGCTGGGAACTTCCATCTTAGGGAGTGGATTCTTCTCTGCCACACAAGCCCTGTGCTTCCTTTCTCTCGCCTAACGAGGGGGGACTGATTCTGCTGTTGGGGTTCTGCCACATGTCGCACAACCAGGGTTCATTTCTGAGGGCGATGAGTCATTGTGACCGAGGGGGGAAGGGGCAGTTTCTGGCCCTCATTTTGCTGCCTGCTCCATTCTTCTGGGCTGGGCCTGCGCCCTTGGGGTGGAGCCTGGACCTTTGGGCTGACGCCCTCCTCTGGGCATCCAAGACCCCCCACTTTACCACCAGGCGGCAGCTCCAGCGAAATGGAAAAGCAGAGGTTGGGCGACTCCGTCTGGTTTCCGAGGCAGCACCACCTCTGCCATCATGTCCGACAAGCGACTCGCTGAGTACCTCTCGTGGGGCGTGTGGGGTCTCACACCAGCTCAGTCTGTAGCCTCTCTGGGTGTGTGGTTTGCCGAGCAGGGAGGATCCTGGCTGAAATGTG
This sequence comes from Leptonychotes weddellii, assembly GCF_054177405.1. Classification (NCBI taxonomy): domain Eukaryota; kingdom Metazoa; phylum Chordata; class Mammalia; order Carnivora; family Phocidae; genus Leptonychotes; species Leptonychotes weddellii. The sequence continues at coordinate 69,707,981 of NC_138379.1, forward strand.
AATGTGGGGTGCCAGGGCTGTAGGACTTCAGGGTGAATTGGGCCAATCTTTCTGAGCCCTGTGCTGGGAGTTCCAGGTGCTGAGCTTAGCAAAGAAGAGGAGAAGGTGAGGTGGAAGGCTGTGCCTCCTTAGGATGTCCTACAAGGCCGAGAGCCAACCTCTGGGCTGCGGTGCCTCAGACTATGGCTGTGCTTTCCCGAGGGGCCCACCAGCAAGCTCTCTGCCGGGCTAACAAAGGTGCTGACCCCTGTCTTCTCTTCCTCTGGCGGTGCCCCTTACCTCAGCACATCAGACCAAATGGTGGGAGCTGTGCTTGCTGCTGGCCACTGAGTGGCAGCTGTGCTGGGGCGTCCCCAAGGCTAGGGGAAGGACACACAGCCGAAGTATCTCTCAAAGGCCTCACACTCACCTCTCCTCCCAAGATGGCCTCCTTCTTGCGGCAGTGTCCTTGAAGGCCGGCAGCCTTTCTGCAGCCCCGGCAGCTATTTCAGCCCTTCCTTGAAGGGCTGTGGTGGAAATTGGCAGAATACAGTCCCCTCTGTCCATGCGATGGAGGGTAAAGATGTGGGAACACGCTTCTGTGCTGGGTGCGTGCACATGTGTGAGGGTGTGGTTGGGCATGTGTGCGTAATGGGGGTGTAGCCATTTCTAGGGACCAAATGTCCTTTGTACTCTGCCCTTGAACAGTTGCAATGTGCACTCTTGAGCTTCCTACGACTTTTGCGCTCCGCTCTGTGGGCGATCAAATGTCTTCCAGACTTCCTCTTTTATGGTCTGGTACCTTTGCAGTAGAAGCAGCTCAGATAAAAACCTATTCCTGTGTCTCAGACTTTTGCCTGCCCCTTCATTCTGCACCCTGACCAGAAACTGTGACTGTTTCAGGGTTAGGCGATTTGCAGACTGGGACAAGGGTAACATGATTCTCGAAGGAGCCTGAAGCTGAAAGTATGTAGGAGGGTCTGAGACTGCAATTGTTTACGGGGAGTAAATGAGCAATAAGGAGAAGGCGAATCCTGTTTCTTGATTGCTGGCTGACCACACCGAGTGGGTTTCATGGCTTGCGTGGGGCCATGTGTGTGGATCGTTGTTTGTGGCCAAGTTCAGCACGTGCTGGTGAGCCCCACCACTGTATCTCCCTGCCTGCCTCCCTAGCTTCTTTCCTTGCGAGATGGGGGGCGGAGTAGGAGAGACCTTTGGAGATTCTACTTTCTATATAGGAAGGATGCATCATCCCACAGGGCTGGTGGGGTCTGTGCCCCACTTTGAAGAGCCTGTGTCCGATGATCATGCTCTTGGGGGCATCTCAAGCAGGGGTGGATTGGGGTGAGTAATTACTAATATTTTTCAATGCTCTCTGTCTTTGTTTTGATTTGGGATCTAAAATATTTAGGGTTGTAGTGATTCCAGTTGTTTTCCTGTGTCTTTTTTATGCAGAGGAAACTGGATAGGGTTCAGATGTGGAATTTCCTCACTAGTTTGGTTTTTGTTTTATCTTCTTTTGTTTTTTGCTGAGTTGACAAAACAGTAGCTTCAAGGGAGAAACAGACTTCACAAAGCGTCAGGGTGACTTTGCCACTCCCCGGGATTAGAACCCAGGGCTGAGGTGCGCATGGCTGCAGCTGTTTCTTTCAGTTTTGTTAGGAAAGCCTTCTGGGGGGTTGGGGTGGGCTGGGGGGAGAATTGTACATAAAGTACATTTTATTACTATGTAGAAACATAAGAAAAGAGAAGCTAACGGTTAATCTTGGGCTTGCTTTGCTTGCATGTAAAGGAGCTTTGGGCGCCATCACAGGGATTTCTGGGGAGCAGTAGGAAGGAGTCAAAGGGGAGAGATGGGTGGGAGCAAGGGGCGGCTCCCCTGAGTGCATCCCCATTGCTCCCCCTGGGTAAGAGTGCACATTTTCACCAACCCTTCTGGGCCAGCTCCGCCTTTGTATCTTCTTCAAAATAAAAGGAGGCAGGCTCCAGCAGGCTGGAGGCTTGGAGCCCCATGGGGCTGTGCTTGTTGTTTTGGGGAGAGGGTCCAGATCTAAACTGAATAAGGGAATTGATCGGGTGGGGTGTTTCAGGAAAGGGAGTTAGAGAGTTGGAGCACAGAAAGGAGGTCAGTTTCTTTTGCCTGGTGTCTGTAAGGCTGGAAGGGGAATAGAGGGCTAGGTCAATCACGAAGTAGAAAGAAGGTGGGGATCCTGAGATATGACAGTAAGGCCAAAGCCAGGGGACATCAAGCCTTACCTTTCTCATTGGGGCATGTGATAACTTAATTACCCCTAAGGGTGCAGTGTACATGTTGGGGGGTCATCCCAAGAAAAGAAAGAGGAACAGTTGCCTGGGGTGGGGCAGGCTGGGGAGTAGTGGCAGTGAAGATCATTTGGGGGACAGGTGTGGGAGGGTGATACAGTCATTGAAAAAAGACTGAGGGGTGGGGTCTTGGCACATAGGCCCAGACTGGATCTTGGAAGAGGTTTTGCTTCTTAGCTGGACCTCTTTGCTTCTTCTAGAATTAGCCTACAACACGAAGCGCCCAAACCCAACATGGTCATATTCTCTGTGATGTCCTTCAGCTTCATCTGTTTGTTTTCAGAGGTTCCTCAGGCCCAAAGCTAGGAGACTTGTCTTGAGATCCCCATCGTATTGCCAGCTCTGTGTCAGTAGAGAAGAAAGACTCATTCTCATGAGCTTTGTGTGTTTGTTTTCATAAGCAGAAGTGGCAGATGGCCCTTTCCCTCTCTCCCATGATCTTAAACTGCTCGTAAGACATTGTTGCTGGTGATGGAGAGGAAGGACTGGGGTTTGCTTTTACATTTGTCACCTTTTCTTCTTGAGGCACAGAGACCGCCTTCAGACCATGAAGCCACACAGTGGCTTTATGCCTAGAGGTTTGGGTCTCACTTTCTCCTCCTTTGACGGGGTAAGGCCACCAGTCTGATTGACATAGAAGGACAAAAGAGTTTCACTCTAAAGTCAGACCAGCCATTCCGCTGTCCTCTTTGATGTCTCCAACCCTGCCTCCTTTCAGATTGAGAGGTAGAATTAAAAATCTCTTCTTTAGAAGAAGTCCATAAAAATCAAGCCCAGATGGGACTTCAGCCCTCCTAGCACCTTAATGTTTGGTTGAGGAGGGGTATCCATTACTACCCCTCCTTCCAACTGGTTGTGAAACCACGCTGGTCCAGTGCTTTATTTCTGGGACCCCATCTATACTTTCAAATAAGTCTTTTGTGAACAAATATAATATCCTCACCACATGCTCTGTGTTTTGGGTTGCTGAGAGGGTAGACGTGTTTTCATAACCTCATTTTAAGCTGATCAAATAATTTCCAGTAGATTGGGTCTGATTCAAAGGCCCTCCTTCCCCAAAGATTTCTGGGTAGGAAAAATTAAGCATTAGTGCAAATATCATTAATGGCTCGCCACACCTTATAGAAGGAAGAGTTGAAGTATCTTGATTAATAAATACTTTGGTAGGAGAGCAACCAGCAATTAAAATCACTTAGGTATTCTCTTCTGTGATAGTCTATAGTATTAGTTGGGGTTTCTGAAGAGGGCTGAAGAAGTAATTGCCAACTCTGGACCCCTGGCTGGGAGAGCTAGATTAGGGAGGTAGAGTGTACAGATTCTCAGTTCCTGTCGCTGGTACCTTGGCTGTTTGCCTTTCCCATCTCATGAGAGGGGGACGTGAATGGCTGTCTGGGCCTGTTGTTCTTTTTGGTCTTAAAGACATGTGCTCCACCATCCCCACCTCTCCCTGGCACTGGGTTTCCTGGATTTATTTTAGGAACTAGGGCAAGCTCTCCACCTCCACCCCATATACACACCAGTTAGGCCTTTCCTTCCTTACCCTACTTCTTTATGGCTCCAGGGATCTTGAACTTGTGCATGGTTTACGATGGGGAGATGGTTGGGTGGGGAAGGGAATCTGGGAGGGGAGATGGGTTGGGCTGGGAGGGGGGATTTACATTTTCAGCCTTAGAAATACTGCGAGCATGCTTTTGGGTGATGTGTGGGGTTTTCACATAGTAGGTGGAAGGGGCAAATGCTGACCCCCCTCATGGGTGATGAGGACTTAGAGGCTTTTTGCTTCCTTTTGGCTTAGGGCATCTATGAAGCCTCATTTCTGATGGAGGGGAATAAACCTCCTCATGGTCATCTTGCAATCCTTGGAAGGCAACTGCCAATCATTTCTGTCAATGAATATCTATATTGCCTATGCGAACAATGAGAGGTCTGTCATGAGTAGACAGTGTCCTAGCTGGGTCAGAGAAATGGGGCTGTCTCACATGTCCCTCTGAAGTTGTCAGGTCATCTCCCTGGTCTCCAGCCCCAGCCAGCTGTCTAGTCTGTGTTCCTTTCCTGGGCTCAGGAAGTGAGAGTGTGCATGCTATGTGGGTATGAGGGTGTCTGGTTTGTCTGTGTATGTGAGTATATGGGGTGTGAGAGTGTGTGGTGTGTGGGTATGAGTGGGAATGGTGTGTATATGGTGTTTTGGGGGCGTGTGGTGTGTGTTGTGGTGTGATATGGTGTTTTTGTTTGGCATGTTTATGGTGTGTGTATGTGAGTGTGTGGTATGTGTGTTTGTGATATGTGGGTGTTTGTGTCTGTCATGTGTGTCGTGTGTTGGTGTGGGGTGTGTTTGTGGTTTGGGGTATATGTGGTGTGTGTGTGTGTGTGTGTGTGTGTGTGTGTGTAGAGGTTTATAAGGACACACTAATTTGCCTGAGTAGCATCAGGCCCTAGACGACCCTCTTTTTGGTTGACTCTTTGATAGGCAACTTCTGTTTAGGTAGGAGGGTGAAATTAGTACACCATCTTTAGTGTATTTTTTATGGAGATTGTATATAAAATTATATAAATACATATAATTTGTTCTATTTTAAGGAGAGAGGGGAACTTATGTAAGGGGTGGGTGGGTGCAAGGATCAGATGCAATAGTCAAGAGTGGGAGGCTTCAGGCAAATGGGGCATCTGGGGAGTGGGAAGTGGGAGGACAGGAGACTCAAGCTGGGCAGGAGGAGTGGGGCTCACGCCCTTGGCGCACATATATAAATATACAGAAAACCTATATAAAGTCTAGCTAGCTAGCTTATCTATATATCTATATATCTATATGAAGTCATAGTTTGCTTTATTTTTGTACCTGTGCTTAGAGATGTTTTGAGCAGGACTGCCTTCCCCAGGTGGTCTGGAATACTAGCTCATGCCTTGATGCCCCCACTTCCCCCGTCCTTCCTCCATGCCTTTCTTCCTCTGAGACACTCTCTGTTCAGAGTTGCTTGGGTCTTTCTGATAGAAATGTGTGTATATGAAAATTTAAAAAATAGCAAAACAATAATCCACTTGCAGAAAGGACAAGTGAGCTGAAGGTTGTGGGAAGCTGTTGGATTTGATAGCCGCAAGAAACACAGATCCAGTATCTCTTGTCACTAGTAAGGACCCTGAGGCTTGAACACGTTGGCACAGGTGCTTACTACAGTGAGGACGGAGAGTTGAAGACTGTGAATCTATCCTCTTATTGCTGGGGGTTGGTACCCAGTTCCTCTGAAGGAATCTGGCTCAGCAGCATTAGAAAGGAGAAGGTTAGGATTACCTATGGGCTTACAGCAGTACTTGTCCTGGTTGTGGCACCTTGACTCGAGCACTCCTGGAGGGTGTGGCAGTGAGACGGGTGCATCTTGAGAGAGCTTGGCCAGGCTGCCTGCATGGGCTCAGATATGGAGAATACCCTGGTCATTCTTGCTGCAGATTCTTGGAACCAGTGTGAATGTGATATCTAATATAAATATATCATATATGCTTTTTACAGCTATTATTTTAATTGGAAAATAAAGTGTCGTTGGAAATGGGGTGGTCCAGTCCTGGGACACTGAGCGGAAGATGAGGTATGAGAGAAGAACTTTGGGCATGATGGGGAGGATGGGGCTGGGTGGAACCTCCTGCCATCTGGCCTGGGACCTACAGACCCCAACAGTATATTGAAAGAATTTGGCCCAGATTGGAGATTCTAGAGAGTGGGAGCTTACTTGCATTGGAGCAGGAAACTCTGTGTGGCCTGAAGAATACCTCTTTGAGAATTCAAGACCTCACATATACTGCAAGGCTGTGCACCTTGCAGCCTCAACAGTCGTCTCTTGGGTGCTAGCTTTTTCTTCTGACTTGCCAAGAGCTCCGAATGATGTATTTGAAGCTGGTAAAGGGCCAGATGGTACAGGCAGCCAGGAGAGACTTGTGGCTGCAATCTCTCTGCTCTCATCCTGCTCATCAACTACAAAAGGCAATACTAACCCCTCCTCTCCAACCAAAGTGTCATGTTATCCAAGAGCTTTTGTCTTACGGGGTTTGATCTTTAAAGGGACTCAGATGCCCCAGCCACTGAAAGGGCTCTCTTTACATTTTGGGGGTTTTATGGGAAGAGTAGGTTGAGGTGGAGCTTGAATCTGACTCCTGACCCTACTGCCCTCACAACGTAGACCTTATAGGGCTCTGGCATTCACTCAGGCACTGTCCTAGAGGCCCTGGGATTACTTGCTCAAAACACTTCTCATTTTCCAAGGACACTGAAGGAAAATGGGCTTTGTCCATGCAGTACTAGAAGGGCTCTAATTATGAGTCCAATTGGCCGTGTGTCCATCCTTGACTAACTTTTTCTGCAGTCTTCCAGGAGGCCAAAGGAGGATATAGCCAGATGTTTCTTAGTAAGATTTTTCAGGGAGGTTGGGCAAGAGACAAAGCAGCACATTCTATGTCCCTTCCCAGCTCGCATCCTAACCCATTCCAACCTACCCAAGCCTCCACACCAAGAGGGTTTTCCATTATTGGTTTTTGTTTTGGTTTGGTTTTTTGTTTGGTTGGGTTTTTTGCTCTTAAAGTGGTCATCCTTTCTCTCTCCATGGACCCTGTCCCATTTCTGGTACTCAATGCAACCAGCAAAATAAATCACTTTAGCATCCCAGGCCCCTCAGAGGGTTAGTACCCTCAGTAGATCTACAGTTGCTCTAAAACTCTACTTCTTCCCACATTATACTTAAGGCTTGATCCTTAAGAATCCTCAGCAGCATCAAAGTATACAAGGTCAAAAGTTGTTGACCACATTCCCATTTCATTCTTTAACCTCCAGTTGGACTCTTCATTTATGGAAGGAAAAGTGAAGGCAAGGGACATAGCCCCCACCTTGAAATTTTCGAATGTGGAAGGGATGTAATGCTTACTTCTACCCTTTCCATAATCCTGGCCATAAGCCCTCAGAAAGATGGTGAAAAGATAGACATTGAAGAGGGGGGAAGGATAGATAGCCCAATGTAGATCTCCAGTTTCTCTGAAGAGCCATCCTTTTGCAAAGGCACATGGAGCAAAATGGTTTGAGATCTGATTATATATGGAGTGAGCAAAATTCCCTGTCTTTGAACCTCTCAGTTAACAGGACAGGTTGGTGGGATGGGTGCTCCGATTAGGCCTATGAGGCCCATAGCCCCTGTTGGGAACATGAGTTGTTCCATATGCTTGTGCCATGCTCCTTGGTCCCCACGTGGTAGAAGGGATATTGAATTTTGGCTTTTCCCTTTCGGTAGCTGGTGGCAGGATGTGTGGAGTTGTTTTACTTTTGCTACCTCTGCTAGATGGAACAAGAGTTTGGAGTAGACTGAGTCACTGGGAATTGCTCACCCAAGGATCCGGGTACGTCATATCCTTTCCCCCTTTATCATCAACTAGGATCTTGGGGAAGAGGGGTTTGTCTATTGCTCTATGGCTTTTTGCTCAGCCCTTCCACTCCTCTTTGCTGTAGATGCCCTTGCTGCGCCACTTTGGGCAGTATAAGAAGTGGGAGGTGGGAGAACAGCAGAATCTGCACAGCACTCTTCCTGTCCATAGGGATTGGCCACAATACTGGACTGTGGGGCTATCTTCTGTTGTTTAGTAAGCCACAGTGCAGTGTGCCCAGGGACTGGGAGGGAATGCTTTATGGAATGATCTCGACTGCTGGAACTTTAGATGGAATGGTTGGTTTAGGAAAGAATAGCAGTTTAAAGCTCCATTTACCAAGTCGTATACATCAATCTCAAAAGATCTTGACATCTCATTCAGATTTCATTTCCACACTACCATCTGTGGGGCCAGAGAGCGAGGGCATGGATGACATGTGTTTCCCCATGTTGCTCCTTCTCCACAGCCATTGACTTGCAGGGACTGCGTCCTGCTTCATGCCAGGGATGCTCGGTTCCCTTCACCTTCAGCTTTTTCTCTTCTACCAGGACAGATTCTGTCATCCTGAGTAGACTTCTTCCATCACACACCTGGAGGCAATTTTGTATAAATTTGTTTTCCTCATTCACCCAGTGGCCTGTGGACACACAGAGGGTGGGGGTGGCTAGGCAGTGCAGGTGGGGAGGGGCTCCTGATGCCCCCTCCCCAAGACCTCTTAAAAACTCCATACCTCCAGATGCCTGGTAGCCTCTTGTATGAATTCTTTTCTGATGAATCTGGATGTGATGATCAGTTTCGTCATGGGAGTTCTTGCTCTCATTTCAACCTCTTTCTTTTCCTTCTTTAGCTTTCTTTGGGAGCTGCTCTCCACCCATGCCAGGCCTTCTCGTGAAGACCATTCAAACCTCGTTTCCATTCTTGAATGTCAAGTATTACCACATAACTGCGCTAGGGTGCTTTATGGTGCTGTTCTTGAAGAGGCCAGCTGGACTGAACCTCCTTCGTCCCACTGGTTCCTTAAATCTTGCTGTATTTTGTCTTCTATTTGATTTTTTTTCCCCCTAGGGGTTGGGGGTGGGAGACATGGGGATGGCTTTTGTGTTCTCTCCCTCTCTTTTCTTCATGTATGGACTGGTTAAAGTCAGTTATCATGGGCAGCTGACTTCATGGTATTGGTTGGCTGACTTTGGTTAATTATTAAAGACACACCAACAAATTGTACAGCTGCACACAGAACACCTTTAAGTGTGGATTTGAATGGCAACTAGAGGCTTACTTTTTGAACTTCAGGTATGTAACTCAAAAGTAAATAAAAACACTATTTTTTCAGTAAGCTTTTTTTTTTTCTTCTAAGAGACAATTTAGAAATCAAACTATAAGAACATTAAATCGGTGCTGTACCAAAGCCTTATATGAACATACTTACACTCTGTATAGCCTGTCTCTGGTGAGCTTCTTGCTCTCTCTCACCCTCTTCTCAAAAGCCTGGGAGTGTCAGTGTGTGCCAAGCCTGGGGCTGGGTCTTGGGAACCTGTGGGCCAAGGGGACCCCTTGGAGCAGAGGATGATGGTGAAGATGGGACACCGTTCTGCTTCCTGAGTAGACTTTGAAAGGAAACCAGGCATTTGTGTATGTGTGTGTGTGTGCATGTGTACGTGTGTGTGTGTGTGCTTACAGGTGCACAATGCCAAAGTGAATGCACTAACTGGGGGTCTGGAAGGAAGACCCAGGTTGGGTCTGGGAGTGGGCTGGTTGTAATGAAAGGGGGAGTGTGTCCTCTCCCCTATTTCCTGTCCTTCCCTTTCCTCTCTGTCAGGGAATGGAGGTGTAGGGAAACAGCTATACTCTTAACCAGGTGCTTTTCCCTCAAAATCTCCAAATGCTAAGCATCTATAAAGAGCCCATCTAAGAGGCAGGCATCTCCAACCACCAAATCACAGACTGCCAAGATTGGGAGGAACCTTTCTTCTCTCCAGCTCTTGCTTGCTTTCTTGGGGAAGGGGGCTCCTCCTGCAGGGTCCCTTGACCTCCATTCCTGGGCCCCAGGCTTGTTCTAGCTGCCACCTCTCCAGGTGGACTCCGATTGGCTGTCCTACCCCTTCTTCCCAAACCACAAAGAAGACCCGGCTTGAGATGACCCCTAAGCCACGCCTGCTCTGTGGCCCTAAGCAATAATGCCTGCCCTGGCTACCAAGGACTCCTTTGGCCTTAGACTCTTGCCAGTTAAAAAACCGAGTGACACCCCAAACTCAATTAGAGAGGATCTGCAGCCTGTGTTGGCTCAGGCTGCCATGCCAGGCTCCACTCACTGGGACTTTCAGGCTTGCTGGATACTAACCAACTCATCGCCAACACTGCATGTCCATATAGTGAGTTAAAAATCAAAACAAGCAAACACGTACATACACAAACAAAGAAAAAGGACAAAGGGCACATCAAACGACAAGATGTGTAGCCAGTGAAGGTATCCTGGGAGTGTTGCAAGTTAAACTGATTAAAAGAAGTTGAGTATTTAATTGCTCCTCATGTAACATTACTCTGCTTCAGAAATGTTTTGTATTTTGATATAAATAAACATTTGCTAAAAAAGTTTATTTTCTAATTTTATTTGTACCTAAGAAGTATTTTCTGATATCTTCTAATCTCACCTCTGGCTTTAGGTCTCTCTAATTAACCCTAAAATTTTAAACTCATGACTGAACCTGATTCTGGAAGGATTTGAGGCTTGGAGATTAAGGAATGACTTCATTCATTGAGCAAATATGTACTGAAGGTATTTTATGTGTGAGTCCCTGTTCCATGCAGTTGGAATCCATCGGTGAGCAAAACAGATAAGGTTTCTATTCTTCTAGGGTTTCTATTCTAGTTGTGGGGAGACCAACAATAAGCAATTACCGCAATAAGAAAATTACATAGAATATAATAAGGTGATAAGAGCTTTGGAAAAAAAAAATAGAGCAGGATAAGGGACAGGTGGAGTGCAGAGGGAGGGCAGTTTAAACTGGTTGCAGTTTAAAACAGATCACCTGAATGGGCCTCCCTGGGACAATAACACTAGCAAAAACTAATGGGTAGCTCAGCTCAGTGTCTAATACCCATAAAGTTCTCTAACTTGGTAGATTTTTTTACGATGCCTGAGAGCTTTACAGACTAGAAGATATGCTGACTTTTCAATTATGAGATGAAGAGAGTTTTTTGATTCCATCTTTGTCTAACTGAGCCCCCACTCTAATCCAGGCTGGCCCTAGGCAAAATGTTACTACAGGAGTCAGTGGTGCCATGACTCTTCATGCTTGAATTATGTCTTTCCTTTCATTTGAAGGGATTAGCAGGCTTCCACATCTCATTCCATCATCCCCAAGGTTGATTTGGTGGATTTGACTGCCTAAATCAGCATGCTTTCCCTCTCTTAACACACCATCTTTCTTTCTTTCTTTCTTTCTTTCTTTTTCTTTCTTCTTTCTTTTTTTTTTTAGAGAGTGAGAGTGCTCATATGAGTGCATGCACGTGCCAGTGGGGGGAGGGAGCAGAGGGAAAGGGAGAGAGAATCTTAAGCAGGCTCCACGCTCAGCATAGAGCACAAGGCAAGGCTCGATCTCAGGACTTGAGTCGAAATCAAGAGTTGGAGGCTTAACCCACTGAACCACCCTGGTGCCCCTTTCTTGTTTCTTGATATCCTTCCTGTGTTCTATCTCTGCAGTACTCTCTGAATATCAACTCATAGGATGCTTGGTTTTAATTTCACTTTGTCTTTGGGTGCAGGGCAAATACCATGATATCCCTATTTATGCTCAGAGTCCCAAGTGAAGAAAACAACCAACCAACCCATCAGCCAAACAAACACAAACAAAAATAGGTCCATCTACAAATTTAAACACATTTGCCATTGAGTAAAAAGTCTCCATATAAAATTCCCTGAACACCATGAGATGGGGCTCTGATGCCAGCGAGCTTTCTATCTAGTGTTCACGTATCTTGCTTTGGCCTTGATTATTGGTCACAGTTCTCATCCATACCTAGTTTCCATTTCATGGCCTCTGCCCTCCCTTTTTCTTAGCAGGCCATAACGAAAATATTTTTTTTTAAGATTTTATTTATTTATTTGATAGGGAGAGAGAGAGTGAGCACAAGCATGGGGAGGGGTAGAGGGAGAAGCAGGCTCCCTGCTGAACAAGGAGCCAGATGCAGGACTTGGTCCCAGGACCCTGGGTTCATTACCTGAGCAGAAGGCAGTAGCTTAACCAACTGAGCCACCCAGGCACCCCAATAACAAAAATCTTTTTGATACTTCTTGTAGACTCTGGACTTGATTTTTAAAAGCCGATACATGAAGGAGCGTTTCACTGTCTCCTATTTACATAAATGAGTGTGGTGGCTACATTGCCAAACCCACCCTCACGCAGGCCAGCTCTCAATTTCGTCACAGTAGGTGGCAAAACCCAGTGGTCCATTAATCCTCTCCCAGTGGTGTGTATTTGACAGGAGGAGCTTGTGGACAGAAAGGAACATTTTTGTCACATTTGTCAGCTCTGTGGCAAAGATGAGTTTTAAAAAAATTAACTAGTGAGGAAAAAAATAAGTAGTTTGGATCAGGAGGCCCTTCTCTGTGTTAAATTGTGTTATTTTAGGGACTTCAATCTATTTTTAAAATTGGCCCTAACTTCATGTTGACCCGATGCTCCATGCTTTAAACAATTCTTTCACATGTATTTCATTTGGTGCTTATGGTAACTTTATGGCTTAAGTAAAATATGTGTTTCTCTATTTTTTAGAGATAGGAATGAGAGGGTGAGAACCAACAAATGAGTCACCAATGTCCCTTTTTTCCTCTTCCCCTCCCCCTCTCTCCTTCTGCCTCTGCATCCCCATTGCTTCCTCCCCTATTCCCTTCTTTCCTTCAGCCCTTCCATACCCCTCCTCATTCCACAAAGGCTATAAGGCAGCAAGAAGTTGCCTAGAAAATAAGAAGAGGCCTCAGACATTAGTCCTGGTCCTGTATTTTTTCTCTTATGCTTCCTCTCAGATGGACACGTTCCAGTGCCTGGATACCTGTATTCTCCCAGTGAGGTCATATAGCCCCCTGAGTCTGGAAAATGAGACTCTGGAACCCTACTGAGCAAAGCCAATACATTTATTAGTGGGAATTCAGCTAAATGACAGTGACAAAGAAAGGTGGGGAAAGACCATGGGATAAGCAAACTTTATAAGCTTTATAAACCTCAAAACACTACTGATTTCTGGGGTCAAGACCCTTTGCTTTTAGGTTTTAGAAAGAAACCAGGCTGTCCTGGGCAGTAAGGGACCTTCTGTCCTCATGCAGACTGCATGGTACATGGTAAGCCCAAGTCAGACTTGTAAACTAGCAGAAGTTTCCTTTTGTATCCCCAGTCTTCCCTTTTGGGATCCTTTCCCCTATTTCCACTGAATCCTTTCCCTCTATGGTTAGGGCCCCTGTACCCTTCTGTCCACTAACATGGTGTTAAGGAAGGATCTCAAGATGCTTTAGTTTCTTCATCAGGGGAGATGGGTAAGATCTTTCCCCAGGGCCATGAAATCTCAGATTGTAGCTCACTCTGCTTCTGAGAAATTGCCTTTCTCCTTTGTGCCCTCAGCCCCCATCTATAAACTGGTCATATTTATGACGGTTTGCTCCCTATCCCCTTCAGATCCCCTGACCCCCTTTGTCTTGGTTCTGCCATTGAGTAACTGATGAATTTGGGGAAATCACTTAACCTTTCTGATGGAGTTATTCTTGTCAGCATCCCTCCTTCAAGAAACACTGGGTGGGAGACATGCATTCTCTGTGTTGATGCTTACTCTCAAACATCAGGGTGCACTGGTCATTCTCTCTTGGGGAGTTCCCTTAGCAGCACCAGATTGAGCCACAAGGTTCTGCAGCTCAGCCAGGAGCCATTCCAAGGAGAGAGACAACATTCTTTCCCTCTTGATGGCAACCCCAATATCTATGACAGGTTATTTTAGAGTCCTTATTTCATTTGGCTTTGAGTGGAAAGCTTACCCTTTCTGCCCAGATAGGGAGGGGAGAGATAAGCCTCTTAGTATCTACAAACGCTCCCCATAAGGCAGTGACTGTAGACTTCAGTCTGTCCCTTCTCTTCCCTCCCCAGGCCTCTATCTTACCAGCACAGAGTTATGGGGTGGGGGATGTTGCTTCTTGGTAGGTTGTGCTGGAGTAACTGGCCCTCTTAACAACTGTGGCTATTTTGAGAAGGAGAGGTACTTAGCTCCCCTTTATCCTCAGTGTGGAGCCTTAGTTGCCCATTTGAAGACAGCAGGAGTGTTGCCCTTTAAGTGCCCCTTAACACTCTGTTACACTAGCTCATTGTGTGTCTGCCTCACTCGTGTGTAAGCTCCTTGGAGATTGGGCCCTATCTGACCTGTTCACTGTTGGAGTCCGAATGCCTCTCACAAGAGAGAGATTTAATAAATACATTGAAAGAATGAGTGGCTGGTCAGAAAATGCCTATTCTGTTTGGCAGCATTGAATTTGCTGGTCATTGGTAACCTTGGTAAGAGCAGCTTCAGTGCACTGGTGGGAGCAGGAACTAGACTGGATCAGTTGAGGCATGGGGGATGAGCATGAGAGACAAGTCTAGAAGCAATACTTTTGAGAAGACTAGAGTTTCAAAAAATAGAAAATCTGAAGTGTAGTGGGGCCAACAGATCAGTAGACAATTGTCACTGAAAAGATGGTTTGTTACAGTTCCCAAGGGGAGAGGACATACCATACTATTAAGGGGCCATACAGGGGCACACCAGAGTTGTTCAGGAGGCAGAAGGAGAAGAGGAGCTGAGGGCAAGAGTCTTTATTGTAGTTTCCACAGGAAGGAATGAGCAAGGCAGGGGAAAAAGGATTGGCTAGTTTGGATAAGTTCAGCAGGCTCCATAGCACAGGGGCTGTTTCTAGTCGTCTGGTCCCTGGCCCTGGGGTGATTAGGGTAGAGGGATAATGGCCTAGAGTGTGAGAGCCTGATAAAGGAGCTGGTTGGGGTGTAGACACTGGATAGGTTGGTTTGTATTTGAAAAATACACTTGTGGGCAAATTATCTACTATCTGTAGGTATTGGCTAGCCCTGGGAGGGGCAGTCCCTCCAGGGTCAGCAAGGCCCTAGATGTCAGTGCATTAGAATATAGGAAACAAAAGACAGAGTTAATATAGCTTGTAGCAAAGGGGAACAGCAAAATGGGATGGGAGTGAGGGAATGATGTTACAAGGATAAGCTTTATTTGTTTTTAAGTCAGGAGATATTAAAGTATGTTTTAGGATGCTAGAATGAGCCAAAGGAGGAAGAGACTCATGATACCAGAGAGAATGGTGGCAACAAAAGTAACACGGTTCTTGATTAAATACAGCAAAGAGGATCCAGACCACGTACAAATGAACTGGCCTTTTGAGAAAGGGTGGGGTATGTTATCCTTTGGGACAGGAAGGAAGTTGATGCCAGGATGTCATAGAAATAGTGGAGAGTTCTCATTTGGTGACTTATGTTTTCTTATGAAGTGAGAGACAAGGTTATTGGATAGACAAAATATCAGAGGGGTTGTGGTGGTGGTGGAAAAAATATGAAGAATAAATGAGCTTCCTTGAGAAATGCTGAGAATTGCTGGGCTGTTTTGTGTGCCAGTTTGAGGTTGGTGACAATATATTGTGTTTTATCCAGACTTGTGGATTTTCTAGAAAAGCATGATTTGGAGGAAGAGGGACAATGTAGTTGAGAGAGATTATAAGATAATAGTCATAATAAACCTTAGAATCTAATGTTGATAAGTAAATAAGATAGAACAAGATTAATAAATACAAATAAAGTGATGGGTCCAATGGTTTGGAGTCTTGATTGCTACTTGGTTTTTTGCGGGGAGGGCAGTGTGGGCCACAGTGCTTGAAGAATAGGGGCTTGTGGTCAGATCCTGATAAGAGTGTGTTCATAATTTAAAGGAAGAGTAATTCTGGTAATGACCAGGTCCATGCTGTCACTGTGGATGAATGGCTTAGGTAGGGTGAGAGAAAATTCACTAAAGACAAAGAGCCCAAAGAGATAAGAAGGGTGATGGATGGCTCACCTGGGCAGGTCATCACTAAAAGTGATGGTGGAAGTTGGGAAGAGAGGAAGACTGAGGCAGGTGCTCAGTGAATGGAAGGGTCTTGAGGAAGGGAGATGTGAGCAATGAGAGGGAAGAAGTGGTAGCTTTGAAAGGCACATATCTCAAAGGAGCAGGTTTAGGGGAGAGAAATGGTCTAGAGCCATCAGATAGAGTCTCTGCTTTCCTATAACTTAAATTCTGGTGTAGGGAGCCAGCCAACCAGTCAATCTCTTAATCCATCAGTATTAAATTGTATTGGGCATTATGCAGAGAGAGTGATTAGTTGGCTGCTTTAGATTGGATGTTTAGGGAAGTCCTCTCCAAAGTAACATTTGAGTCTTGTCTCATTGGTGGTAAGAAGGGACCAACCAGAAAAGAACATCCTAGGTAGAGGGTGCAGTTAATGCAAAGGCCCTAAGACAGGAATGAGTTTGATATGTCTGAAGAACAAAGAGCAGTGAGATGTGAGTGTGCAGGACAGAGTGGCAGAGGGGCAGAAGATAAGGCTGGAGAGATACACCAGGGCTTTGCAAACCTGAATAAGGAATTCAATTTTGTTTTAGGGTGATGGAAATTCTTTGGAGAGTTTTAAGCTGGGAAAAGGTATGATCCGATTTATGCTTTAAAAAGATCCCTCCCCTGCTGGTGGAGAGTAGGCTGTAGGAAGTTAGGAGGGGAAGGGCAGAAGCAGGGAGACCAGTGAGAAGACCATGCATGTAGTCCAAAATTGAGAGGATGGTGTTATAGATTAGGGCAGTCATAGCACAGAGGGACAGAAGGAATGCCAGTTTGGTACATGTTTGTAGGGAGGTTTGACAGGCTTGCTGAAAGATCTAATGTGGGAGGTGAGGGAAATAGAAGAGTTAAGAATGACTCCTAAAATTGTTACCTGAGTGAGAATGAGAAGACCGAAGGAGGAGATATGAAAAGGGGGGAAATCAAGAGTTTGTAACATCTCATGATTATTAAACATCCGATTGGAGATGACAAGTGACCAACTGGATATGAGTCTGGAATTCCAGAGGAAGACTAGGACCAGAGATATAGATTGAGGGATGACCCTCAGAGGGATGGTGTTTAAGTCCTAGGAAGTGGGTAGAGTGGAGAAGGGGTATATAAGAGATATACTAAAAGCCACTGAATGAAGAAAAGTAAGGTAAAAACAGAGAAATGACTACAGGTTTGGGCAGTGTAGAGGTATGTAATTAATGGTGTTGGTAAAGGCAGCCTCAGTGGAATGGTGGGGACAGCAGTCCAGCTGAAGTGGGCTGAGGAAGTCAAGACAGTGGCTATTGACTAATCTAAGGCTAGGAGGCAGAGGGAAAGTTCTGATAACATGGGGGAATTTGCTGACCACTAAGTGAAAGTTTTCCAGGACATTGTTTAAAGGTTTAGGAGCACAGTGGGTGCTGTAATGTCCTATCTTGATCCCCTATACTGGACAGGTACTTCCATCCTCCAGCTTCTCTGGTGGTAGTAACTAATGGCTCAAGTTCCCCATTGCTAGAGAAGCACGCTTGACTGACACAAGTTTTTGCCAAGAGGTTATATACCCCTCCCCATGGGACAATGACTGACACAGGAATACAAAAGACCATAACCTTTCCTTAAGAGAGTGCACCTCTATGGTGATCTCCACGGATTAGGGCAAGGCTAGAATTCAGCTGAGACCACATCTTTCTTTTTTTGTTTTTTTAAAAAGATTTTATTTATTTATTTGAGAGAGAGAGAGAGCATATGCTTGTGAGCAGGAGGAGGGGCAGAGAGAAAGGGAGAGAATCTCAAGCAGACTCCTCGCAGAGCATAGAGTCATTGTGGATCTCAATCGTACAACTCTGAGATCATGACCTGAACCAAAACTAAGAATGGGACACTTAACTGACTGAGCCACCCAGGTGCCCCAGACCACATCCTTCTTTCCCCAATTCTGTCTAGAATTTCTTACCCTCTTATATGTTTTTTCTTGAAGAGTATTTCTACCACATACCACATATGCCCAGTTGCTTGCCTTAGGCTCTGCACATAGGGAATCCATTCTAAGACCTGCTGCTAGGAGACTCTAAGGATGGCATTCTTGTGTTGGGTCACTTGCCAACTCTCTGGCAACAGGACCACATCATGGTGGTGAATACAGTGTTAAGAGCACCCTTACCCCCCTGGCATGTGCTTACAACGTAAATGCTAAGATATCACCTATGCTGAACTGAGGCAGGGTTCAGGTGAAGGGGATGAACTGGGTCTTAGAATATCTTATATTTGAGAGATACTGCGAAAAGAATACTTATAGGAATGTGGAACTATTGAGTGGCTGTTGCAGAATGCCACTGATGCTTTGAAGAAAGAAGATGCAGGATCAGGGCAATCAATCACCAATTTAAAGTCAAGTGTGAGTCAAAATGCTTCCTTTGCAGCTAGAAAAAGACTTCATCTCCTGCAGCAGGAGAGCAAACAAAACTGAAGACCAGACCCAGGACTTAATTGTGAGACTGGAAGAATTATGGAGAAGGCTGAATTTCAGCCTGGTGAGTCTCTTATGCCAAGTCACAGGTTTGATAGAGAAGGAGTGAGACCCTGTAATCCAGAATGGGAATATATAGATGAATGCATTGGAAAATCCTAAACCTCCAGGTTCCTCTCACACCTCTGACCTCTTGGAAGATAGAACCCCCTCCTTGCTTGAAGAACATGCAGATGCCTCAAACAAGGCAAGTGTCTCATAAGACACTTCCTTACTAACTACCCCATTCTTCCCTTCTTATCACCAGACAAATAATGAGGGTCAAACCTCAGTGTGACCCACTGGGCAACTGTTGAGTCTGCTGAGAAGACAGGGGTTTCACCAGGGTCTGGCTAACATGCCCTGGGCAGGGATTTGGACAGTGTGCCTTCAAGTAGATCCTGGGGGCACTGAACCAAAAGGGCCAAAACATAAAACTCTCTGCAGGAGAATTTGTTAACATGGGAACACTCCCACAACACAGGTCTTCACAATCTTGCGAGAGCCTTGGAAGGTGATTCTAGGAGCTGCTGGAATGATTTTTTTTTAAAATTATCTTGAGAGTGAGATGAATGTGATGGCCCACATGAAGTGAAATAAATATATCAGAACTCTCCTGCAGACTGTGGAGGAAGGAATCAAGAGGCTTGGAGAAGTGGGCATGCTAGAATGGACCATTATATAGAACCAGGAAATCCACTGGCCTACTGTGTTTTCTGATTGGGTTGGAGGACTCCTGATTTACCCAGTAGAGAAGAATGTGTCAGTGAGAAGGGCACCAGCATGGATGGGAGGCTCAGCAGTGGCTGATCTCTGCAGGCTGGGGCTGGTGATTGATCATGTACTTTCAGAACAGAATGTTTACCAAAAACCTGTAGAAGTGAATCATTAGAAGCATCCTTTTAAAGCCCTGAATAAGAAAAGAAATAAGGCATCAATTCTATTATGAAATATTGTACTGGAAATCCAATCACTGTAGTTGAAAAAAGTAAAAATATAAGAGGTTTAAAACTTAGAAAGTAAAACAATACTTTCATTATTTGAAAATAATATGAATAGCTACATAAAAAATCTGTGTGCATCTGTGAACAAACTATTAGAAATAGTAAGAGAACTAAGTGAGATTGCTGGATTTAAGATGAGTTGCTATTACTAGCAACAGAAAATGTAAATTAAAAAGTACCTTTATAATAGTGATGTCAACAACAAAATAATATAAACAGGAATAAATCTGACAAAAGATGGGCAAGACCTTTACAGATCAAATGGTAAAATTTAATTGAAAGACATAAGAAGGGGCACCTGGGTGGCTCAGTCAGTTGAGCGTCTGCCTTTTGCTCAGGTCCTAGGATCAAGTTCCGCATCTGGCTCCCTGCTCAGCTGGGAGCTTGCTTCTCCATCTCCCTCTGCTGCTCTCCCTGCTTATGCTCTCTCACTCTCTCTGTCAAATAAATAAATAAAATCTAAAAAAAGAAAGAAAGAAAGAAAGAAAGACATAAGAACAAGCCCAAATAAATGTGAACCACAGATTGAGACAGACAAGTATCTCTGTCTCCTTGTGTTGGTGGCTGGATTTTTCCTGATTTTTTTTTTTCCACTGAGGATATGGTCCTGCAGGGGTCCTGGCTTTATGTGGCATATGAGGACCAACACTCTGCCTTATGCGAGACTATGCCTTGGATCTTGTCCCCAGGTGTTAAAATCCCAGCTCTTTACTTATAGGGATTGGACCCTTCCCTCCCCACCCCACCCCTCCACCCCCAGCTCAGGTCAACCATAGCATCAGCTTAAGCTTAGGATTCTAGTTTCCAATTCCTTTTTAATTTTTGGCTACTGGCAATTACTAGTACTTTCTTATGAAAGCTCTGCATTCAGAAATATGTGTGCTTTATTTCATCCAACATTCTAGATTTTTTGAGGCAGGAAGCTTTCTAGGTCATCTAGTTAGCCTTCATACCAACACTGACAGTCTCCAATTTTTCTTTGTCTTTGTTTAAAATATGCTGCTTCTTTTCTTCTAAATAGCGTATTTATAAATATGTTTCTTAACGCAATCTAATGGTGTATTTTTCCAAGGAACATTCAATTCATTCACACTGAGTCACAACTGTTACACTTTATGTAGCATTCCTTTTTCATATTTTTATTCATTTTATTTTGTGGTCTCCTGGTTTTCCTTTTCTATATTTTTGTTTGTTTGCTATTTATTTTTTGGTTGCTATTTATTGCTGTTTTGCCCTTTTATTAAATTTGGGAGAATCCCTATTTCTTAGATTATATATTCCAGATACTCATTTTCAATATACATTTGACTACATATGGATATGTAGTCAAAATGACATCTAGGTGTGTATTTATTACTCACAACTTTCTTATCTCCATCACTCTCCATCTTGAAGTCTTTGACTTAAAAAAAATTGAAAGTAAAGATTTTCCTCAAGTTTTTTTTCTTATATAGGTTCATAGGTGATATCCTGGACCATGTCTATCTGCAAATATAATTTTTGACTCCTTGTGATAACAACAGCAGCAGGGAGTTTTCAACCCTCTTGTAAGGCACCAGAGTGAAGCCTCTCAGCTCCCTGATCATCTCTCACTCTTCTGGGCTTGGGGAGAGAGAAAGCTGAACTCATTTGCTCAGCCCTTTCTCTGCTCCTTGGAGGATTGAGAGAACAGGCACAGTCCCATGAGCTATTATCACTTCCCCTCTGGGGCTCAGGTATCTCTGCACACCAATTTCCTTTCCTGATCTTAGGATTTTCCCAAAACTTGTATCTAAGTCAACATGTTGCAGAGGAAGAACAAATGAAGCCTCATGTTAAATCATGACAGTGGTCAAGATTGCTTGTGAGAACATGGCAAGAGGGATGAGCAGGGGGCCAAGAATAGAATCTTGGGAAACACCAACATTTAAGGGGAAGACAGAGAAAAGGGAGACTAAGAAGCAGACCTAAAAGGACAGGTCAGAAAGGGGAGGAGAACCAGGGAGTAGAGAGTCTCAAGGAGGAAGTGGTCAGTAGAGTCAAAATATAATAGAAAGGTCATGTAAATATCATCTGTATGTCTTCACAAGCTGGGATGAAATCACATTAGCTTTCCATTGAAACCATACATTTCAATGACTCCATGTTTCATTTGCCAAATAAGCAGGAAGGATGCAAACATGAATGCTGTGCTCCATAGTCTAGAGAGAGCCACATATTGCATACATGAAGTGCTGGTTCCTTCTGTTTTAGGTGTTTGTTTTTGTTTCCAGTGAGGATATCTCAATTCCTAAAATTTCAAAGGGTAGGGACTAGGGACTCATCATTTTCTCCCTCTCTTCCTCAAAATAAATTATTGGATGTGATTGGATGAGTGGAAAGAACAGCATCTGAGTCCTAAATGTAAATGGATATACTGAGATGGAGAGGGAAATAATGAGTGGTACTACACTGTATCAATTAGAGTTCCAACAAGAAACAGATAATTAGAGGAAGGTTTACTTATAAAGGGATTATTTTTATGGGTGTGAGAAGGATGTAGGAAGACCACAGTGAGGTAACGCAGGCACAGGGGGCAATTGGTGGCTGACTGACACCATCTTATGCCTGAAGGCAAGAAGGGAAGGAGCAGTCACCATAATTGGGAAGGAGAAGGTGTCATATAGAGCAGGCCACCTTGAGAAGAGCAGTGGCAAGGGAGAGAACCAGCTTCTGGTATAGAACTATGGGAATAAATACCATGATCTCCTCCTTTCTCTCTCCAATCTCCTGATAAGAATTCCCACAGGTTGGAGCCAATTAGAGGCCAGAGGGTACAGGTGTCCATTGATGTAACCCATACAGCAGAAGAGAGAAGGGAGGAGAGGGGTGGAGAATAGATCTTGAGGGGCAAACGGAAGATATATGGCACAAGCATGATCTGCCTACAGAATGTAGGACTTAGATTTATGCCCAACTAACAGGCTCTGTCACATAAGATAAGGACCAAAAAATGCATATTGGATTTGGCAATTTAGAGTCCACTGGCAACCTTATTGAGAACAAGTCTAGTGGAAAGATCAGAAGAGGAAGCCAAATTGCAGTGGACTGGGTTAAAGGGGAGATGAGGACATGGAGAGAGTGATAAAGACTTTCAAGAAGCCCACGGTGATGAGAGGAGATCTGGAATGAACTGGATCTGGGAGACTGCAGGATATAGTAGATGTCCTCCTTTCTTTATCCCTTCCTGTGTTTAAACCTTTTGCCATGTAGTTTTCTAGTGCCTTCCTTCCTGAACTCTGGAACTGATCAGGTATCTTGCTTCAGCTCATGGGATATCAGCAGATATTGCAGAAGCAAAAGCTTGGATGGGCCTGTGCTTTAGGGCTTTGCTCTATCATGTTTCTGCCATTGCCATGAGAACATGCCCTTGGTAGCCTGCTGGAAGATTACTGAAACAAGGAGCAGAGCCAGAGTGCTCTAATTGCTCCGGTTGAAGCCAGCCTATGTTGGCAGCCAGAGCAGATCAACTGATCCCCAGAAATTAAGGCAACTCAGGAGAGATATCTAGCTGACACCTAACTGATTCCAGATAGATAAAGAACACACACTTATTGTTATATGCCACTGACATTTTATAGTTGATTTTTAATGCTTGTGTGTATGCATGTGCATATACTTTTTAAGTAAGAAAGAAGGGGAAATAAGAATAGATTTTAGAATTTCTACTTCTAGATTGGATGACAGCAGCCTAACTTTAAAAAGCCAGACACATTATACAAGTGTATTTTAAAATACTTTGGAGATCATGTAAGCAATAAGGAAGAAAAGAATTGGGATTCCAGAGAGAAGGAGCCCTTCTGAGGAAAACTGGTCACTGCCAATGATTTTCTCCTTTGGAGGCATTTATTGATTCTAGGACCAGTCCTGTGTTTAGTCTTGGCCCCCCTCAGAGGGACAATACTGGGAGACAGAAGTTAGGAAGCTTTAGGGCTCAGAGCTGGTGTGACAGATTGGAAATGCAAGGAGCCCCAAATGTATGGTTAGGTTTTCCCAATAGGATATTTTTCTGAGATTGGGTCTGTGCACAGGAGGGTGGGGAACTAGGCAAGGACTTGGAAAGGCAGAGGGAAATATTCTGCAATCTCGAAGGAGACTAAATCCAGATAGAGAGAAGGGCCTCCTCAAATACAGTCTGCCTTTTCCCTAAGGCATTTGCCAGATTTTGAAACTGCATGGGGGAAGGAGTCTGAAGAATTAAACTCAAAATCTTCAAAGAGCAGAACTACGTTTCTAGCAGAAAAATGTATTGAAGAGCAGACTGGACATGCCAGAAGACAGCGCTAAGGAACCAGAAGCTGGGATAATAAGAAGTGCAGAGACAAAAAGGAAAGGGGAAAGAAAGGAATGGAGCCAAAGAGACATGTGGAACACAAACAAAAAGGTCTAATAGAACATATGATTGGAGTCCCAGACAAGGAAGAGACAATGAATGGGTAGAAGAGATAATGTCAGAGAAATTTTCTAAACTGTTGGAAGATATCCCACAGATTCAAGATGCTCAATGAATCATACAGAAGATAAATACAAAGGAAAACACACCAGGCACATCATAGTCAATCTGCTGAAAACGGAAGATAAAAAGAAAAATCTTAAATGGTTCAGGAAAAAACCAAAACAAAACAGCACATTATCTTCAAAGGAGCAACAGCAAGCTTAATGACAGCCTTTTCAGCATAAACAGTGGAAGACAGAAGACAATGGAATATCTTTAAAGTGCTGAAAGGAGCAGCCAACCTATAACTCAGTAAACAATAGAATAATTTAGGAACACCTGGGTGGCTCAGTCATTAAGCGTCTGCCTTCAGCTCAGGTCATGATCCCCGGGTCCTGGGATAGAGCCCCACATCAGGCTCCCTGCTCAGCGGGTAGTCTGCTTCTCCCTCTCCCACTCCCCCCATCTCGTGCTCTCTCTCTCTCACTCTCTCTCTGAAATAAAATGAAATCAAATCTTTAAAAAACAAACAAAAACCAATAGAATAATTTAAAATACTTGATTTAAAATAAGATAAGGAAATGATAAAAAACATGATACAAAGAGAAAAGATATTTATCTTAAAACTATCTAAAATATATGGATAATTATATTGATTTTAAATGGGCTAAGAAATCCAATTAATAAGATAAACATTGTCAAACTGGATTTAAAAACCACAATTAGATGCTGTTTACAGGAGCATATTATATAAGTAAACAGAAAGGTGGGAAGCAATAAAATTTAAAAATATATACCACAGAAGTACTAACAAAAGGAAAGTTGTCAAAGCTTTATTAAATCAAACAAAGTCAATTTTTTTTCCAATAAGGAATGAGTTTTATTGGCTTGTTATCTCTTAATCTTTTGCTTTTTTTTCCCTGAAATTTTTCATTGGCCTAAACCTAATGACTTTGAACATATGCGCTTTAGTATGGGGTCCATGGCTAACCATAGACCCCAAGAAAGTCTTAAAATTTTTTATGATTTTTTTTTAAATTGGGGGTTTTCCTTTAGGTCATAGTCATAAAATTGAATTTCACCATTTTCTGCATCATTCTGACTCCATATAATCAAATCATGCCATGGAATCCCAATGACCTTGTTTGTTTCAATGGCACAGATGTAGATAGATGAAGTCAATTCTAAGGTAAGAAATATTTTTTGTCATTAAGGTTATGTAAAGATGATAAAGTGGGCAATTTATTTTTATTCTTTTAAAGATTTCATTTATTTATTTGACAGAGAGAGAGAGCACAAGCAGGGGTAGTGGCAGAAGGAGAGGAAGAGGGAGAAGCAGACACCCCGCTGAGCAGAGAGCCTGATGTGGGGCTTGATCCCAGGAACCTGGAATCATGACCTGAGCAGAAGGCAGATGCTTAAGTGACTGAGACACCCAGGTTCCCTTAAAGTGGGCAATTTATTTTTATTTTTATTTTTTAAAGATTTTATTTATTTATTTGACAGAGAGAGAGCACAAAACAGGAGGAGAGGGACAAGCAGGATCCACTGAGCAGAGAGCCTGACATGGGGCTTGATCCCAGGACCCCAGGATCATGACCCAATCCAAAGACAGCTGCCTAACCAACTGAGCCACCCAGGCTCCCCTAAAGTGGGCAATTTAGTAGGAAGATATATCAATGCTAAATTTGTGTGTACTTAATAACATACTTTCCAAATGTATGAAGTCAAAATTGACAGAACTAAGAGAAAAAATTAGACACAATCAGAGTTGGAGATTTTAACATATTTTTCTCGGTAATTTATAGAACAAGTAAGGAAAAATTAGTGAAGATTTGGAAGAGTAGAACAAATGATCAACTAACTTGAACTAATTGACATATGTAGATGTCTACACTCAACAACTGCCGTGTACATATTCTTTTTAAGTGCTCATGGGTCAGTTACCAAAAAAGACTATCTAAGGGGCCAGAACACTAATCTTGTTAATTTCAAAAGACTGAACTCAGAATAGTTCTTTTCCTAGAGTGGAATTAAATTATACATTAATAATTATAATATTTCCAAAAGTTTTTCAGTTAAGGAATTCTAAATAACCCAAAGTTCAAAGAAGAAATTGCAATATAAGTCAGAAAACATTTTGGTTAGATAATAATAAAAACACTTGTGTAATGCAACTAAAGCAACATTCTGAGGGTAATTTTCAGTTCTAAATGCATACATCAGAAAAGAAAAAAGTTGAAAATCAATGATCTAAAGCACCAGCTCTAGAAGCTAAAACAATAACAATAAACTAAACCTAAAGAATACAGAACAAAGGA
Organism: Leptonychotes weddellii; assembly: GCF_054177405.1. Taxonomy (NCBI): domain Eukaryota; kingdom Metazoa; phylum Chordata; class Mammalia; order Carnivora; family Phocidae; genus Leptonychotes; species Leptonychotes weddellii. Next base: position 69,734,057 of record NC_138379.1, read on the forward strand.
AGTAATAAAGGTGTATGTTATTGAAATTTAACACAGACACACACCTGAAAGTTGACAAAAGGTAGTTACTTGAAAAGATTAATAAAACTGACAAACCTCTAGCAAGACTAGTGAAGATAAAAAGACAAAAATCATAAATTAGCATTAACAGGATTCATAGCAAATTCTACAAAAAGCAAGATGGTGGAGGAGTAGGAGACCTAAATTTCTTCTGGTCCCAGGAATTCAGCTAGATAAGGATCAACCCATTCTGAACACCTACAAATTCAACAGGAGATCAAAGAAAAGAATAGCAGCAACTCTCTGAACAGAAAAGCAACCACTTTCTGGCAGGTATGATGTGTGGAGAAGTGAATCCGAAGTGATATTTGGGAGGATAGATGGCTGGGGAGGGGGCCTCCATCAGCCAATACCAGCAAGTGATAGAGCCGAGGAGCACAAAATCAGAAATTTTAGAAGTCTGCTCTGCTGAGGGACGTCACTCCAGTGGCTAGGCGGGGGATGGAACCCTTGTGGGGACAGTGTGGTCTCAGGACCCTCGGGGTCACAGAAAGATTGGGGGTGCCTGAGTGCGGCAGAGCTCCCAGGTTTCAAAGCAGGGAAGCCGGCTAAGAGATGGAGCTGAGGCACGGGCTTTCAGCTCGGGGTTGCCATAAATTGTGATCCGCAGCACAGTTGGGCCACTGCTCCTCCAGCTGGGACCCAACAAGCGGCAGATCCGGGGAGACTCCCCTTCCTCCCCAGGAGGAGCGATGCGGGAGCACACAGCAGGGATCTGCTGGGTTTGGAGACTCCACACGGGGTCATGTGCCAGAGATAAAAACGTTCGGTCACAGGCCGGGTGAGCACAGAGTGCGGTCAGAGACTGGGGATAGGGGAGTGATTGACCTCTTTTCTCTGGGGGCTCACTGAGGAGTGGGACCCATAGTTCTCAGCTCCTCCAGGAGGAGATTGGGAAGCCACCATTTTCACTCTCGTCCTCCAAAGCTTTCAGGGAACAAAATCTCCCGAGAGCAAACCCAAGCAGATTACTTAGCCCGGACCGGCAAGGGCGGGGCAATTCCGCCTCCGGCAAAGACATTTGGGAACCACAGCAACAGGCCCCTCCCCCAGAAGATCAGCAAGAACAGCCAGCCAAGACCAAGCTTACCGATCAATGAGAATGGCAGAACTCCAGTGCTAGGGGACTACTGCCCATAGAATCCATGCTTTTTTCCCCCTGATTCTTTAGTCTTTCAAAGTTAATTTTTTAAAATTTTCTTTTTCTTTTTCGAATTTTTCTTTTTTCCTTTTTCAACCAATATCTTCTTAATCCCTTTTTTAAAAATCTTTTTTATTTTTCATTTTTAGAGTCATATTCTATCCCTTCATAGTAGTTAACCTTATTTTTGGTATATATATAAGTTGTTCTCTCTTT